>NC_050443.1:122422816-122795316 GCF_903995425.1 Onychomys torridus
TGGAACAGAGTGGGAATGGATGGATGGATGAATGGATGGATGGATGGATGGATGGATGGATGGCAGTGAGCATTGCAAGACCAATTCAGCATCTCTGCCCTGCTGAGCCTCAAGGAACGATCTAAGAACAGGCTGTTGAGGTTTCTACAGTTTGGTGGATGGGGATTTCTTTAAATATTGATGTTTTTTAAGTGCTAAGGTTTGGAAACACCTAGAAAACACTGACCGCGATGCTGCCTCAGAATGCCAGCCAGGGCCTCAGGCCACCTGGAATAGAGGAAACTAGCTCTCAGGGGTGAGTGAAGGACACTTTCTGGGTGTCAGAGTGGGCAGTGTGGCCCTCTAGATGGCACAGCCTGGGCATGTGGGCAGCCATTTCTGTATGTGGTGGGTGGCGTCTGCTGTAGCTCCCAAGGGATAGCCCATAAACTTCAGGGTCAGACAGACAGGGTGGGACCCAGCTCCTCAGTCAGTTTAGGAGTTAGTCTTTCTATCCACTTTCCAGGCCTTGCCCTGTCTCTTCAGCCCATGCTGTCTTCCCTTCCTCCCTGCTCTCTACTTCGGGAAGCCCTCATGGACTCTGTCCCTTCCTCCCAACACCTCTCCTCGTCTTTCATTATGACCAACTTCTGTTCACCCAGCTCATCCTCGGGGTGAGGCTACAACTCATTCTAGGAGTCCCTGACTCCTCCCACACACTACCCCCTGCCCCATCGTTCCAGGACACCTGGTAAGACCCGAACATTCAGTCTGCTTTTATAGGGTGCTTATTCTGCGGACATCTGTCCCGGCACTGGGAGTGCCGTGGAGAACTGAGCAGACAGTCCCCACCCCAGGGAGCTCATATCCCAGCACAGGCGCCTCTATGGGCTGGGCAGACCTGCAAATGGTTATCAACAGGGTGGGGAGTTAATAAGCAGGTGGGACTCAGGGCGCCCCCACACTGCAGAGCAAGCTAGCTCTGCAGCCCTCCAGAGGGACTGTGCCAGGCAGCAAGCAAGGGTGGCCAGGACAGGGATGTCAGTAGGAAATAGCGGTTCAGTACGGGCAGAACAAGGAGGCCAAGGGCCATCACTCCACTGTGTCACCGCCAGTGGATGCTGTGAGTGCCCCTAAGACCCTTCTCAGGCCCCATCCTCAGCTTCCTGCTCCCAAATGTCACCCCTCCACTGAAGAAAGCCCTCTGCTCCCCCTGCCCAGTGTCCCAGTGTAGATGGAGAATTCTAGAACTCTGATGGTCAGACCATCAGCATCAAGGAGGCCTGGTCGCACCAGCTGATGTCTATTGAGCAGTGGTTCCTGTGTGAGTAGGCAGGTATGTGTACGGCCTTGTGGGCCCTCCCTGACACCTGGGCTGCAGGGGTGTATTGATTCCTACCCTGCCACTGCAGATGCTCCACCATTCCACATTGGAGAGAGTCCTGCTGTGTTACCACAAGGGCACCAAACTTGCCCAGGACACACTTTCCTCTCCCAACATCCAGGGTGCATGTGGGAAGTCCCTGCAGGCCCACAGGACACGCTAACTCCATGAGGAATGCACGTCTGTCTTAATAAGACATGGATAGCACTAAACGACTTCAAGCTCTGTTCCCTGCTCTTTCCCACTCAGATACAGAGGATATGGACTCCACATCCACTAGGTCTCCCTCATGAAGCACCACTAAGTAGGAAGGATAATTGTCCAAAACTAGAGAGAGAGCTACCCAAGACCATTATAGCTTAGGTTGTGGGTGATTGGCTAGCACCAGGCTCTGGGTTTGATTCCAGCACCACACACACACACACACACACACACACACACACACACACACACACAGGCACTACACACACATACATACAACCACACATTACACACACATACACACATACCACGTGCCACACACACCACAAATACATATACACCCCACACATACACACACCATACACAGACACCCCACACCACATACATACAAACACACCCCCACACACATACACCCCACACACATATACACATACCCACACACACACCACATACACACACACCACACACACATGTATACACACACATCCCACACATGCACATACCCCACACATACACACACCACACACATACATACTCATACATATATACACACACCATATACACACATACCATACACACACATATATACACACACCACACACATATATACACACCACACATATACACACACACTTATACCACACACATACATATATACACACAAGTTGAAGTGGTGTAAGGTGTACACTGTCAAGGTAAAAGGAACAATCACATCTTTTTAAAAGAAGGAAGGATTCTAGGCCATGTCTGGTGGTGCACACCTTTAATCCTAGCACTCACTCTGTGAATTAATTGGAGGCCAGCCTGATCTACATAATAAGTTCCAATCTAGCTAGGGCTACACAGTGAAATCCTTTCTCAAAAACAAAACAAAACAAACAAACAAACAAACAAAAAAAACCCAACTAACCAAAAGGAGAAGGAGGAAGGAGAAAGGGGAGTTGAAAAAGTATAGTCCTAGCATGAAGACAGGGGCCTTGGCCAAGCAGAGCAGAGACCCCGGGAACCACTCTTTCAACCACCTGCTGGGAAGGACTGACTGCAAGATGGTGCCAGAGACAGACGTGCGTGTGCAGAATGCTGCTGCTGAAGCTGGTACCAGTCACTCACTGCCGTGACTAGAACAATGGACGGAAGGGAGGTTTTAGTCTGCCGTGGTTGTGAAGGCGTGATGGCAGGGGTATGGACCGGCAGGTCACATTGTGTCCCAGTCAGGAAGCAGAGAGAGACAAATGGTACCACCTGCATTCGGGGTAAGTCTTCTCAGGAAAACCTTCCTGGAAACGCCCTCATGGACCCGCCCAGAGGTGTGTCTCCCAGGTGATTCCAAGTGCATCCAGGCTGACAGTGAAGACAAACATCCATCACATACCCCTGCCTCAGACTATGTATAAAAAAACAGACTCAAAATGGTTCAAGCACCAAACGTCAGCCTGAAACTCGGGTGGTAGTGAACAGGACCTCATCAAACTCCATAACTGCACAGCAAAGAGTCCATCTGCAGACCAGAGAAGACACTCTGCAGCCCCATGGCGAGGGGTGGACACCCAGAACACGGGAACCGAAGCAAACCATCCGTTCAAGAGCAGGCGAAGGACTCTGTGGGGGTTATCGTGGGAAATGTCTCCAACGGGCTTGGGGAACACTTGATCCCCAGCCATCATGGCTGTTTGGGGAGGTTAGGGAAACTCTAAGAGATGGAGCCTTGAAGGAAGAATTACGTCACTGGGAGTAGGGGGTGGGCTTTGAGCGTTTGTTGCCTTACCCCACTTCCTGTCATCTCTCTGCTTCCTGTGTAGGTATGAAATGTGATCAGTCTCCTTCCTCCTGCCTGCTGCCCCGCCTTTCCCACCATGATGGACTCTGTTCCTCTGGAACTGTGAGACAAAAGAAGCCCTTCTGCCAAGCTGCGTTCCATCACAACAGGAAAGTGCCTAGCACTGACCCCAAGTGGACATTTCTCTATAGACGACTAAAGTGGGAGAAGATGGACAACACAGAACACAAAGGCATCCAAACCAGAGCCACCAGGAGACAGCGCCCCACCTACACCGGGATGGCCGTGATGAAACAATTGAATCCACTTGAAAACAAAAGCTTAAGTGGGGGCTGGAGAGATGGCTCAGTGGTAAGAGCATTTGCCGCTCTTCCAAGATAGGGGGTGGGTTCCTAGCACTCAGCGTCTTAGAATTGTCTATAACTCCAATTCCAGGGGATCTGATGCCCTCTTTTGGTCTCTGAGGACACTGCACACACATGGTACACAGACATACATTCAGGCAAAACACAAAAATACATGACATTTTAATTCAATAAAGATAAATTTTAAAAAACCTGAAGTGTTCAAACTGTACCTGACACTGGCATTGTGGAGTCACGTGGCCCTGAGAAGGGAGGTAAGTCCACAGTATGCAGTGTCACAGACCAACCTCCAAGACATTGAGAACTGGTGCAGAGAGCCACTGGATGCTGGGAAAGCTAGGTGAGGCTTCAGAGATTAATGCTGATGCTCAGCTTGCTTCCTCCATTTTATCAGTCTGGGACCCCAGCCCATGGGATGGTGTCCCCCACATTCTGGTCAGTCTTCGCTCCTTGGTTAAGCCTTTGAGGCAATTCCAAATCTAGTGAGGCCCACATGAAGATGGACCATTACGGTTCCCAGCTCACACCACACACAAAAACAGATTCAGAAAGGGTCTAACCAAATGTCAGACAGAAGCGATCCAACTCTTAGGAACAGGGGAACACTCTGAGGGATGGGGAGTGGGAGGGAGTCAGAGTTTCTTGGGGACCAGGTTTCGGTTTGGAGAGATGGAAGGTTCTGGGGATGGATGGTGGCGACTGCTCTAACCCACTGTGCGTAGCTGAAAACCACCAGATCATTTTTATTTATTTTAAAATGGTTGCCATGGTAAATTTTATGTGTCTTCTAGCATAACAATTCATGTTAGCTACCTCTGTGTAGCTATGAGCAATGGGCTCAGGAAAGTGTGTGAAGGCAGAGGGATTTGTTTCAGTTCATGGGTTCAGAGAGTTCAGAGCCCACTGCTGCCTGGCACCAGGCAGAGCGCCACAGTGGTGGGAGTGTGTGGTGAAGGGGGTGTATAATGGTTAGTCTCTATGGCCCATCTGACTGGAGTTCAATCACCTGGATGATGGAAGTGCCCTCTGGGTGTGCCTGTGGGGAAACTAAGGCAGGAGACCCATCCTGAAAGAGACCAGTGTTACCCTGGGAGCTGGGAATGAACAAAGAAATAAAGGAGGCATTGGCTTCTTCACCTGCCCCGCAAACGCTACCAGCTTCGGGTCTCTGATTCTATTCCAAGCTGTTCCCACTCTCATACACACCATCACTTCTGCATACCTGTGGGGTGGGGCCAGGCACCCATGTAAACCGATTTAGGCACCCATTAAGGCTGGTCTACCAGTCCTAAGAGTTTGCTCCTGGCTCTGGTGACACCCAGGGTGGCAGAGGGACAAGAGCCTGCTCAGCACATAGCCAGAATAAAAGTTGTGATGCAGGAGGATGAGCCAGAGAGATTCATTCACCAAGAGTGGAGGCTGTGGTGGTCATCCTGAACCTATATCCACCCAGGATCTGTTCTATCCAGCCTGGCACAGAGGAAACCCCAGATGCCCACACCTGAGACCCACCTGGCTAATTCCAGGTAGAAACTGGAGCCCGGCCTCCCTGCCATGATGGTTAGCAGGCACGGCATGGGCCAGGACAAAACTCTCTTATCAGGTCTTGTCTTCATGGTTTCAGACTCTGCCTGAGATGGAGTAAGGGAACCTCACAACAGCTGCACCCAGATGGTGCCACCGTGGCTTCTGTAAGGCCTCAGTTTTCCAGTCTGTGCAGTGGGGGATGGCCATGCCTCACTGTACCTAGCTGTCAGCGATTGACACCCATAACCCCCCTTCCAGTGCCAAGAACCTAGTCAGACGCTCACTCAGAACAGCCCAGAGCTGGTGTTTCAGATTGGCTGCAAAAAGGATGGGTATAGGATCTGGAGCAGGGACAGAGTGGTCTGGCCACCCAGTACCACCCTCGGCAGAAGCCCTGGCTCTTGTCCTGGTATTGGTGCCCCCCCCCAATTTGATGCAGAAGAAGCCAAATTGGGCCGTTTTAAAGAGCACATGTCAAGATAAGTTGCTTCATGGGAGTTTAGGAGAAGATGGAAGGAGGAAGGCCACAAAGTTGGCCTTGATGACAGGACAGCACCCTGACCACGGCTCATCCCCAGCAAACTCAACTGGGGGATCAAGTGCACCCCCTCAATCCAGGTTTATTTAATAACCTCTGAACTGGGAGGAGAGCACGCAGGAAACATCTCCTGGGTCATTTATTTGAAAATTATTCATATAAAAATATCCAAGGTAGTGACTTATTGGCCAGGACTTCCCCTCCCCGCCTGGCTTCCCAAAGCCTCATCTGTCTCCCTGCTCTGTGAGCAGTTTCCGTTATGACTTCGAGTCATTGGAGTTACTTTACTTCCCAAATAAATCTCCACAACAGCGCGGAAATATTAAGAGTATTAATAGTGCCTGTAAAAACATCCGAAGACTCACATCTGCCAGGAGCGGTAGATGCAGCAGGCTGGGGATGCTCCCGAGGGAGTCCGCAGCCCAGCCCGGTGGCCTAGGTCCCTCCCTGGGACAGACAGGGTCTCTCCAGGAGACAGGCAAGGTCCCTCTTAGGAGACAAGCCAGGTCCCTCCAGGGTCACGAGGTTCCCAGAGGGCACCACTACCAGCCCCCGCGCAGCAACTGGCCACATCTGTCTGTCCGTCTATCAATGTCCCCTGCAACCTCTACCCAAATCCCTTCCCTTTCTTCCTGCAGGGCAGCTCAGAGAAGGTCCTACCACCTGAGTTGGGGGTTCCTGCGCCCTGTGCCTCGTGCGCGATTGTTTCCGGTCCCCGCTGGCACTCACGGTCCGCAGCTGCGACCCCGCGGGACAAGCCCTCCAGGCCGATGTCGCTGTCCTGCGTGTCCTGCATGATGTGTTCGCTCCGGACGCCCTGGGTCCAGCAGAGGGACCAGCAGAGGCGGGAGCAGCGCTGAGCCCAGCCGCCTGCACCGCGCTGCTCCGCCCCCGGCTCTTTGGTCCTGGGGTCCCCCGGCTCCCCGCCCCGGGGGTCACGGGGTCACCTGCAGCCGCGCCCTCGCCCCGCCCCGCTCCCGCCCCCCCCACTACATGGGAGGTGCCCCCCAACTCTAGCTTAGCCCCACGGCGGAGGCGGGGCGCAGCCTTGAACAGGGGGAGGCTCGCAGGGTGGCCCAGCCCCGCCCCTAACCCGCAGGACCCTGGGCGACCACTCTGTCAATTTGTGGGATGAGATGAGAAGGCTAACGGCAGAACTCGGGGGTTTGTTTTATTTTATTTTTAGACAGGGTCTCACGTTGCAACCCTGGCTGCCCTGGAACTCAGAGAGATCCACCTGCCTCTGTCTCCCAGGTGCTGGGATCAAAGGGGTGCTCATCACATTCTCTATTTGATTTTTATTTTATATGTGGAGAGAGAGAGAGAGAGAGAGAGAGAGAGAGAGAGAGAGAGAGAGAGAGAGAGAGAGAGAGAGAGAGAGAGAGAGAGAGATTACATTGCTGTGGCCGGCCTCAAATTGGCTGAAATCCTGTTCTCATCTCTCAAGCACTGGGATTATAGATGTGAGCCACTACCCTCCGGACAAAATCATCCAAGGAGTTTTAGGGTACCTTTTAGGGTAGCCCCCCTCCACCTGTGAAGAATTTAAGACTCTGGATCGTTGAGAACAGCCCAGGATGGAAGGAAACTTGCGGGACTTCTTTTTAGCCCAGGGCTCTGAGGGGCTGGTCCAGGGAGCTGCTGCTGCTGCTGCTGCTCCTGAGCACGCAGGCTCCAGGCAGCGAGCCAGAGACCCTGCTCTCTGCGAGCCGCTGTGGGATGGGCACTCTGAGCGCCTCACAGCTCAGCGGAGGTGCCTCCTGTGTGACATTTCTAAATAACTATCATAAATTGTGGGCCAGAAGGACCTTAAACAAAACGTTCATCTGCTGGCTGAATGTTGGGAGGTGGAGGGCAGGTGGGTGGGTGGCCAGCCTCAAGTTTTTAAAAGTCATTTTACATTTCTTGTAACTCCCAGGAGCCCCGAGTTAGGCAGGTGCTGACAACAGGGGTGCCAAGCTAACTCTCCACAGGTGCTTTGGCTAGACCCTGATAGAGACAGGCTCCAGACACACAGTGTGGCCCTCACTGCATTCACAGGGAAGGGCTCCCAGATAGGGGCTTGGTCCCCATGTACAGTGCTCTGGGTGGAAAAGACTGTGGTGGGTGAACCACAGAGAAACACCCCCAAACGAGTGAGCCCCATTGTTCTGATCTTGCCTCAGTGCTCTCCTGAGGCTGGCCTGAGACATTTGGTGCCAGGTGAGACTTTTTCCTCTCCCTGAGAGCTTGAAGAAGCCTCCCTCCCACCATGAGGGGGGGGGGTGCCCGGCACCTGATATCTGCCTGAGGGGCTGTATGGAGCCAGGGGCTCTCTCAGTTCTTTCCACAGCCACTCATGTTCCATCTGACCAGTGTGTGGGAGTCGAGATAAAACTGGTTTTTCTTGGAAGGGTCTGATCACTAACGTGGTGCACAGCAATAGCTCCGTTGTATAAATACACAGAAAATTCTAGAATTCTTATCCTTGAAATGATGAACTGTAAACCAAAAAGACTCAGGGGGACAAAAATGTAAACACTTGCTGGGACTATTTTTACTCCCTCGATGTTTACCTTTGGGGGCCGGGGCTGGCTATTGTCTACTGAGCCAGCTTTTAAAATACACATTTTTTTAAACGTATTATTATCAGAAGTATGCTAAGGAGTCATTAATAGAGGTTGATTCATTCAGACGGAAGCCAGTTTTTTTTCCTTTCTTTCTTTCCATTATCTTGCCTCCAATTTAAGTTCATGTTCATGTAAATCTGTGAGCTATGTCCAATTTATGCGAGTCTGCCTTGATCACTGCCCCAGACCCTAGAAGTTAAAGAGACATGGCAGTGAACACCTGAAGCAGTTCCCTTTTTAAAAAGGCTGCTTTCAACTGCTATTCTAGCCAATGAAGTCATATGGGAGCCATGCCAGGCTAGGCAAAGGCGGGGCTGCCCATGTGGCCCTCACAGATAGAGTGGCCCCGAAAAGGAATGTCTCCCACCTCCCAAGGAGGCCTGGGGTGGGGACCCTCTGAAGCAAGGGCCTCCACAGACTGTGTATGTTGGGGGAGGTATTTACACCAACAGTGTGCAGGGAAAGCGGACTGAAGAGGGAGGTGACATGCCTGTCATTGGAACACACAGCCATCATTATGGAATACAGTAATCAGACAGCCCAGCGTGTCATTATGGAAAATGGTTTCCCTTTTTGGTGAGGTGGCGAGGGAGGGAGAAGGTTGCTCCGTAAGGCTGGGGCCAGCCCGTGGGTCTGGCCCAGCTTAAAATAGACTTTGCCGGTGATGCCCTGGACCCAGCTGGGACAGGCTCAGCCCTCCAGAGAGGCATATCAGGGCCTGTAGCAACTCTGGGCCCACGGTCACACTTAAGGTCACATGTAACCACAAGGCCAAGCCCAGGTGCATGTTGGAAGCTGGAACTGGCAGGATTGGGTGATGGTTGCCAGAAGGAGAAAATGCCTCTCTTCACAGGGTCCCCTCAGATCCCTCTGAACTTCCTAAGGCTGTTTGGACTCTCAGGTCATTATCTGCCATTAGACTTCAGTTGGGAACTGAGAGCTAAGCACATTCTTCTGAGGGCTACGACTAGCAGCTTGCCAAGGGCAACCAGATGTGGACCTAAGAGCTCACGGCTCACTGATACTTTGACTATGAGAAGCAAACCGTCTTCCATGCTGTGTTTGTGACCCCTCTAGACCTAGTCAGTGGGACAATAGGCTAATTCAAATGTGTCACTCTTGGTATAAACTTCTCAATGGGCTATTTAAGAGCTGTCAGGGCCATTAAATGCGCCATTTGCTGTAAGAAAATGGATCCTCTCATTCAAAGGGAAGAAGAAATGGCCACATCTCCACCTCTTCCACGCTTCTTCCACGCTTCTCCAGACGCTCCAGCAACCTTTCCTGGAACTTTAGGTAAACCAAGGAACACCAAACCATCTCCTCCCTCCTGCCGCTGTCAGTCACCCTCAGAACACACTCAGGGTCGTCGTCGTCATTGTTGTCGTTAATAGTCTCATTTCTCGTCATCTTGGGGAGAGCTTGACACTGTGTGCACCTCAGGTGGGTCAGCCGCTGGCACCACTGGCTGGAAGCTGGCACTCAGAGGACCATGTGTGGGAGGGTGGCAGCCAACGATGTGGCAGCGCATAACTGTAATCCTAGCTAGATAGAGGCAGGAGGATCAGGAGTTCAAGGTCATCCTCAGCTAGAGACCAATTTCAGAGTCAACCTTATGACATAAGGCCCTGCCTCAAATGACACAAACAGAGCCAATGAGATGGCTTGGTGGGTAAAGATGCTTGCTGCCAAGCTTAATGACGAATCTGATGACCAGACCCTTATGGTGGGTGGAGAGAACCAACACCGGCCGGTTGTCCTCTGGCCTCCACCCTCACCCATACCACTTACATACATACCCACACGCACCTCCACAAAAGAAATGAATTCACTTTTAAAACTAACAAGAGACTCCACACCCAGGGCTCACTGCAGGCTAGAGGTGGGAGGACCCACACCCCTTCCTAAGAGTGCTCCAACAACAAGCCGGAGCTTACGTTCCCAAAGTCCAGCTTGGGGAGCCCACTGACCTGGACAACATGAGTGGGGGTTATGAACAGGAGGGCTGACAACATCAGAGCAAATGTGGCACTGAACGTCTCACCACAGTGTAGAAAATGGTTAGCTCATGGCTGCCTGAAGGCGTTTCCCACCAGCTCTCAAAGGAGCCTGAGATCCCTTGGCCCGTGGCATAGTCCTGTGGTCTTAGGGAGCTCCCTGCCCACTTCCACAGTCTGCTGGTGGAGATTCACCTGTGTTGCTGTACTGAGCCTTCCGTCAATGGTATTTACTCTTTGCAAAGCCTGTTTCCTTTGATGGCGTATCAAACACAAATATTTACCTCATTAATTAGAGTCCATTTAACTCCAAAAAGTGGAGTGGAGTGGAGTGGACAGCCTCTAAGGTTAGAAGTCAGTCAGCACCTGGACATGGTGGACTGCCCTTCACCCCAGGCCCTTCACTGGTCTCATCACTGTGAATAAACAAACTACAGGTTAAGGGCGGGACAGCGTGCCCAGGTGTAGGCTACTTATATCCTTCTACACCTCTAGAGACCACGAGGCCCCGTACAATTTGGGCAGAACGACATACGGAAGGTAAAGGCGTGGAGCAGGGAGTTTCTGGACCTCACGGAGGGTCAGGTGACCCTCCATACCCACAGCCTTCATGATTAGTGGACATAGGAGGAGGACTGGTCTCTGTCAGTCCATCTGTCTATCTATCTTTTATCTCTGTGGGGCTTACATGTATGTGGAGGCCAAAGGTTGACACTGAATATCTTCCTCAACTTCTTTTTACTTGAGTTTTTCAATTTCTCTCTCTTAACCTGGAACTCACTTTAGCCAATGTACCCCACCTGTCTCCAATGACCCCATGCTGGGATTGCAGGTATAAGAGTCCCAAGGGTTAATCTAAGCACAGCAAATACTTTCTCTAGTCTCTCTGGCCCTTTTGTTTTTGTTTTTGTTTTTGTTTTTAAAGATTTATTTATTTATTATGTATATACATCATGTATGACTGCAGGCCAGAAGAGGGCACCGGATCTCATTACAGATGATTGTGAGCCACCATGTGGTTGCTGGGAATTGAACTCAGGACCTCTGGAAGAACAGTCAGTGCTCTTAACCTCTGAGCCATCTCTCCAGCCCCCGATTTTTTGTCTTTAAGACAAGGTCTTTCTATGTATCCCTGGCTGTCCTGGAGCTCACTATATAGACCAGGCTGGCCTTGAACTCACAGAGAGTCTCTTTCCTCTACCTCCTAAATGCTGGGATTAAAGGTGTGCACCACCATGCCTGGGTGATTTTTTTGTTTTGTTTTTCAAAACAGGGTTTCTTTATGTAACAGCCCTGGCTGTCCTGGAACTCACTTTGTAGATCAGGATGGCCTTGAACTCATAGAGATGGGCATGTCTCTGCCTCCTGGTTGCTGGGGTCTAAGGTGTGTGCCTGGCTTTTTTGGCCTTTCATAATGAGCCCAGGGCAGCCTTAACTCTACAGAGAAAAAACTAGGAGGTGCCTGAGGCTCAGAAGCCTAGCCAGACAACGCAGCCAGTCTCAATCCCACAGTATGATTTTTACCCTCAGTTCCAGCCACGTGATGTCAAAATGAGTGTTCCTATGTACTGCTTTGGAACATGACACGTAGAGAAGAAGAAGAACATGCCAGGACCTACACAGTAAGTGAGTGGAGGCTCTGGATCCAATCCCAGGCCCGACTCTTCTAGAAAGTTCTGCTCGATTTCGGAACTTTCTGTGGCACTGTATGACCCTGCACCATTTCTTTCTGGTATTTGGTGGGGGGATGGGGGGGACACACACCAGTGGCCACACATTGCTGCCAGGAGTAATAAGAAGAAGGTTCTAGAAACAACAGGGCAAAGTACTGCCCTGTCCTGTCCTTCGCTGCAGTCACAACCTACACCTGGGCACGCTGTCCCGCCCTTAACCTGTAGTTTGTTTATTCACAGTGATGAAACCAGTGAAGGGCCTGGGGTGAAGGGCAGTCCACCATGTCCAGGTGCTGACTGACTTCTAACCTTAGAGGCTGTCCACTCCACTCCACTCCACTTTTTGGAGTTAAATGGACTCTAATTAATGAGGTAAATATTTGTGTTTGATACGCCATCAAAGGAAACAGGCTTTGCAAAGAGTAAATACCATTGACGGAAGGCTCAGTACAGCAACACAGGTGAATCTCCACCAGCAGACTGTGGAAGTGGGCAGGGAGCTCCCTAAGACCACAGGACTATGCCACGGGCCAAGGGATCTCAGGCTCCTTTGAGAGCTGGTGGGAAACGCCTTCAGGCAGAAAAGTAAGTTCCTGTGTTTAAAATAAGACAGTGGAGGGGCCGAAATCTGTGAATCTACTGTTCCCAGCGGGGCTATGAGGCACATTTGACCGATGGAAACAGTCCCATAGTCATTTGATCCAAGGAGTAGCCTCTGGGAGATGGCCCCTGGGGTGGCCTGAGATACCCCTTCCAAGAACAGAAGGAAAAGCTCAAAGTCACTGAGTTCTTGGTAGAAGGGAGCGGTCTGTCCCAAGTGCCACCTCACCCTCCTTTAATGTGGGTTGGGACCGTGTTGATTCCTGGGGTCAGGCCACCCTCAGGGACACACAGGCCCAGCGACTCAACCTCCTCTCCTAAAAGCTGGTCAGTCTCCTCCTTGTATGTCCCTTTGAAATGTCTTCCCAGTCCCTCTCGGCTACCACTTGAAATGACAGGGCTCTGGGGGCTACTGTTCACAAAGCCCTACTTTCTGGGGCTAGGTCAGCTTCCCAGAGAAAGGGGGAACCTGAGAGGGAGTTGATAGGACTGCTCCTCAGGTGACTTGGAAGGGATCTAAGCAGACACACCACCCACGATGCCTCTGGGGACAGCCGTGCGGGGGAGAGGGTTCCTTTGTCCTTAAGAAGCAGAGAGTGATCCTGTGTCCCCAGGCCACCCTAACAGGGAATGAGATAGACACATGACTTCAGATCTCACTTGGAGAATGAGCCAAGTTTTGGCCTGCATTCAAACCTCAAGGCCATGCATACAAGAGTGGGAACCCACCGGCATTGGTTGCCCTGTCTGGGTTGTATGGCTCTTTCCACTTTAAAGGGTCCACTGGTGTCCGAAAGTCCTTGTGTGGGTCTGTCAGCTCATGGCCATCTCTCACTGGAGCACTAGAAGGCTGGGTGCTCAGGCCCAGGGCTGGGCACAGTTGGCAGGAGTTGGCTATGGGAGGGACCTGTGTGCTACCATTATGAAATCTGGACTAGAGGGGCAGCTGGTAGCTGGGGCAAGCAGTTTGCTGCTTTCTTGGGTCTTTGGTGGTGGAGGTTGACATGGCTCCAGGATTGACAAACAAACATCCTCTCAACTATTCCAGAACCCTCAGAACTCCAAGATGGTCACTGTGCTGGGGTCTTTGACCTGTTGGGTGACACACTGGGCTCTGATAACATTGTATTCTGGCCTTAACTTTGACCTGGGGCTGTGATAATGGTCTTGGCCAGCTGAGTGCTGCCTACCTGCTCCAGAAGATGCATCCCCTGTGTTCAGGAAAACAGAGAAAAAGTGGAGAGTGCTGAGGAATCCACCAGGAACTGCTGGGGACCACCAGGGACCATTGGGGACCCCTGGAGACTGCTGGGGATAACTGGGGACTGCTGGGGACCACCTCACACTGCCAGAGTGACATGAGCAGGGTTCTCAGCCTGAGCCCATCTCCTGGAGACAGCTAGTGTAACACAAATCTTAAGGGACACAACACTGGCCAGACTCCAGTAACCCAGTGGTACAGCAGCTGCCTTCATATTACTCAGAGGCCATGGGAATCAGCTTCAGCCTCCATGGCCAGTGTCACAGACGGAGTCTTTAATAGCAAACGTCCATCGTTCCCTGTCTTGGAGGCTGGAGGTTGGATGGAGGTGCTGCATGGCTGGCCCCTCACAAACCATCTCTTCTTGTGTCACAGATGGTGTTTGCTCCCTGAATCCTGTGTCTGTGTCCTGATCCCTTTTCATACAAAGACCTAGTATGTAGCTTGGGGTCATTCAGGGACCCCATTTTATCCTGATACAGTCACGTGCTGAAATGCTGTGGGTACTGGATCATTTTTAAAAATTGTTAGAGATTTATTTTTATTTTATGTGTATGAGTGTGTGTCTGCATGTTTGTGTGTGCACCACACGTGTGCAGTGCTCATGGAGGCCAGAAGAGGGCGTTGGATCCCCTGGAACTGGAGTTAACAGATGTTTGTGAGCTGCTATGTGGGTGCTGGGAACTGAACCCAGATTCTCTGCAAGAGCATCTAGGGCTCTTCATCACTGAGCTCTCTCCACACAGCACAGCATGCAGCCATTCTACCCCAGCATCATGTGGCCATAAAGTGCCTTGTGACAAATGTTCACAGAATTCAAGCTCCCCCCCCCCCGCGCGCCAGCAGGTGCCACCTCCCTGGGGACATAGTGGTAACTTCAGTCTCCACACCAGGGAGACTCATCCAGAAGGGTGTGGGTTTCCAGAAATCACTGTCCCCAGCCATTTCAAGAGAAGAGACTCCAGAAACATCACATTTTTGTTTCTTTCTATCACAGAAGGGGAGCCTTTAGGGCCCTATCACCCTGAAGGTCTATGTTAGCAGGGGCTCAGGTCATTGCAGCGGCGGGGGCCGTGGCCAGTCTGTGAAGTCATCAGCAATCTTGCAGGAGCCTGTGGTGGCCCCTAGTCCAGCATCTCCATCCCATCTTCCCTGCATAGAACCCACTCCAGGATGTGGAAGGAAGCCCACTATTCGGTCTCCTTGGCAACTGGTATGGTCACATGCCTCAGGTGTGCCCAACTGGATGCCTCAGGAGTTGCCAAAAGGGACCATTGAGACAGGTTAGGCTGTGCTGCCCAGCATCAATGGCGGCCTGCAGGGAGGCCTGCAGCAGTGTATGGGGCCCTTGTCCCTTGGCTCACAGCCTCCCCCAGGCCTTTGTCCCTGCCTCCCACTTGTTTCTGTCACTGGCCTCTGGGGGTCTTAGGCTGGACAAAGCCGCCCTTGAGAGCATCTTCGTCTGCCCAGCCGAGTCACAGGGTACCTCATACACTGTGAGCTGCAGAGTGGTTCCGCTTGCTTCCTCATACTGTGTGTGATGAAGCTCAAGGACAGCCCAAGGGGCCCTGAGGAGTTAGTCCCCACATCGGGGCCATCCCTCTGCCAGGTGTCAGCGTCCAAAGCACCCAGCTCCGCCTCTGACCAACTCTGACATCTTGGACCAGACATTTCTTCCTTGCCTCAGTTTCTTCGTGTGGAAAATGGGCATCCACGATAGCATCCACACCAAGGGTGCCACAGAGAGCAGTGCTCGGGATCAGGGGGAGGCTGGGGCTGATTTGAGGGGTCAAGTCCTTTTCTTTTGTGTCTTTTGTTTTGTTTTTCTTTTCCTTTCTTTTCTCTCTTTGTTTTGGTTTTAGTTTTGGAGAAGAGTCTCACTCTGTAGCCCAGGCTGGACTGGAACTCACCACCATCCCCCTGCCTCATTTCCCAGTGCTGAGATCACAGCTCCGTGAGGACACTGGGTTGTCTTCCTCTCAGAGCTCTGTTCTGTCTCTTTCCTCCCCAGCTCCCACACTGCCCTGGTTTGCAGGAGACTTTAAATCAAGTCCCTTCCACCCGTGCTGACCCAGCTGCAATCAAAGCAAAATGCAGACTCCACACACCAGAGCACAGAACGTGACAGGGGGAGCTCAGAGATGTCCTGGGCTCTGTGTCCTGTCCCCAGAACGAAACAGAAAAAGGTCACTGCATTTTTCAGAGGGAGAGAAGGAACAAACAAACGACCAGAGGAGAAATGAAGAGACAATAGGCAGACAGCACCCCAGGAAGGGTGTCAGGCGTGGCTGGGGCAGGCAGGTCCAGAAGGGCTCAGGCGGGGGATCTGGGGTCTCGGCCCACAGAAATGAGAAGCGTGCAAAGGCCCTGAGGGCTGCTTTTCTTAAATCCACTCCTGCCCTCTGGAATGCCATCCCAGGGAGGACTCTGCTCCTCCCTGGTGACTCAGGCCTTAGGCACCGACCCTGGATAAGATGTATTTACCCGGAAGCTCCTATCAAGATGCAAGACTCAGCAGCCAAACATCTAGATGACGGCAAATTAAAGGAGTCCACAGCTCCGGGAAGATGACCCATCCTGCATCCCTCAAAGCTTTGCAGCCCACAGAGCTTCCCGGATTCTGACTGGAATGCACATGGCAGGTGTGAGCTAGTGGAGCCAGGGAGAGAGACAGACACTTGGGTGGAGTCGGCGCCCCAAGGGACCCCAGCTGGGAGGATGGTGCCTAAAGGGCCATGTGCCCTGGAGAAGCCCAGACACTGGAGGTAATAGTGGCTTTTGCACACACACGTGGGTCAAACATCCCAAAGGTACAGCTGCAACTATTCCACAGAGCCAGAGCCTCCCTCACTCAGTAGCTGAGACTGGCCTGGGACTAACCATCTAATTACAGCTGACAATCACACTTGTGGCCATCCTCCTGCCTGAGGAGGGTCTCAGAGCTGAATCAGTCTCCATACCCAAGGACTGGAAGTAAGCCACAGCCTGTGGGCCGCAGGCCACTCACATGGCACCCCTCCTGTGACCCACACCACATCTGGGGTCTGGGACACAACACAAGCCAGTTAGGAATCTTAAAAGACATGAAGAAGGAGGAGAAAGAAAGGAAAGTGTCAGAAGAAAAAGTTGGGGGTTTTTGTTATTTGTTTTTGTTTTTTGAGAGCCAAGTAATCCCCTTCATTCTACTTAATAAGTCAGTCCCTCAACAAATATACAGACCATGTGACAGACAGGGTTCCCCGGCCCTGGGATACACAGTACTCACAGGCTTCAGCCCCCTTCATTCACCTAGAAGATTCCACAAGGAAGGTTGTGTGGGACAGTCACAGGCTGAGTAGAATGGGCTCAGATGCCAAGGGTATCAGTCAATCTATTTCATAGATGAAGAAACTGAGGTTCAGGGGGAGAACATAGAGCCCAGACTTCTGTCCTGGGCCTGAGTGCAAACCTATAGCTCTCAGACTTTGTCCCTTTTCATACTAAGAACCCCAGCTCTTGGCTGGCAGGCAGCTATCTAGATCCCAGACAGCCTATCCTGGCCTCCCTTGCAGCTACTTGTGGCCTGACTTGTTCTTGGGCCTCAGAAGATGAGTGACGAGTGCCGCCAGCAGAAAGTGCCTGCCTAGTGTATATGAGACCTCTTAATACACAACACTCCAAAACCAAGCCAGACCAAATTGGATGTGGGCAGCTCCCAGAAAGGAAGGGAGCTTGCCCTGCTTGCCCTTTAACTTCCTACTGGATGGGATAGAGATTCAAAGGCTTGCCCTCAAGCAACCATCTTGGGCTATAAGATGGCTGCCTGTGCATACAGTAGACAACTCATGGTCTTTATGACTTCTCAGAGCTGACCTCTAAAAGACTTGCTGCTGAGTCAGCATGGCCTTCCCTGGGTCCACAAGAGATGGCAGGGGTGTGGCCTTTCCCAGCTCCCAGAGCTCTGCAGACCCCTGTGACATCAAGCTGGATGCCCCAGGCATAGCACCAGGGCCATTGGGCCTTCTCAACAGCTCATGAAAGACGGAACCATGGCGCCCACACCCTGAAGCCTCCCCATGACAGCTGGCAGTCAGCTTGGGGCTTGGGCGCACACAGCCATGGGTAATGGACATCTCCTTCAGGGTCCCTCCCACCTCCCTGGTTATCTGCAACTGCCTGCACATGTATGATCTCTACACCTGGGGATCCTGCTGCCATCCTTGCCTCCGACCCATGCTGACCCCACCACAGACCCTACACATGCTGAGCACTGGTGCCTCTCACCCATGTCACATGCTGCCTCTCTGTCCTTCCCAAGTACCCTGCCTGGCATTTTACAGCTTGATTCCATGAGTCTGCCTTCCTTACTTGGTGTCAGGCAATGGGTGTCACTGGGGGCCCTGCTCACTCTCCCGAAGAGTAGATTCCCAGCATCCACAGCTGCCCTACTTCAGACCCTGTGACCTTCCCAGGCTGCAGTTCACTCCCATGGCCTTGAAAGAGAATCCCTGGACCTTCTGCGTGTTCCCCACACCCCTCACTACCCCTCAGCAGCCCTGCATCCTGAAGAGGAGACCATTTCCATTCAATCAACCCATACTCACCAGGGAAAGAGAGGACAACCTTATTTGCACTAGAATGTGCCTGACAGGTATCTAACTGTTCTCTTAGAGACACAAACACAACCCGGAGTTCCGCGACAATGGAAAGCAGACTGAAGGAAGAATGGCCAAGGGAAGACCCAGAGTCACAGGCCTGTATTGCCAGCAGGTGTCTGAGTCGGGGGCGAAGCATGGGCTCTGCAGTTGGCATAGGAATATCACTCATTCCCTGTGCATCTCTGGGAAGAAATCTGCCTCCGATTTGAACCTCCATCACTCTGAAGGTCCTGGGTGCCACCCTTAGGGTCTAAATGGCTGGCTCACACGTTTTATTCTACCACAGACAGCCCTGTCCTGACTTCTGTGCCACTCAGCTCAAAGGCTGTAGGTGGGATCCCCCATTTCCCATAATTCCCAGAAGGAAGCCAGGGAGTGCCCCCAGAACTTCCCACCCGGGAAACTCCCAGCAAACAACAGAGGCACGCTGCTGTGCCCAACACCCAGTGTGACTACTTGAGGATCACAAGGGAGAAAGCCCCCACACAGTCAAGGGCCTCAAGTTAAAAAATGCCCCTGGGTGACTCCAAATTGTGGGGTGCCCCACCCCCATCTGGACTCACTGACACTCACAGACCAGCAATGACTTGACCTCTCTGAGCCTCAGCTTTACCTTGGGACTGACAATGGAGACGGAGGTTGGTTTTGGGGGCTGTGCCAGTCTTGGCCCAGAGATTTTGTGGGAAGCAGCAGCCCCCAGGCACAGACCTCGCTGAGAAGAGTCTTCCCTAAAACCTGTGGGAGGGATTGCCAGCTCGAGTTCCGGATGCTGGTCAGCTGCCTGTCTGGTCCCTACTCACATCCTCGTAAGTGGGTGAAGACATTGGTCAAGGGTAGGCCTGGGAGCCAGACACCAGCCAGGCAGTAGTGAGACAGTATCAGGGCACCAGCAGGAGATAGAAGTAGGGGTATTGGCTCTGAGGTCCCATGCCACCCCACAGAAGGACCTTGGAATCCCCAAATCAGAAAAGCACCAATCTCATGGTAGCCAAGCAGCAGGCAGGGCTGTGAACTGCCCGTGGCTACACAGGAAGGGGCAGGTCTCCACTCCTGAGTTCCAGTTTCCCTTATCACATCTCCCCAGGAGCCTCAGGACAGAGACTCCAAGGCCACTCAAGCCTGCCCACCTGCTGTGTGTCCTCAGACCAGTGACTTCACTTCTCAGGGCCTCAGCTTTACTTCTAGGTAAAGTCAGTTTTAGAGGCTGGTGAGTCCTGTTCCAGGAGCCACTGGATGGTTTATTCTTGTCCCTTCGGCAGCCGTAAGAGTGGGCACCATTTGAGCCTGTGCCTCTCGAGTTGCCAAGGCACAGAGAGGTGGGGCATGTGCTCTGGGTGGCTCAGCTGCTACATAAAAGAGACTAGCTCTGAAGGGCAGAGGCCAGAGAGGAGGCTAAAAATGTCCTCTACTGCTTAAGGCTGGGCTGTAACTGAAAGCAAAGCCCTCTGCAGCCTGCACAGCCACTGGGAAGTCAGGAACCCCTGGCGTGAGGGTACCCCAGGAGCCACTTGAGAGGCAGTTACGAGTACATATCCATGCCTGGGCCTCCGGGCACCTTGCCTGCCTGTCCCTGGTAGCCTGGGCCCTCCCTCATCCACCTGAGAAGACCCCATCCTTACTAGTCAGCAGAGGCTTCCACACTGGGTCTTCCATCTTGCTCACCTCCTCCATCAGACTGCCTTCCACAGACCAGCCGCTTCCTGCTGCAGCAAGGCCACCAGAGGAGGTGTGCGACACCTCTGCAGCTCCAAGTGAGGGAGGCCACACCCAGGGTGAGAAGGATTTACAAAATGACTCAGCGGCTCCCAGACAAGTGTCCCAGGGTAGTTAATCATTACCAGGGAGACAGCCCCCCAAGGTGGGGACAGACCCTTCAAGGTGAAGACAGACCCCCCCAAAGCCTAGAGATGGACCCTCAAGATAGGCCTGCTGGCCCAAAACAAGCCCCTCTGGTTCTCACAGGTGATGTAAGTCCAGGTCAGATGCTGGCACTGAGGGCCAGCACCCAGGGATCCTCGCCCTGCAGGGCTTAGTCAGCGGAAGTCATGGCCCCTTAGTTCCCCTCCCCTTGGCAAGCACCTAACTTGCCCGTGGTCATTAGCCCTCCCCAAGCACCTCCTCCATTCCCTCAGCTCTTCTGACCACTCAGCCTTGAACACTGGCGTGTAGGGTGTTTTTCACAGGCCAGGCTGGTGAGGCCCAGAGGGGACCCCAGATGCATGGCGCTGAGGAAGTGAAGGGGAAGCGTGACACAGGGGAGGCTCAGCGAAGGCTCAGTGACAGAGACAACGATGCTTCTATTTGTCTGTTCATTTGTTCACTCATTCACTTGTTCACATACTGATTTGTTTATGAATTCATTCATTCATTCACCCAGTCACTTTTTCCTACTTTCATCTAGTCACACATTCACTCATTTGCTCATTCATTCATTCACTCATTTATAGGTTTATCCAGCCACACACTTGTCCATGCATTCAGCTATGACATTCCTGAAACAACAGAGACTAGAGGAGATCAGGGTCATAAAGGGAGAGCCGGAGAGGGGGGCCTAGAGAGGGGGCCTGGGGAGGGGGGCCTGGAGAGGGAGGCCTAGAGAAGGTAGGGACTCACAGGGAGAGAGGGACAGTTGAGATTTCTCTCTGGAAGGTGCCACGGTGCTGTTCTGGGCCCAGTTCCCAGGCGGCCTTCTGCAGTGATACAGATGTAGCTGACGGTGAGCACCTACTGTGTGCCGGTCCCGCACTCAGGCACTGGCCCTCCTGGCCACACATCCCTGTGGTGGGTCTCTGTAGCTGCGGCCAGTGCAGTGCAGATCTTTGAGGCTTTGTTTGATGTTCAGAGCCTCTGATGGCTTTAAACTTCAACACTAGTCTTATTATTAATACCGAGGCTTCAGCTGGGCCCTCTGGTGAATCTCACACTGTCAGGGAGGAGGGGCTTGGGTTTGTCTCCCAGGGAGAAGACAGCTGGTGGTAAATCCAAGGGGGGGGGGGCAAAGTCATCCCCCAAGAGTTCGACCACTGCCCCAGGAGACAAATCGCATCCCAGCTGGACTTCAAAGTTGGCTCTGCTCCTGATGTCCAGGTTGGATCTCCCAGGTCTATTAATGCAGAATTGATAAGTGACAGGTTGCCATTTTGGCTGACCTGGCCTCGGGCAGAGTTGTTGGCTGTGGGCTGCAGACAGCACACTCTGGGATCCCTGTGGTGCCCCGCGTGCCCAGCTCACGCGCTGTAAACACTGAAATGAAATATTGCCTTATTTGGTCATAGAGCCCAGTCATCACTGAGAGGCCGCTCTGCCTTTGACTCTGTGAGAAAGGATGGTTTCCACCCCCTCTTTGGCTGGGGTGGTAGGTGGGAAGGCGCTGCCTCGGGGTCCTGCACAGCTGCAGAGGCTCTGTGCAGGAGGGACCAGGGCTCTGTGCAGACAAGCTGTCTTGTACAGTCCCAAGCTGGCAGCTCAGGTGTGGCCTGAGGGAAGACAAGGTGCTAGGGGGCAATGTTGCCACAGCTCAAGTCCCCAAGAGCTGATAAAACACCTGACCAAGCAACTCCAGGGAGGAAGGCCTTGTTTGGCTCCCAGTGTGAGGTCACAGTCCATCAGGGCAGGCAAGGCACGGGCGGCAAGAACGTGAGGCAGCTGGTCACATTGCTGCCACCGTCAGGGAGTGACAAAGATGAACACTGGTACTCAGCTCACTTTCTCCTTTTCCTTTAGTTCTGGACTGTGTGGGTACTGCCCACATTCAGGGTGGGTCTTCCCTCTTCATTAGACCTAGTCTAGAAAGTTCCTCACAGACAGGCCCAGAAGTGTCCCATCAGGTTGACAGCAGGCTTCTGGGAGGGGCTGTGTGCTGGGCCTGGGGACAGAGTCGGGGCTTGCAGAGGTCCCCCTCTGGGCTGGATGCCTTGGTCCAGGGCTGGAACCCCTGAACCTCCTAAAAAGGATGTAACCCCCCCCCCATGGTCATCCAGCAAAAAAGCCCTGTTGAGGGCTGCCTAAGCTCTACACTGGGTGCTTCTTCTGGTGGTGACCTGGTGCCTGAGTCACAAGTAGGGGCCAGGAAGTCTAAGAGCCACAACTCATGACCAGGACACACCCCAGGGGACCACAGAACACAAGCAGTGGGATGGCAGAACCAGGCTGAATCTGCAGCCCTGCGCCCACACTGCAGAGCAGCTGTGCCTCACACCTGTTTTCTCTCAGCCTCAGTTTCCTTGTCTGTAAAAAGGGCTCGCTGAGGAGCTGCCCTGCCCTTGAAGGGTTGTCATGAACAGTGGTGCCCGGCACATGGGAGCGATTGTTGGTGAGATTACATAAACCACAGAGAGGGCAACGGTTACTTTGGGCTGCCCCTCCGGCTGGGATAGATCTGTGATGGCAGGAGCAAGGGCTACCATTTTAAAAGCTGGTGGCTTTGAGCAGGCGGGCGTCACAAGACAAACTGGCAACGTGTGAGAAGCTGGCCTCTGGAACTGGGGTCACCCAGTCTCATCCATGTACCCCAGGCTTTTAAGATGGGAACAAACTCCCATTTTATTCAAGACATGAAGTATTCTGAACTAGGAAGAGAGCTCCAGAAGTATGTGATGGCCAGAATCCAGCATCCAGGGTGAGGGACAGGGTCATCAACCCGCTGTGGCTGCTGTTCTTGCCTTTGAACCAGGCCCAGCTCCCATCACTCTGCGTCATCCCTCACCCCTCCTCTCGGCATTCACAGGGCCCATTTTTTGTTGCTCAGTGTCTTCCATGGGCACCCTTCCCTCCCCGCTGTCCTGTGCTGCCCTATTCCATGCCCACCACTGTCCTGTCCCCGCATTTACGTCAGGCCTCTTTCAGAACCTGGGACCAGGAGGACCTTGGGCACATCTGACTTCAGCTCTTGCCTAGAGTGGGCTATGCCATGTGACATGAGCCCAGCCTTACTACCACACACCAGTGCACCTGACCACAGTCATGAACTCCCACAGCCGTGCACCAGTCCCAGGGGTTGGGGCCAGACCCTGTTTCCTCATTCTCCTCAGTGGAGGGTCCCCTGAGCTCCGCTGTGCTGGGAGAGGGGTTGGATGACAGCGACAGGCAGTCTCTGCCATGTATGTGAAGATGGTGGGTTGGTTAATCCACAGACATTTGGAAGAAGCTGAGGTGGGGGTGGAGGTGCAGCTCAGGTGGTGGAGGGTTTGCCCAGTACATACAAGCTCCCAGGCTTCATCCTGGAGTAAATGGCAGTCATGGTGGTGCCTGCAATCCCAGCACTGTGGGAAGGAAGATCAAAGGTTCAAACCCATCTTTGGCTACAGAGTATAAGGCTAGATCCTGTTGAGAGAGAAAGAGATAGAGGGAGACAGAGAAAGAGAGAGGACAAAGTCACGGGGCTGGGGGCTGCTGGTGCCCAGTATGAGTGCTGGAGGCTCCCTACTTCCCTTCTGTGTCCTCAGTACTGGCCACACCCCCCATACGATGGATTTATCCCAGGGACTACGGGTCACATTTGGAGACATGCTGTTCCCAGATGTGGTCTGTCACAGGTCAGATGTGGGAAGAGGATTTGAACCTATGTTTGGGTTGACTCTATTCAACCTTTATACCAGAGGGCAAGGAGACCATTCGGAGGAAGAGACAGGAATTCCTGCCTCCAGAAGGGGTGCAGACACACCATGGGTTCTCTGGGATTCCAGAAACATCTCTTCTGAAATGTTTGCTTGAGACAGGATCTCATGTAGCCCAGGCTGGTCTCAAACTGGCTGTGTAGTCGCAGATGACCTGATCCCCCAGCCTTCTTCTCTGGAGTGCTGGGATGGCAGGCTTGGCTCTCCCCCATGACTCTCTTTAGAAACTTCTAGGAAGTGCACTCATTAAGTGGCTAAGTGAGGTGGTGTCATGCCCTCCTCCGATCTGGGACCTGCTCCTTTCTCTAGAAACCCTGTGATAACAGGAAGAATAGATTTCAGTCCTGCTAAACTTGAACCTGCTTATCGCCCCTCTCTGGCTGTTTGAATGGTGGATAGGATGCCTGGGGTGTGGTTTGGCCGGCCGCCCCTGCAACACTTTTGTTTGAGCCTTGAGATCTGATGACAGCTGAGGCTCAGGAGCCTGGCGATTCCCCGAGAATGCACCAGACGCCTTATTTGGGATTGCTGGGTTCTGAGCTTGCATGGGAGTATGGGGCAGAGGTAGGGGGTGGTGATGGTGATGCTGTCTCAGGAGGCCGACCATGAAACAAGGAGAAACTGATAGGCTTGGCCTTGGATTTGGCTCTGTGTGCCCTGGAGGAGCTAGGAGACCTCAGAATTGTTTCTTTCCTCCAGGGAAGCGAAGAGGTTCCATAGCCTGGGGAGGAGATGCCGAAGAGGAGGAAGAGGAGGAAGAGGAGGAAGAGGAGGAGGAGAGAGGAGAAGGTTAGGAGAGAAAGTTCAGGCTGAGGCCCTAAGGGCAGGCAGAAAAAAAGTTAACCGAGACTGCCAAGATCTTGCTCTCACACAGAGGGTCTAACCTGGCCTAGCTCCGTAGCCAAGCTCTCTCATGGTTTCCCTGTGAGGCTCAGAGAGGTTAAGTAACCTGCCATGGGGCACACAGCCTGCAGGGGAGGCAGCTGGCCCTTTCCCTTCTCTGCATGCCGAGTCTATCAAGTACCTTTGCTCATCACAATCTCCCCAGCACTCTCAGAGATGCCCTTTCTGCAAAGTGTTTAATGATGCAGCCACTGTGGGAGACAGGCAGGATTTTCTCAGTCAATCAGAGTCACCCTGCAGCCCAGCCATTCCTCCCTCGGGCTTGAACCTGAACGAACAAGCATCAAGACAAAAGCAAAAGCTTGCAGGTGACCACACTGGCATCATACAATAGCAGGAGGGGATGCAGCCCAGACGTCCACCAGCTAATGGACAGGTAAAATGGTGCTTATCCGCACTGTAGAATATCACTGGGTCTGTGAAACAAATGGTTCAGAAGTAAGCCAGGCCCATGAGACCACATGGTTATGAAACACAGAATGGAGATTGGTGGCTGCAGGACCTGGGGAGCAATTGCTAAAGAGAGATAGGGCTCTTGTAGTGATGATAAAAATGTTTGATGTTAGCCAGATGTGGTGGCCCATGCCTTTAATCCCATGGGTAGGTGGAGGCAGGTTGATCTCTGTGTTAGAGGCCAGCTTGGTCTACATAGTGAGACTCTCTCCAAAAAGAAGGAGAAGAAGAAAGAAAGAAAGAAAGAAAGAAAGAAAGAAAGAAAGAAAGAAAGAAAGAAAGAAAGAAAGAAAAAAAGAAAAAAGAAAGAAAGAGAAGAGAAGAGAAGAGAAGAAGAATTGGGGGTTCCTAGCACCCACAATGGGCAGCTCACAACCACCAGTAACTCCAGCTCCAGGGGATATGATTCCCTCTTCTGGCCTCCAGAGAAACCACATTTACATGCACACACATAACTAAACAAGAATTTGGCCTTTGGACCACTGACCGGGAGCTACTTAGGGACAGTCTGCAGGTAGTCAGGGAGAGGGCTCAAACTGCACCTGTTCTGAACCAGGCAGACAGTGTCCTGGACTGCATGTGGGAGTCCTCACCAGTCTCACCTGGAACATGGTCTTCTGGAACGTTCTTGGAAGCACATGGAAAGAGTGAAGGAGAGTCTTTCAGAATCCTGAGTTCCTGGGGCTGCAGGCAGCATCTCTATCCCAATGCCCCTGTGCTCTTCCAACGCTGAGCTTACCGGCCACAGCACAGCCTTGCCTAGCCTGGGCTCCTTCCAGCTATGGGCTGTTATAAAGTTTGATTCCTGTTGCTGTGATAAACACCATGATCAAAAGCAGACTGGGGAGGAAGAGGTTTATTTTGTTTACATGTCCCAGGTCACACTCCATCACTGAAGGAACTCAAGGCAGGAACCTGGAGGCAGGAACTGAAGCAGAGCATAGAAGAGTGCTGCTTACTGGCTCCTCATGGCTTTCTCGGCTTCTTTCTTTCTCTTTCTTTCTTTCTTTCTTTCTTTCTTTCTTTCTTTCTTTGTTTGTTTGTTTATTTTGGGGGGGTTTTTCAAGACAGGGTTTCTCTGTGTAGCTTTGCGCCTTTCCTAGAACTCACTTGGTAGCCCAGGATGGCCTCGAACTCACAGAGATCCACCTGCCTCTGCCTCCCAAGTTCTGGGATTAAAGGCGTGCGCCACCACCACCCGGCTCAGTTCCTGACTTACACAGCCCTGGACTGTCTATCCAAAGGTGACACCACCCATAGTGGGCTGGGCCCTCCCCACCAATTATCAATCAAGAAAATGCCCTGCATACTTGCCTACAAGCCAATCTGATGGAGGCAGTTCCTCAAGTGAGGTTCTCTCTTCCCAGAGGACTCCAGCTTGTGTCAATCTGACAGTCAAAATTAGCCATCACAGATGTTGTCCAGGGACAGCACCAAGAATGCCTGGGATAGTCTAGTGACCTGCATTGTATAGCCTGTGGCCTTCCAGACCCAGGTCAGTCTTGGTTAGAGATAGCAAGGGAACCCAAGGGGCTCTGGGCCATGGTGGACACTGTCTTTATTTCCTGTCCAGTTGTCCCTGGAGTCCCCTTTTCCCCTACCATGGGGTCCTGACAAGCTGGACTCTCTCCAGAAGCCGGGGTGCGTGGTCAAGGACCAGACTTGACCCTGGATGTCCTGAGTACCAAGGCAGAGTAGAGATTGGCCAGTGACTCAGGCTGGTCCACTCAGAGGCACACTGCTGAATTATTTTGGAACCCCTGTGACTACACTTGAGCTGATGGTGGCCTCTCTGCTGTTGCTGTGGGCAACTCAGGGAACAGCTGTGGCCAAGCCTGTGGAGGTGTGTATTCCCTAGAAACCAGCTAGCTGAGTCTACCCTGGAACTTGCTGAAATGTGTGGCCTAATCACTCCATTTCTGCCACAGTCGAGAGCACAGAGGACCACAGGAGCTGGGGAGATGTTGGCTGTGACCACAGCAAAAGTGGACTTGAGTTTCTCTGAGGATGGGACAGGGCACTCTCATCTCTTTCATGGCAAACCCAGGGTCCTGACCTGCTTGAACACCTACTGTGTGGGAAAGAGTTCTGTCCTGTATGACAGACAGACAGTCCTGACTGTGACGCCTCCCCCACCTCTTGCCAGCTCTGAGGCCTTGGATTCGTCCTTGCTCATGCCAGGATACTGTAGGCCTGCACCCTGTCTCTCCTGTCACAGTCCCCTCAGGAATCAAGATATTCTAGAGACACAGGTGCCCTGCCCTTCAGCCATTGGACTATGGAAACAGTGGACCCAAGGCACTGGAATTTCTGCAGGAGTTTCAAACTGGGGAAGGGAAAGGCTGAAGCCTGGTGCCAGCCAGAGGGGGA
The DNA here is from genome assembly GCF_903995425.1 of Onychomys torridus. NCBI lineage: Eukaryota > Metazoa > Chordata > Mammalia > Rodentia > Cricetidae > Onychomys > Onychomys torridus. The sequence goes on from NC_050443.1 coordinate 122,450,706, forward strand.
GCTTGTCTCCCAGAGAGATCTCACAGAGTTCTGAGAACTTGTCAGACCACTTGCAAGAGAGACTGGAGCTGACAGTGATGGGTCAGTGACAGGCAGGACCACACCTTGACCAGGACTGCTTAGGAATGCACACCTCCCACCCTCTGTTTAATCCTAAACCTCATGTCCAGACCCTGAGTACAGACTTGAGAGTCTCTGGACCTCTTTGTCCCTCTTCCCGCCAATGTGGCCGCACTGAATGACTCTTCTCTCTGCTTTTTATGGTTACTTAGGTGTTTAATTGGCTTTTGATGACAGTGGCTGAGCCTGGCTTGTTGGGTCTACCTGGGCCCAGGCTCTGACCCTGACAGCTCCAGGAACACTTGTAACACCTGCTCCCAGCCTGCCTTCTTACCTTAGTTTCCCATCTGTAAGGTGGGCCTGGTTGGCACACCCTGACCTCTGGGGCATCTGTCCCAGGTGGTCCCCTGCAGGATGACTTGTTCTGTCACCTGATGACAGCCGGGCCTGCAGCGCTCCTAGACCTCAGTGGTCAAGTAGATGTTGGAACGCATATTCCTCCTTCACCTGCACCCCGCCCCCACCCTGCCCCACCTCCAGGAAAGACTTTGGCTACAGCATACATGGAGTCCTCAGTATGCAAACGATCTGCCCCCAGGGGGTGGCATCTGCCAGCACAGGGTCCTTGTGTATGAGCCGCACGCTGCAGTGTATACAACAGATGTGACTTTGGCCTGTTAAAAATGGGGTGTGAAGGATGCCTGGTGAGGATGTGGCAGCTGCTGCACTGTCCTGATGGGCATAAGCTCTGGCTTCACCCGACCTGACCTCCCCAGAACAGGCCTCTGCTCCTGCAGGGCCCTGCTGGGGGGGTGTATGGGGGGACGGGGAACAATCAGAAACAACCCCTGCCTTCTCACCAGACACCTCCTTTCTGCCAGGCCTCTGTCCCCTCCCTCTTTCCTCTCCTCCCTCCTCCCTGCCCTCCCCTCCTCGCTCCCTCCCACCTTCCTGGAGACGTGGGCCTGCCACCCTGCTGTTCTTCAGGGATTTGGACAAAGGATGACTGAAATTAAAATAAGAAGTGAGGTCTAGAGATCTTAATATTAAGAAGAAAAGAGAAAGGCAAGGAAGTTGTTAGATTAATTCCCTGTTCCTAATTCTCCCCTGATGGGAAGTCGGCTGCTCATTAACCCCAGAACGTAGTTATACAGTAGTTATAGGACACGAGACACAGAAGGCTCCAAGGGTGCGGGTGGGCCTGCGGGCATCCACACAGGCAGGGCACACAGATGGGGAGCAGGCCCGCCTTCAGAGCAGCTCACTAGTCACTGCCACTGCCTCTGCGTCCCTGTGTGCTGCCACTGGCAAACAGCACAGACCACAGAGCGCAGAGGCAAAGGTCTGTCATCCCGGCACTCGGGAGGTGGAGGTGGGAGAATCAGCTCAGGGTCGTCATTGGCTACAGAGTGAGTTTGAGGCCAGCCTGGACTACCTCAGATCCAAAAGAAAAAGGTGGGAAGGAAGGAGGAAGGAAGGGAGGGAGGGAGAGAGGGAGGGAGAGGGAGGGAGGGAGGAAAGAAGGAAGGAAGGAAGAAAGGAAAGAAGGAAGGAAGGAAGGAAGGAGAAAAGAAGGAAGGAGGAAGGAAGGAAGGAGGAAAGAAGGAAGGAGGAAGGAAGGAAGGAAGGAAGGAAGGAAGGAAGGAAGGAAGGAAGGAAGGAGGAAGGAAATAATTAACTCAAGGCTTTTTGCCCCCAAAGCACCATTTAGAATGCTACTGTTCCTGCAAAACAGAGTTAAAATTTTAATTTCTTGGAGCCAATCAACCAACCTGTAATATTCTTTCTGTCTTTCATTTGTTCTTTCTTTTGACAGTCTCTCCTCTCTTGACTAACCCCCCCAGGGTAAATCCATCATCTCATCAGGAGTATTTCATAAACCCCAGTGCCCACTAGCTGCTTCTACCTTTAGTGTCCCGCGCCCTTACACACCCTCACTGTGGGGCACCCAGACTCCTGTTTTAAAGCCTCTCTTGGTATGCTCCCTTCGTGGTGGGCTGGGTGGGTGGCAGGGCCTCTCCATTGCTGGACCGAGCTTTGCTGTCCCAGGGATCTTGTGTACAGACCTCAGAGCCCGTGTGGATAAACAGATCTTGCCTGGAGCCTGTGGATTAAGTTCAACTGGTGGAGTTGAACTGGACTAGCATGCACCAAGCTCCTTCATCTTGGAAAGTTGAAGAGTATGGGGTGGTGGGTGGCTGTTCTCTGCTCCCGGAGCACCTGGGGAAACTGAGGATCTGTTATTCAGAAGCACAAGCTGAAGTCCCAGCAATATTCCTATGAACTATAATGCTTGGAATATCAAATACAGATTTCCAGAGTGTTATAGAATGTTCCATCATGCTCAAGAAGACTACTGATTTCTGTCTCTCTATGTGTCTCCGTCTTTCTCTCTCTCAAACAATATAGATAATTGGAAAAGATGCCTTCAGTATATAGGTGCCTCTGGTCTATGGTGCTGGGCTCTGTCTGGTACCCAACAAAGGTAGCTTAAAAAATAATTCATCTTTATGTAAACCGGACCAAAGTGCTCCCTCCTCAAGACACTTTCACATGACAGGAAATCTGATGATGCAAAGCAGCTGTGTCCATACTGAGAATGGAATCTACTGACCATGCATTCATCCACCCATATACCCATCTATCCATCCATCCATCCATCCATCCATCCATCCATCCACCCATCCATATATTCATCTATTCATTCACCCACCTACCTACCCAACCACCTATCATCTGTTTATCCACTCATCTGCTCATTCAGCCATCCACCCATCTACTCAGCCAGCCACCCACCCACCCACCTACCCACTCATCCATCCATCATCTAGTCACACATCTATTCATCTGCTCACATATCTTTTCACTCATTCACATACCCGCCCATCCCCCACCCTGACTAGGGTTGGGGAAGGTGCCCGAGCACAGCAGCAGTGGTGCCTGGAAGCTACAGGTGAGCGGAGAAGACTTCTCCACCTGACCATATCATGTTCCAGAGTCTGCCTCACAGAGCTGGCATGAGGGCCTGAGTGTTCCTGTCTGCGGTAGCAGAGACAGATCTTCCAGGCCCATGCTCTCAGACAAGAGGACACCAGACCCCAGAGCTTTGGCTCCTGCAAGGGGTCCCTGACTAGTGCTTCTACAAGTTGGTCCCTTGAGAACTTCAGCCTCCCAAGCCCTGGACAAAGTCAGCCTGCTATGAATGCCCTGTGTGCTGCCTCAGTTTCTCTCCGTGTGCCAGCCCTCTTCCTGAATCCCTACCAGCTTAGATAGGGTCTGTTGTGACAGGCCAGGGTGAGCAGCCACAGGCATGAGCCTCTCTATGCTTTATCAGCAGGCGTCTGTTCCCAGGGACACTCTTGACCCAAGCGAAGATCTCCAAGGCCATTGTTACCGGGCATCAGTTTCCCAGGGTCAGATTAGATTCCATTCTGCCAGAACGAGCCATCATCTACCAGCCAGTCATGCACAAAGAACGCCATGTCTCCTCGGGCCACTCACCCTAGCTGAAGCTGGGAGATCCCAACAGGTCTCATCCCTGGGGCCCTCACCTGGTTCCCACCCTCAAGCATGCTCCCTGGGGAACCTCGGGTTGAGATATAGAAGCAGGAAGGACTCTCCAGTGCCTGGGACTGAATCCTGGAGAGGTACTTCCAGCCAGTCTGGGTTGATGGACAGGCCACTCCCAGTCTGAGGGCTACAGAGCCACGGAGGACTCTCTGGACCCCTCTCTGTCAGCCCACGCGTTCTCACGGTTGCTGGCTTCCGGGTGTCCTGGGTCAGTCCCTGTAATAGCCTCCCTCCTGGGGCCTGGTCTGTCCCCTGCAGCTGAGGGGGAGGCGTGGGAAATGCGGGTGGCTAGGCAGCCACAAGGTCTGTGATGCTGAGCCTGCCTCCTTCAGGTCTGCTTCCCTGGGGCGGGCAGAGGGGTCACTCGACATCATTATCTGGGTCTACATGTATCTATAGAGGTGCCCTGGGACTCCAGTAGGCCTAAGAATCCCACAGGCAGGATGCCTGCCTCGGGAGCCTATGTGTACCCACCTTCTACCCTCGGATCTCTGGGGACTCATCCTCTCCAACCTCAGAGCCATCTGAGACCTCTGAAGGCTGTCAGCCTGTGCCATGCTGGTCAGTAGGGGCCTCACTCCACGGCTGAGTGTGAAAGCCTCTAGGATACGAGTGGCTAGGGCTGGCCAGTGCCCTCAAAGTCCACACACTGGAAGCTGGCCCTCCCTCTGCAGCTGGATAGAGCAACAGGACTTGTCCAGACTGAGCTTCCTCTCCCTCTTCCCAGACCCTCCTGCAGTCTTGCCTGTGGACGGCCCCTGTTGGCCCTAGACCGTGGTATGTACTCAACACACTGCCTGCAGGCCTCATTGAACTGAAGTCCAAGAAGAGCCAGGGACATCAACCAAAATATCACATAAAATACCTAACTGCCAAAGAGGAGCAGGGCGGTGGTGGCGCACACCTTTAATCCCAGCACTCGGGAGGCAGAAACAGGGTGGATCTCTGTGAGTTCGAGGCCAGCCTGGTCTACAGAGAGAGTTCCAGGATAGTAAGGCTACAGAGAGAAACCCCGTCTCACAAAACCAAACAACAACAACAACAACAACAAAACAAACAAACAAAAACAAAACAAAGCACCCAAAAGGGACATCTGGGATCGGCCGTAGGGTGTGACACACGGGAAAAGCTATTCTAGCTGGGGTGCAGGCCATCCTCACTCCAACTCTGGAGGCTGTACTCTGGGCAGAATACTCTGCTGGCTCTCATTCGAAGCAGCCAGTGGCTTCCTATGGGGCAACACTGGAGGGTCAGAGGGAGGTGGACAGGTAGAAGCTGGGGCCTGCTGGGCACACAGGGAACCAGCATGGCCATTTTCTTTTCTGACGGCAAGATCTAGCTCCATCTCCAGAGCAATGCAGCCTGGGCCAGCTTGTGGCCTGTTTCCTAAGTGCCATGGCCCCTGATATTTGGGGACTTGTAAAAAAGAAAAATCACATCCTGGGAGGGGAGCTGGGTCCTGGGGGTGGAACTCAGATCTGGAAGTAAACTTAGATGCTGGGAAGGATTGGCAGTGGGAGGGACTCAGTTCTGGGGAAAGCTCAGGTTCTTGGGGGAAACTCGGCCTTGGGAGCAGTGATGACTGATCTGTCCCACAATCCCTCACTCAGCAGGAGAGCAAGCAGCATGGCCAAGGCCTCAGAGGCAGAGCCCATGTTCCCTCCTCCCTCCTTATCTTCCTGGGCCCTGCTCCTTCCTCTGAACTAAGGTGAACTGGTCATCCTCGGGGACAGACTACCCCTCAGGGACACTGTTGATGGAGACAGTTTTAATGTCACCGGAACTAGGATCGATGCAATGGAAAGAGACTAGGATAACACACAACACAGAAAGTTCTGCACCCCAGTGTAAACAGTGTCAAAAATGAGCAGCCCAGCTCTGAGCCCACCCGGCCTCCACAGGATCTGCCTGGAGACTGCAGCCTCCCTCTTGGCCCCTCTGCACAATGTTATAAGCTCATTCTTTCCTCTATCTTTAATAAAAAGTTGCTGCCAGCACCAGGTTGCCTTTAGGAGTACCAAGGAGGATGAAGGGGAAAAAACATAAGCTCATGTCACAAGGGACAGAGCCAGGTACAGGCCGGAAGGCACAGTACAAGTCAAGGCCCTGTGAGCTCCTGAGGAGGGCACAGTCCTTGCAAAGGCCCTGTGAGCTCCTGAAGAGGGCACAGACCATGCAAAGGCCCTGTGAGCTCCTGAAGAGGGCACAGACCATGCAAAGGCCCTGTGAGCTCCTGAAGAGGGCATAGCCCATGCAAAGACCCCGGAGCTCTTGCAGAGCTCACCATATACAAAGGCCCTGGGCGAGCTCCTGCCAAGGAAAGGCTGTGTCTGTACCAGCTCTAGTAGGCATGCTGCCCATGTGCCTTTGCCCCACTCACCACTCTGTCACCGAGGAAAGAATGCCGTCAGTAAATTAGTTTTAATTATAAGTGGCAGAGGCTGGGGTCAGAGCCCGGAGACATGAGGAGAGATTTCAAAGCGAGTGTCTCCAGCCCCGTTCTTGGACAAAACACCCGGATGGCTGGGTTGATGAGTTCTGGCATCCACCCAGAGACAGCCCTGGCCAGCCCGAGATCTCTCCCAGGACTGGAGACCATGCTTACAGCATACAGGCAGAAATGGGTTGGTGCAAGTGCCAGCCTGGGTCTTTCTCCACAATCCTGGAGTCACGCTGACACTGTGGGTCCCCAGAAGAGTCAAGGACCCCAGGCAAGGCCTACGCATGTTGGTGGCTGGCCACTCGTAGACCTGTGAAGCCGTTTGGCCACTCAGCCTCTGGTGCAGATAATCTCCCAGCAACAGCCGAGGGACCCGGGGACACTTGCTAAGTTGCCAAGCTGTTTATGTTGAGCCGCGTGTTTTTTTGCAGCCAAGACTGGTTGATGTTGTTGGAACTTCTAGAGGTCTGGCCCAGGGCAGGGTTCTGAACTCAGGGAGGTTGACTGGCAAGGGAAAAAGGCCTGGCCTTGCAACACACTCAGGATGCTTGGAAGCTGTGGAGTGGAGATCAGAACTTCTCTGCTGTTTCTGGACATGAAGCTGAGAAACAGATGTATATGGCACTTTACATGTCCCCTCCTGGGCTCGAGTTCCAGGTTCATCCTTGACAGGAAATGATGTGTATGCTAGGGTGCCTTGAGTAAGATTAGAAAAATGAGGGACTAGAGAGATGGCTCTTTGGGTAAGAGCACTGTCTGCTCTCACAAAGGACCTGGGTTCAGTTCCCAGCATCCACATGGCGGTTCACATCTGTATCCAGTCCCAGAGGATCTGATGCCCTCTTCTGGCCTCTGCAGGAATTATATATCCATACAAGCAAATATTCATACACATAAAGTAAAATGTTTTTTAAGGGCATAAAATAAAATGTTTTTTAAGGGGATGAAAATATTAGAATTTTAGATAAACAAGAACGACAACTGTTAGCACTCGCCGAATGCTGGGATTACAGATGTGTGCCACCACCCCTGACAGAAAAGGTGTGGGTCAGGAGCATGAGGTGGCTGCAGTCAGGAATGGAGAGATGAAGGCTGGCACTCAGATCCCTTGCTCCTTTTTATTCAGTCTAGGACACCAGCCCATGGGATAGTACCACCCAGATGCAGGGTATGACTTCCTTCCCTAGTTAAACCCCTCTGGAAACACCATTCCAGACATGTCTCACAGGTGATTCCAAATCCAGTCCAGATGAGGAGTTTCACATTTGTTTTTCTTTCTAATTGCTCTGGCTACAGCCTCCAGCATGATGCATAGGAGAGTGGACTTCTGGTTTGCTCTTACCTGGGAGGTTCTGTCTTTACGGATGATGACGTCAGTTGTAGATACCAGAGACAGCCTTTATTAACCTTCTTATCCATCCCTAGTTTGTAGTTTGTTGTGTGGTCTTAAAATGTGTGTGTGTGTGTGTGTGTGTGTGTGTGTGTGTGTGTGTGTGTGTGTGTGTGTGTGTGCGCGCGCACACGCGCGCGCCCATCAGGGAAATACATTAGTAAACATTATGTGCTTTCTCTGTATTTGGGAGGTTTTTACATGTGTGTCTATGTGGGGGTCAGTGCACACATATGCTGTGGCCCTTGTGTGGAGGTCAGAGAACAACCTGGGGTTGTTGGGGCTCCCCTTCCTCCACATAGGTTCCAAGGTTTTAACTCAAATTGTCAGGTTCAACAGTGAGCACCTTTCCCCACTAAAAATATCCCTCAGGCTCAAAATGTTTGAATTAATATTCTCAAGAGAGTGACCTGTAGCTTTACACTTTATTTATGTATTTATGCTTTTGTGTGTTTATTTATGATCTCTTGTAGCCCAGGCTGACCTTAACTCCTGACCTTCCTTCCTCCACCTCCACATGCTGGGTTTATGGACATGTACAACTATGCTTCTTTTATTTCTTTTGGTTTTGTGTTGTTTTGAGACAAAGTCCCACTCTCTAGCCTAGGATGGCCTGGCACTCACTCTGTAGCCCAGGCTGGTCTGGAACTCTATGTAGTCCTGGTTGGCCTTGGGCACATCACAATCCTCCTGCCTCAGTCTCCCAAGTACTGGAATTGTCGGCAATAACTATTGTCGCCCTCCCCCACCCCTTTGAACTTGGTATCCATGCCACACTAGTCTACAGACTCTGGAAACAGACTCTGGTTGGCTTTTCCCATGCCTTGAGATAGTGAAAAGGGTGTTGGATTCGTCTGCTCCCTCAACCTGAGAGAGAATTCCCATGGGAAATGGCTGGCCTGCGGCCTGGCATCTGAGATAAGAGGCCTGTTTGAGAACCTCATTGTTTTCTTTTTTCCAGTGGTAAGTGGGTAGTCCTTTTTTTTTTGTTCTGTCTCTTCTGAGGTTATGTTCCCTAATTTACATTTTCTTAGAAAATCAGCATATCCCCAGCTCCCAGCTCTGCCCTATACTCCTCTCCACTCTCCTTTCTACACTTCACCCATAACCACAGAGGTGTCCCGGCATGTTCATTCAGGAGCTGCACTGCCCAGCTCTGTCTTCCTGCTGAGTGGGTCCCATCTACCTTGTGACTGGTTCCCCAACCTTCCCTTGCCTCCTCCCTCCATAGATCTCTCTGTCGGGTTCCATCTGTGCACCTGGCCCAGAGTGGAACCAGCAAGTCCCGAAGGTGCCAGGCTACACTGTAGCTGCTGGATCTGGAGGGCCAGGGACACAGGGACAGCAGGCTGTCTGGTGATGGCAGGGGCAGGAGGGAACAACGGTCAGTGCAGGAACGGCTCTGGCACTTTGGGACAAGGGGACTGTGTTCCGTCATTTGTCAGCGTTCCTTCCCAGAGCTGGGGCCCAGCTGGGGCTCAGAGACAAGGGGTGATATGTGTGTTTTGCACCCTTCAGCTCCTCCACAAACCCTGTTCCAGAGCAAGTAAGTCATGCACAAGACAGACAGACAGACAGACAGACAGACAGACAGACAGCAGTACAAAAGCAACTGCCAATGGTTCCTAGAATAGCTCAGAAAGGCCAGAACCCCCTGCTAGGCCCACTGCTAGCCTAAGGCTCAGACGCTGGGTAAGACTCCCTCCTGCAGAGGCCACCTGTGAGCCACTGCGGCCTGGACAAGATGCTATATCCAGGAAATTAGCTCAGACCACAAGTGTCAGGGAGTTTTCTGGTTTGTGGCACTAGTGATGCAGGCGGGTGGTCGCAGGAGGGAACTCTGCCTGGGGAAGCCACTTGGGGACCCCAGGCTCCATCTGGACATGGCTAAGTCCTTAGAGTTCTCAGGGCTCTTTGGCATACAAGAGGAATATTCCAATCATGGAAGACACCCAGTTACCACAGTGAGAGCAAAGCTACCTTCTCTTCCAGGGAAGCCACTGTGAGAGTGGCCAACAGGCCAGACAGCAGGAGTCTCCTGTCTCCTGTGGCTGTGAGGAGAATGTAGGCATGTGGACCTGTCTCATCCCAAAAAACAAAAGTGGTGTTTCTGAAGCTCCGCCCTGGGAATCCCCAGAGGAGAAGAGCCCAGGACTCACAGAACAGCGTCATCAGCTCCTCTCAGGTGTAAGTTCATCTCTCTGGCTCCTTAAACCTCTACTGTGCTCTGCCAGGGGCTCCTCCGTTCCTTTCATATCTATAGAGTGAGATGGATGGAATTCTAAAGCAGAATCCACCTCTGCCCTCTGAGTTTCCAGTTTGGGGCCCCTCTGGGGATGTGGGGGCGATGAGGGAGATGGGACAAGATCTTTCCTCTGAGAGTGGAAGTGGACAAGGGAAGCCCGGAGCTCGTAGGGACCTGGCTCGCTGCAGCAGCCCATGTGACTGACTGGTGTGCTCTGTCAGCCCACCGACCCACTGGCACTGTAGCGGGGCTTGGGTAAGTCTAGAGTTCTGAGGACAGTGTCTGGGGCCCAGACCACCATTCGTTAGACCAGGGCTATTGCAGACAGAAGGCTGTGTCTTCTCCTTCTGCTGAGCAGACAGACAGATGCCCAGTTCTGGGGGAAGGGGAGGGGGGCTGAGCTCTCCTGGAGGTCCCACCGACATCTCTTGCACTTCCCCCAAACCTAAGGTGAAGTTACCACAACTTAAAACTAACCACGATGAGGCATGCTTTTCACATGCTGCAAGTTCCATGGAGCCCTCAAACCTCATCACCCCAAAAGGAGACTGGCCCCATTAAGTAGTCACTTTCCATCCCCACAACATCAGCCTCTAATGACTATCTGCAGTGGCAGTGAATAGAGTTGCTAACTTGACAGGATCCAGAATCACCTTGGAGACAAGCCTTTGATTCGGTTAACTGAGACATGAAAATTCACTCTAAGTGTGGGTGTCACCGTCCCATGGGCTGGTGTCCAGACCAAGGAGAAAGCAAACTGAGAACCAGCGTTCATCACTCACTGCTTCCTGACTGTGGAGGTGATGTGACCAGTTGCCTCACGCTCCTGTCTTAGCTTCCCAGCAGGGCAGGCTGTCCCCTCCAACTGTGACCAGAATAAGTCAGCAGCACTCCCTGAAGCTGGTTTTCTCAGGAGTTCTGTCACTGCTGACTTTAGCGCAACCACCGACTCTGGACATTCTGTGTGACTCACCCGTGGCCTCATGTGTGTGGCCTTGTCTCCCACACATTGTTTTGAGGTACCTCCATTCCTTTCATACGCCTCCCCTTTGCAGAGCCAGGAGCCGCTGGCCCCGACCCACACTGGGATCTCTGCTTCCTTAAGACTCTTCCTTGAGGCTCTCTTCTGCATCCTGCCTGTCTCCAGGTGCACATCCGGACAGGAAACCGCAAATGCTCCTCGGATGTTGAGGACGAACAGAAGCGGCAGGCGCATCCCTGTGAGCTCAGGCTGGGGCTCGCCATCTCCTGCCCCGCAGCTCCGGAGGCCATGCATCTGTCAGTAATTTTTGACTTCATAAATAGCTGTACTTCCACTTTGTTTGAAAGGCTGCCTGTGTGGGTGGATGGCCCTGGGCTCCCCATACCCTTCACACTAATTTCCTCCTGAAACAGCGCAGTGAAGCTTGTCTTGTGGGGCGACCATCTTTCCACCACACAGGACACCTGGACTTTACCATATAAATGTAGTCTATGCTCTAGGGATCCAGGAATGGAAGGAGGATGCTGGATCCTCTGATCCAATGGAGAGGCCTGTACCCTCCTGAGTGACTGGGTTGCTTCCTGCCCACTCTTTCCTTCTAGGAGCCCATCAATTATGTGAGGTCCTCTACCCCATAGCCATGGGCTGGCAACATGTCACCACTGTTTCCTCTACTAGCTCTGTGTCTGCCAGTGTTTGGAGAGTCGTCATGATGGAGATAGAGTGCAAGGGGCAGGCTAAGATCGTGACTGCTGTTTCTGGATCTTCCCTGGGCCACCAGTCCAGGGACAGTGGTAAGGCATGCCCTGCCCCCACCGGTGGCAGGAGGAAGCCATTCATCATCCTGGAGATCTGGCTGCTGGTATGTTTATCTGCAGGAAGGAAATGAAGTCTTTTCATCTCTTCCCAGCGGCGTCTGGCCCACTCACTCTCCAATCTGTCAGCCACGGGAATTTTAAATAATGTGCCGCTCACTCTCAGTACCTGCTTTGTGTCTTCAGGGTTCTGTGCGCCTCGCTCCCTGGGAGTCTCTTGTTATTGCTGCTTCTTCCTTGAGATAAACTCTGTCATAAACTTATTTCTTGTTGGAGCAGAATTTAGAGGTCTGTCCCAGTAGCATGGGCTGGCCAGGCCACCTCCTCAGACCGGAGTGAGCAGAGCCAGCTACATAAACCTTGGGGCCTATTGGATGCTGTTGGGGATGCCTGGCCACCGTCTGCAAGGTGGAGGCAACACCATTGTTCCTCAGAATTTCTGAGTGGAACCCATTAGTGGAGTGTGGTGGAAGAAGTAGTTGCCCGTATTGGTCTGGGTACCCTTGGTCATTATCCAAGAGCACCTCCTGAATCTTGTGACATTGAACCTCCAGTCTCTTGAGGTGAGGTGACCAGAGATGAGACCATAGGGTGAACAAGCTCTCCATCCATCCATCCTCCTACCCATCTACCCACCATTCACCATCCATCTATTTATCCATTCACTCATTCATTCACTTATCCATTTACCCATCCATCCACCACCCATGCCTCTGCCCACTTAATCACCCATCCTTCTTCCCACCCATCCATTCAACTACTCATCCCTTCTCCCACCCACCTACCCATCCATTCCCCCATTTATCCACCTACTCTCCTATCCACCCATTTACCCAGCCATGCACCCAGCCATGCTCGAAGAACTTATTGCACACCTACAATGTCCCAGACCCAGTGTGGATGCTATGGACCCTTTGATGACAAGGATAACCAACCCCTGCCCACAGGTGCTAACGGAATGGGAAGGGGACAAGGAGAAATTGCAGAGTGGTACATGAAGGGGCAGTAGAGGTAGCTTGTGGCAGAGAGCCAAGTGGGTCGTCCTTGAGGTAGGCTGTAGAAACTAAGTGAAAGGAGTGACATCAGCAAAATGAAGGGCAGAGGGGAGCAGGGTCTCTGGCCAGGATGTGAGGCTGGACAAGGAAGACAGAGTGTCCAGCCTGGAGGCGTGGAGGGGCTTCCTATGAGCAGAACTCTGTACTTTACCAGCTATGCTGTGGCTGGGAAGAGGGGTCCCAGTCTGCCCCATGGGCTGAAGTTACACAGACCGCATACCCTCCAAGTCAAGAAGTCCAGGAAGGGTTGGGCTATAGCTGTGTCCAAAGGTGGCCAGAGGCAAGAGCAGCCCCAGGTGCAGCCTATGAGGAGACACGATGCTTGCCTTTTGTGCCTGTCTCCTAGACAGCTTCTTCCTGAGTCCCTGTCCATCTCTCCTGCTTTGGTGGAACTAACTGCCTGGACGTCCACCAAACCTCCAGCTCAGGGGTGGCCAGCCCCTGCTGCCATGATTGCTGCGATGGAATGGGGGGAGCAGGGAGCTGTGGGAGTGTGAGAACCGCTGGCTGGCCTGAGGTCAACAAGAAGCTTCAGCTGATAGAGTGACTCAGGAGAGGTACAATCAAGAAGCCTGGGCTTGGGGTCAGGACCCTGGAAAGCTGGGTTCCGTCTCCTGTAAACCTGGCCTGGTCACAGGAGTTAAACACCTCTGCATGACTGGGAACGTGGAGAACGCCTTAAGCTAAGCTCCCAGACAGGATGCAGACTCAGCCCACGCCTGCTGCCCTGGCCTCAGGTGACACCTCACCAACGTCGTGCCCAGCACATGACCCCATAGGCTGTCATCTCTGATGGTCCAGCAACCGTGAGGCTCTGAGCTCAGGGCATGGAGACTCCACAGATAGTAACACAGCCTCCGTGCTCCTTGCTGGGACCTCTGGGTGAACACTGGGCTTGAACATAATGACTTGAGTGATAGCTGCGTCCTGGGGAAAATGGCTGCCCCTGGAGCAGACCAGAGTCAGGGAGAGCCGAGCAGGGAGCTGGCCCAAAGTCAGGCCCTGGTGCAGGAGCAAGTCCACTAGGAGGGACTGCCAGCTCCTCTAGGAACCCTGTCACTCACTGCTCAGTCAGTGCCACATGGGGGACCCTGGCTGGTCACCTAGCATGCCACCTGAGGGCAATAATGCCTTAGAGAGAGGGACCCTGGGCTTAGAGGCTAAGAAGGGTGCTTTGGGCAGTGAATGCGGGAGTAAAAGGGCGCCCCACTTCAGCAGACACTCTGGGGAAGGCAGGGTAAGGGATAGGCACCCTCTGCCAGGTCCTGCCTGCTTTCTTCCAGATGAGTGTGTGAGGACCCCTGTGGCCAAACACCACTGTAAGAGCACACACACACACCCATGGCAGAGCAGCACTGTGGGAGCACCCCTGTGGCAGGGCAGCACTGTGGGAGGACCCCTGTGGCTGAGCCCCACTGTGAGAGCACCCCTGTGGCAGGACAGCACTGTGGGAGGACCCCCGTGGCTGAGCCCCACTGTGAGAGCACCCCTGTGGCAGTACAGCACTGTGGGAGGACCCCCGTGGCTGAGCCCCACTGTGAGAGCACCCCTGTGGCAGGCAGCACTGTGGGAAGATCACTGTGGGAGCATCACACACAGAGTGCCTAAGGAAAATAATAGCTTTGGTGAGTTCTAAAGGTCAGAGGCTGAGGTCATGCTGTAGTTAGGACCCTGCTGGCCCAGAAGATACCAGAGAAGGGTCTGCCCAGGTCTCTTCTGGCTGTATAGTGACAGAGATCCTGTTCTCAAGTCTGTCTGTCTGTCTGTCTGTTTGGCCCTTCTAGAGGGTCAGCAGCCATATGGAATCAACGCCACCCTGTGTCCTGTGACCTCATTCTGATAATGGTCCCATTCTGGGATTCTGGGGCCTAGAGCCAGGCCATGGGAACTGGGTGTTCTACTCTGCTTTCTGTTGTTGTGATAAACACTGTAGCCCAAAGTGACTTGGAGAGGAAAGGGTTTATTTGGCTTGTGAGTCCCAGTTCGTCACTGAGGGAAGCAAGGACAGGAGCCTAAGGGCAAGAACTGAAGCAGAGGCCATGGGTGAACACTGCTGACTGGCCTGTGCCTCCTAGCCTGCTCGGCCTACTTTCTTACACCACTCAGGACCACCTGCCTAGAGATGGCACTGCCCACAGTGAGCTAGGCCCTCCCACATCAATCATCAATCCAGAAAATGTCCCACAGATGTACACAGGCCAATCTGATGGAGGCAAATGCTCAGGTGAAGTTTCTTCTTCCCAAGTGACTGGAGTTTGGGGTAAGGTAACAAACACCAACCAGCTCACTGGGGTCTGTGACACCACTCTTAGGGGGAATGGGAACCCACATGCTAGAACTGCCCTCTCATCCCAACCTCCCTCCCCCAACTCCCTAGCCTTGAACTGGACCTGGATGCTCGAATCTCAGCTGTTGAGAACAACAGCCTCTGGAACCTGCTGGAGCTGTCTTCCAGAGGCCTGGAAGATGCCAGACTCTTTGGGGCCCTGGGCCAGGTGTTTGCCTGAAAGGGGTTGGCTGGAGACAGGCCATCAGCTGCACCTTCTGCCCATCCGTCACTCAGCCTCCCAAAGGCCATTCCCAGAAGCCTTAGCCTTTGGGCTTTCCCAGCCCATAGTTCTAGGAACCAACTCAAGGGCGCTGTTCCCTAAGAGACTTCCTGGGTTGGCAGTTGTCTCTTCCTCCTGCTGCTGTTTGAGCAGGTGCAGCCCTGCCTAGAGGCTCTGCGGTCAGAGCCAGCCCCAGCCCTGCCACACTGAGGAACTGGGCCCTGCCTAGGACACCAGCTGGCCCAAGAACCCCTGGACCTCTTGAAGGAAGGCAGAGACGTCATACAGATAGAAGGATGCTTTGCAGGACCAGCCATGGCTACACACGGCTTGAGGGTCCCACCAAGGCTCGTGTGGAAACCTTAGGCCCATGCAGTGGTAATAGAGGGCCAGCTGGTGACTTTAAGCTCTAGTAAGTGCTGTGGGCTCTGCGGAGTGTCTCTCTCTCTCTCCAGGTGATGCTCTGAGCCCCCACAGGACCCTGCAGACTCCCCGCTTGTCAAGTGGCCCTCACACATGCAGCCTGCACCTCAGGCTGAAGAGATTTTGTTCCTTATAAACTCCAGCCTCGGGTATTCCACTGTGGTGACAGAAAGTAGTGAAGAGGTGTCAAGCTTCCCACATGAGGTGTCAGGTGTCCGAGTCCCCCTCTGGCACCACTTCCTGTCACACCTGCTGCTCGGTCCCCAGAACACCAGAACTCTCCAACCCCAGGGCTCTGTCTCCACTGTCCTGTCTCAATCCTGTCCAGACCTCATTGTGAACTCTCTCCCTGGTAGCAGCCCTCTGTCAGGAAGCCCTGGGTGTCCCCATCCCACTGGCCCTGGGGACATTGCTGTCCCTCTGCCTGACCCTCAGTTTCCCTTACTGTGTCAATCCCGTCTCCTCCTGGACTGCAGAGTCAGCAACGTCTGTGGGAACCCTGGCTCTGCCCCCTCAGCCAAGTGACTCAGGGACATAAACCACAAACAAGGTAGGTACCCTACCCCTCAGTCTAGATGGGTGCCAGGGAGCTGCACTCATCTCCATGGAACTGAATCCCTCCCAGACCTGGAGGTGAAAGGGCATCAGTCTCCCAGGAGTGAGTGTTTGAGGCCGTGGCTCCGGTGGCCCTGGACATGGGGCCTTCCAGAGGCGGGCCTCATTCCTGCCGCTGTCTTCCCTGATACTGTCCATTGGCTGCAGGATCAACAAGGCCCCAAGAAATGGCATTAGACTCCAGTCACCCAAAGCCATGCTGTGCAGGGTCCTCCCTTCTAGAACTACCTGGACTAGGGTCATCCCCCATGCCAGCCTGACTCCAGCCTCTCTGCTTCCCCTCTGGCCACTGGACTTTATTCCTTGAAGGACAAATAGGTCATTTGATATTTGACAGAAGGAGGATAACAACCTGAAACCCTGAAAAGCCATGGTACTCTGAGGACCTAGGTGCCCGCTCTTCCCTGCTCCCAGAGGGTTGTGATATACAGGGAGACTGAGAGCGTCTCCCTCTGTGGGTGTCACAGGGTATGCAGGCAACCACTGCTGGTACCCTGTCTCCAAAACACTGTCTATACTGATGGCACTGGCCTTCAAATGACCGCCCCCATCTTCGCCTCAGCCAAGGTTTAGAAGCTCCGTGTCTGCAAGCTTTCTATGACTTCACAGGGACTGTCGCTTCGAGGAGAGGCAGGTGTGTGCCTAGGCGCTGGAAGGTGCACCCATGGCCTCCCCACAGCTGTGACTCTGAGAAACAGGGCGGAGAGAAAGGAGGTGTGAGACCTTCCTGCCTGCCTGCGGAGTGTGGGGCTGCAAGGGCCACTGAAGAGAGTCCATGGAAGCTGGCTGTGGAGATGGATTCCAGGAGGACTGTCCAGAGAGGGAGGAGTTATCCTGGAAGAAGCATCTGAGTCAGAAGGAAGGACTCACCGCAGGACCCATGGGGAGGACTCACCTGTGTCAAGAGGGAGGACTCACCCCAGGGGAGGATCTGCTGGGGAGAATTCACTCTAGAAGTGAAAGACCTGTGTAGGGAGAGAGGACTCATCCCAGGGGAGGAGGGTCATGGTGAAGAAGAGGGATACATCCAGGAAGGGGAACTCAGCGGCTGGTCTTCACATCAACAGGGGAGGATATTGTCCAGGCAGCTTGGTGACGACACTGAGGGCCCTGCCCAAGAGTCCTGAAGGAGTGTGTACATATATGTGTGCATGAGGAAGTATATTACCCAAGTGTGAGCCAGCATGAGTGTACATTAGTGTGTGCCCATGCAGCAACATGTAGTGAGGCAGGATAGGAGGCCAGTCACAGGCACCAGGTGGACCTGGACTCAATGGCACAGAGCCTCCCGTGTCTTTGCTGTGGTCTGAGCAGGCACAGTCTCTGTGGCCAGGATGCTGTGGGGTCCTGGGGTGCTTGCTCCTTCTGGAGTTGTGAGAGCAAGGGAAGGGGCTGGGGACTGCCAGGCAGGCCCTGGGGACTCTGGGAAGTGAAGGAGCAGCTAGGTCCCCTGGGAAGCATAAGTGAGGGCTGGTGCTGCCCCCTGGTGGTGGAGCATACCTATTTCATGCATCTAGGCTTCAGGGACAGGGGCTATCTGAAGGATAAGTATAAAAATAAGGCCTTCCAATATGGCTTTATGTCCTATATTACTACATGTCATCCCCCTCTGAGGCAGGGTCTCTGCCTGGTCACAGAAAGAACTTGAGCGTCCCAGTTTGTCCTGGTTGCTTGCCGGATTTGGATCTACCCCCCCCACACACACACACACACACTAGGTCCCATAGACCTCCTCTTCACTATTTAAAGGAAACTGAGGCCCAGGGGAGTGGCTGTGCTTAACATCTGGCATCCAAGGTCCATCCCTTCCTAAGCTATTTTCTTGAAGTGCTTTAAGGCCCTGGGGGACCAGGAGCCTCCTTCTGTGGTGGGGAGCACATAGGGAAGTCTTCGAAGGAACCAGGGCCACCAACCTCTCTCTCCACAGAGAACTCTGCCTCTGTTACTCCTAGAATCCAAACGACATGACTTCCTTTGAAACACTAGTGTGGAGGTTAGGTGAGTGCTGAGGTCTAGGAAGTGTGGGCTTCCAGGGGAAGACAGCTCATCAGAGGTGGGGAGGAGCCTGGCTAGTGCACACAGTGATTTTTTTTTTTTTTTTTTTTTTTTTGAGCTGAGGATGGAACGCAGGGCCTTGCGATTGCTAGGCAAGCGCTCTACCACTGAGCTAAATCCCCAACCCTGCACACAGTAATTTTTAAAGAGCAAAGAAAGCAGGAAGTGACAGAAGAAGAGGGGAGCAGAAAGACTGTGCCAGCAAGGGCAGTCAGAAGGGGACCTCTGACTTCTAGTTTAGATTAGCTGTAATTCCAGTGTGGGGTGTAGTGGCTCACTTCAGAGGCAGGGCATCTCTGGGTTCAAGGCCTGCCCTGTCTACAAAGTGAGTTATAGACAGCCAGGACTACACAGTGAGACTTTGTCTCATTAAAAAAAAAAAAAAAAAATAGGAAAGGAAAAAGAAAAGGAGAAAGGAGAGAGAGAGAGAAAGGAGAGAGAGAGAGAGAAAAGCATTCCAAGAAAACAGGCCACCAGTGCAAAGGTCCTGAGGCAGAAAAGAACCGGGAAGGTATGAGGAATTTTAAGAGCCCCCTATGGGGTTGAGGATGTGGCGTAGTTGGTAGAGTGCTTTCCTTGCATGCACAAGCCCTGGTTCAGTTTCCAGCATTATATAAAGTGGTTGTGATGGCACAGGCCTGTACTCCCACCACTCAGGAGATGGAGGCAGGAGGAACAGGAATTCAAGGTCATCTTGCCCTGCATAGCAAGTTTGGGGCTAGCCTGGGCAGTATGAGACCCTGACTCAGGAAAAAGAGAAGGGGAGGGTATATATTAGGGTGAAGTCATGGATAGGGGGCCTGGGGGGCTAAAGAGCTGGTGGGAAATGGAGAACTAAGTGGATCTGACCTGGCCTTGGGGCTGCGAAGGCCCCTGGGGTGCCACTCTGAGGGACTGGGTCTGGGTGGGGCGTCTCGTCAATTGTTTTATTCGACCTTGCTGAAGTTCATCTCATACTGAAGCTCTCCCAAGAAAACACTTTGCTCCTGAGATCTGACCCTTGACAGCCCCTGGCTGAGCTCCTCCTGCGGGAACCGGTCTCCGAGATACTGCTATTTGGGCAGCAGGATGACTCAGCAGTAAGAGTGCTAAGGCTAACATCCTGAGTTCAATCCCGGAACCCACATGATGAAGGCAGAGAACCAATTCCTGCTGGTTGTTCTCTGAACTCCATACTCTTCACACACATCCACACACATGTACACATTCACTCACACACACATAGACAAGCTCACACATTCACACTTTCACACACACCCATCACACACTCATACAAGCTCACATACTCACTCGAACACACTTTCACACACACACTCACTCATACTCCCACAAACTCATGCACACCTGAGTCTCATGCAGACACAATTTGGTCTTTTTTTCTTTTTCTTTTTTTTTTTTTTTTTAATGTGGAGCTGAGGATTGAACCCAGGGCCTTGCACTTACTAGGCAAGCGCTCCACCACTGAGCTAAATCCCCGACCCCCACAATTTGTTTTTTAATGAGGCTGGAGGGATGGCTCAGCAGTTAGTAACTCACACTGCTCTCACAAAGGACCTGAGTTTGGTTCTCAGTGCCCACACAG
The DNA here is from genome assembly GCF_903995425.1 of Onychomys torridus. Classification (NCBI taxonomy): domain Eukaryota; kingdom Metazoa; phylum Chordata; class Mammalia; order Rodentia; family Cricetidae; genus Onychomys; species Onychomys torridus. The sequence goes on from NC_050443.1 coordinate 122,470,487, forward strand.
GGTGGCTCACAACTGCCTGGAACTCAGCTCCAGGGCACCTGGGGATCTTGTCTGGCCTCCTCAGTCACCCGCACACTGCACATACCCATACACAGACATATATGTACACATGATTTAAAATAAAATACATATTTTAAAATAAAGACAAACAAATAGCTAAAAAGTACACCAAGGCTGTCAGGACCTTGCTGAAATGCAGCTTTGCTGTGGCATGGCCTCTGGTACTTGTGGTTCAAGCCCAGCCCTCACATCTCTGCCCACCCTAGCCCTGCTCCCTAGCATAGATGGAGTTAGCTTCTTCACACCCTCTGCCTGCCCCTGCCCTGCACTGTCCCTCACATCTAAATGGTTCCTTCCCTCATTTCACGTCATTTAACCTTCTGCCAGGGCTGGGCCGGATATGGGGAGGCCACTAGGGACTGAGCTCAGGATGTGGGAGATGACGTTTGAGGCCACATCACTGCCACAGTCCAGGGATAACGTTGTGACGTTCTCGTGACCACCCTCACAGTGAGTGCTTCTTATAGACGAGGAAACTGAGACACGAAGAGATGGATTAGTACATCCCTGCTTCTGGGAGGTACCGGTGAACCGGGATGGGAGCCATGACCCTCAGTCCTTGCCGTTGGCACAGCAGGACACACAGTCGTTATCTACCCCCGGCTCACTTTAGCTCTTTTCGTGTGTGTGCACGCTCGTGCATGTGTGTGCATGTGCACGCTTGTTGTGCACATGTTCCCGTGTGTGCACATCCATGTGTGTACTCATGCGTATGGAGACCAAAGGTTGATACCAGGCTGATACCTCAACAGCCACCTTGTTACAGAGACAGGGCGTCTGGCTGTGAGCCTGGAGCTCTCCAGCCGGCCAGCTTGCCCTGGCACCTGTCTCTGCCTCCCAGCGGCTGGGGTACAGACAGGCAGTCACACCTGCTTAGCTTCTCACGAGAGAGGAGAGAGCAGGAGAGAGCGTTGGAGAGCAGGAGGCACCTGAACGCTGGTCCTCACGCTTGCACAGCAAGTGCTTTGTCACCGGAGCTGTGTCCCCAACCTCCGTCTAGGCTTTTCTTTTCACTTGTCTTGGTTGTTTTGCTTTGAGACATGCCTGGCTCTGTACCTGTGACCTAGAAGTCAGTATGAAAGCCCAGACTAGCCTTAAACTGGTGACAGACCCCCTGCCTGAGCCTCCCCAGTGTCAGGAGCGAGCTGAAGGAATGAGCTGCCTCTAACTCCACACTGTGCTGCGATTACCTTAGACTCTGGATATGGTGACTTCCAATGTTTGATTGACATGTAATTCTTCCTCATCTTAGGGGTTAGAGGTGATGTCACCTGTGACCGCTCTGTCCCCAGCACCCAGCACAAGCCTGATCAGGACCAGCTGGTCTGCCCACACTGAAGGGTGATGAAGAAGGGGACGCGTACACCCAGCTGTGTGGCAGGATCTCTCCTCATGCCTGAAGAGGAGGGCTGGGACAACAGCGAATAATGTCTGGGTTATAGCTCTCAACCACCTTCTTACTCCACCTCCAGTTCTTGCAGTTTCTTTCCCTTTTGCCTTGGCTAACAGGAAGCTCCCTCCCACGCTTGTGTACAACCTCTCCCACTGCTCTCCTGACTTCCTTGCTCCCTCTGCCTCTGCCACCTCCGAGGCAACTCGGCAGGAAGGGAGGGGAGGGAAAGCCGCACCCCCTCTTGTGATTGCCCACCTGGGCCTCCCTGTACCTCGAGGAGCCAGCTCCAGCCTCTGTCAAGGCCACACAGATAAGATCTGAGCAGATAAGGGCCCCATTGACCCCAGAGAAGGCGACAGGACCTTGGGGTTCACCACACTCTGCTGGCACCGGGCTTGCTCAGGAATAAAAATACCAGGTGTGGGTGGATGTGAGGCTCAGGAGAGACTTCCCAGCCTGGCACCACCTGGCCAGGACACCTCTCAAAGGTGAGGAGTAACAGGAAATTCCAGCCAGTCCCCACCCAGTGGGAAAGGTGGCCTTGGAAGCCTAAGCAGGCTGGATCCACCTGTCTGTCCCTCTCCTTCAACATCTGCTAGGTCTTGATTTTTCCATCTGTTAAATGGGGTGGCCACAAGCCCTGCAGTCAAGGAGGGCCAGGCTCCTTGAAAGCCCCCTGGAGGGGCTGTGAATGATCACACTATGTTTCTCAGCTGGAGACACCCAGTTCCTGGTGAAGGATTTCTGGGGCCAGGCTATCCAGCTTCTAGAAAAGACTGAGCTGAGCTGACGGTGACAACCCTTCTCTGGAGGGCAGTGACTTCTTACCTCTTCTGTCCCCACCACAACACCTGAGACTTTGAAGGGCTCATTTCTCCACAGCTATTTTCTGGTCTCTGGCCTCAGTCCTGAAAGGAAATCTTGGAAAGCCTAAGCCTAAGTCTGCTCCCTTCTGCCCCCACCATGCCACCCAGTATCCCCACTGCCTAGCTGCAGTGCCCCACCTCCCACAGGAATGCCATCTACAGGTGTGGTGGTCTGGGCTCCAGCTGCAGAGAACAGCCAGATCCTGTCCGCAGCAGCCAAGTCCATGGTGTTCCTATGTCTCATGGACCATACGGTAACTATCCTCTACCCCCAGGGAACAGATCATAGTAACCGTGGTGTGGACCCAGACCTCCAGTCCACCGCTCCCCTCGTGTGGATTCAGGTACCCGGGCCTGAGCCATGGGAGTTGTGCATTTGCAATTCCCAAGGCTGACCTCCAGGGGGCAGCATAGACTCCCTCTCTCCCTTACAAGGCTCCTTCCCTGTCCCCATCTGGGACTGGAGGCTACCCCAGGAAAGGCTATCCACAGACTGGGACTTCCTTCCAGCTGGGCCTTCTATCTGCCAGATCCTGTCTGCTGTCCACTGCTGGGGTCTCCCAACCTCAGAGGTGAGATACCCAGAGGTGAGGGGAGCCAGGCTGTGTGGCAGGTGGTCAAGGCAGGGAGACGGGAGCCTTTCCTAGTCAGTCCTGCCTGGAGCAGGTATATGGATGGCACCATGAAAGTGCTAGAAAGGTACCTGGAAGGGGGCCAAGAGATCTGCATTTAAGGCTAGGCTCCCACAAGTTCCACCAAGGTCTGGAGGCTGTCTGAGCCTTGACTTCCCCTTCTGCACGCAGGGACTTGGGAAGAATCCAGAGGCCCAGCTGATTAGGGCATCTGCTGCTAGCCTTGGGATGCTGGGATCTTCCCTGGAGGCTCATCTGGAAATGTGGAACAGGACCCAGCCAGCAGCCACATGGCTTCGGCCCACTCACTTCCACAACTGCATAAACTCACCAGCAGAAAGGGACAGACAGAGGTGTCCCAGTAACCGAGGTCATTGATGGAGAGGCAGCTATCTCCCCGCTGGGCCACAGCCACAGCCCATGTAGCTGTGGACTGCAGTGGGAGGCCAGGTACATGCAGTGTTTCATGGCATGCATGGGGTGAGATTCTGCCAGTGTGACTCCGGTACCAGTTGCTATATTCCCTCCCTCGGATCATGAAACTGGCAAGAGACAAAGTCCTCCCAGGACTGGCCTGGCCTCAGTTTCCCACCTGGAAAAGATGGGATTGCTTTCAGCTAGACCATCTCTTCAGCAAGGCACTGCTCTACTCTAGAGCCTGCAGCGACTCCCCAGAGCCCTGTGGTGAGTGAGCTGGGGATGGGCCTTCATCCCACTTCTTTGTCCTACCTGCTCAGTGAGCGTAGCTAGGGTTCTGGGGCAGTGAGCTAAAATGTCTGAACTCTGAGCCAGGCCAAGGGCTGAGGAGGAAAGTGCTAGGCTGAGGGCCACACCCCAGAGCTAAGCCAGCACGGGGCAGCCGGAAGCGTGCCTGGGTGTGTGCTACTCTTACACATTCTGCTGGGGCACAATCCTTCCTCTGATATGGATTGAGCACCAACCGTGTGCCAGGTATCACTGAGGGTGACTAAGACCCAGGCTCAACCCGGCACAGGGTCCCAGCCCAACCCATAGACTAAAGGCCAATCTTCCATGCACCCAGTGGGAGATATGGCTCCATGTAGCAGTAAAAGGTCTGAGTGGAGATCCCACAGTGTCCCCAGAAGGTATCAGGGTCCACCACAGAACCACCCACAAGCTGGTCCCATAGGGCTGTCTGTCTTTCTGCTCCTAGGTACAGCCACCACCCCTCTACCAGAGCAGGAGACACTGGATCCCCTTCAAGGAGTCCCCTATGTTAGTATTTCACCCCCTAAAGCTAACTATCCCCTTACTTTGTACTGGCTAATTCAACTTGACATAAAATAATTATCTGAAAAGAAGAAATTTCAATTGAAAAAATACCTCCATAAAATCTGGACGTGGAACATTTTATTAATTAGTGATTGATGTGGGGGAGCCCAATGGTGGGTGGTGCCATCCTTGGCCTGGTAGTCCTGGATTGTATAAGAAAGCAGGCTATGTAAGCCATGGGAAGCAAGCTCCCCTCCATGGCCTCTGCATCAGCTCCTGCCTCCAGGTTCCTGTCCTGCTTGAGTTCCTGTCCTGACTTCCTTCAGTGATACTGAAGTGTAAGCCAAATAAACCCTTTCCTCCTCATTTGCTTTTGCTCATGGTGTTTCATCACAGCAATCGAAACCCTGACTAGTACACACCTGTACCGCTGTTGCCCATGGTCCAGACCCTGATCTCACTGTGGTCAGCTGGGCTAACTTAGCTTCCCACTGTAGCCCCAGAGATCCTGGAAGCAGCTGCAGCCATAGCTCTCCATCACAACCCATCATCCCTGCTCCCTGGCTCTCCCATGTCCTGTCCCATCCTGCATCTCTCTGCCTGCCTTCAGCTCCAAGAAGAAAAGAACCAAGCTTTCCTGCTGCTTCCGGTGTGGCCGTCTCTCCCAGAGGCCCCTGATGATGTGGAGGGAACAGTTTTATTCCTCTTCCTCCCAGGCTCCCTCTGGGGGGCCTAGAAGAGATGTGTGATGGGCCTGAGTGATCCCAAGATGGTGCCCAGTGCCAAGGAGCTGAGCAGCACTCTGATCCACACCCAGCCCTCAGGCCCCACAAGGGACTACTCCCACCTCTGGTCCCAGGAAAGGCATGACCATGGGTTGCTTCTGCTGGCCAGGGTGGGGCAGGCCGGAGTAGACACAGGGTCTCCTAGGGACAGTGAGGAGGCTTGCAGTCTTCCTGAGGTAGGAGACATACCTACTCTGCCTCCCTAGGCAAGAGCTCAGTGTGCTCCAGGGCTGGGGCAGGTAAGGAGACTAAAGTAGTGCCCCTGCTGGAATTGGGGGCTTTTCTGTTGATACATTCTGGGATAGGGACAGTGACTCTGATGCCCTTGTCATGAGGATGAATGAGGTGGTGGATAGAGACCTCTCTCCTAGGGTGGATAGTCACAGTCCCATGAAGGAGAAGCCGAATCTGAGTTCTGTCCCTGTCAACACAAGGCGAGCCTGCAGACAGATTTGCCCATGTGTCTCCCCTGAGCAGGGTGAATTTGAGCACACACTCTCCTGCAGTGCTCCCAGCTCCCCACTGTGGATCTTAGTGGAGCAGCTACTCACACATCCTCAGAGATGTCCCTGAACCTCACTGTCTCATCAGCGAGAATCTGAGTGGGTGGGCTGGGTGGTCACCTCTCCAAGACTGAAGCTGGGGGAGGGGAATGACCAGTGCCATCCGTCAGAGATGTGGCTCATGCCCGCTAGAGGCCTGTCCAGAAGGAGTTCAGTCCCCACAGGGTCCTTGGAGCTCCAGCTAGAAAGGCAGCTGAGGTTCCTGGCTAGTTACAGCTGTCATAACTTTCTTAGGATAGAAACCCCTGGGGAGGGGACTACCACCAGAGGGCCACAGGGACAGCTTCCCGTGGCAGCTAGTGCTATCTCAGGCCATTGGCCCGAAGGGAAACTGAGTCTCAAAGTGTGAGTCGACTCAGCTGAGAGCTCATAGCCAGCTGTGGCCAGTGAGGACCATCCAGGGATGTGGCCCTGAGGCCTCTGTTATGCCAGGTGGCCTTTCCTGATGCAGAGGGAGGTCCCAGTCAGTATGAGGTGGGGAATACAAAGAGAAACAGTTAGACAGAAAGGCAGACAACCTAGAGCATTCTGGGAGCTGGAAACAAGCAGTTGCTTGGGCAGGACCAGCAGCCAGGCCCTTCCATGCTGGAGAGCCAGAAAGAGAGAGGGGTGCTGTACTACTAGGGGTCACCATGGTCAGGCCTGGGGCCAGGGATCTTATAGGTCTGTATTCCCTGACTCTTAGGCTCAGAGAATGTCATTGGCAGAAGGTACATACTTCTCTCCCAACGGCTCAGAAGCCACCATCGATGACACTACCACCAACATGGCTGCCAGTTCTTGAACTACAAACGGGGGAAGAGCGTATTGGCTCTTTGACAAACATCTGTGAGCCAGGGGTTCCTCCAGGAAGCCGTGCTAGTGGCAGAGAGGAGGAGCCCCTACCTCCTGCTGAACAATGTCCTGGGGAAGATGGGGACCAGGCCCACCCAACCACAGCCTGGATGCCTTTGGAGACCTGGAAAGGAGGCTCGAGGGTCCCATTTGAACATTGACTCTTGTGTCTTACTTATAGAGCCACAGCTATATCCAAATGACACTGTGTCTGACCAATGACGTTACCTCAGGCCTGTCTTCACTCTCAGGACTCAGTCTCCTCTCTTACACACACACACACACACACACACACACACACACACACACACACACACACACACCTCTTCCTTTCCTGTGTCCTAGCAGCTTTCAGCTTTCCCACGTGTGGTCAACCTGCCACATTGCCTCCCTGCTGTCTATGTAGGTCACAGGGTGGGACAAAGAGGAAGGACACACCCAACCTGGGGGAGGTGCCGGGCAATTTTTACAGAAAATGACCACCCAGGGGGCCACGACCAGGTACAGAGAAAACAGCCTAACCCCTTTGTGCATCTGTGCCCAGGTGGGAGTCCCATCCTGTCCCAAACAGCACACCCACACTGCCCAGACACCAGACTCCTGTCATGGACCCTTTGCACACACTGCAACTAGGTTCTCCATAGCTCCATAGTCGCCACCCGCCTCCTGCCTCCCACCCCCACCCCAGCCTATTTATTACATGAATGTCTCTGCTTGAACATTTCCTACTCCAGGGGCAGGCAGTCTGCAGCCTTGGACCTAGGCCAGACACACATGGGGCAAAGACACCTTAAAATAGTTAGAAACAAGTCACAGAGAAGAAGACTATTTCATCGAGGTTTAAAATGATGCTGATTTCAAATCCAGCATCCTTTGCTACAGTCTGAGCGACACAAAGCGGCCATTCCTTTACATTGTGCACAGGACGGCGCTCCTGCTACAGTGAGAAGGTGAGTAGACACATTTAAGATCAGGAGACCCCCAAATCCTGGGGATCCCTGCTCCATGTACTCATCCAAGGAGAGGGAAGTATCAGAGGTGCATCTTCATAGTGGCTGAGCAGATGAATTATCACAGTTGTGGATCCCAGGCAAGGAGGAAAATCACACTTGTCATTGCATTCCTGGCTGATGACACAGGCTCTGAATTTGAACCTCAGTTTTGTGACCACTCTGTGCCTCAATTTCCCCTGTCCTAAAACTTACTTCTTTGGTAGCTGGATCATGTCAAGGCATGCACCATGCTTAGGTTGTGCCTGGCCCCTGGTGAGGCTCCAAACCAGTCCACTCTTATCTGAACTACCGTATCTGCTTCCAGCAAGCAGGGCCTCTATCCTCAGAGGCCAGGCCAGCAGCCCACTTCCCCTCACCCCCACCCCCTCCTCCTTATAGCCTATCACCACGCACTCTTGCCTGGGTGACAGCCAGAGCCACCCCGCTGGTCTCCTTGCTTCTGCCTTGCCCCATTATACTGTCTGCTGTCCATCATACCCCAGCACATCTTCCACAAAGCAAAGCCAATCAGTCTCCCTCGAGCTCAGAAGTCCCCAGGATTCCGCCCATGGGCACCAAAGCCAAGAGTATCCAATGGCCAGCGATCTCCCTGTCTCTCATGGGTCCTCAGCTTCCAACTGGACACCTCTGGCCTCTTTGCCAATCTTTGCCTGCATCTGGCTCCTGCTGCAGGCCTTTGCACATGGATCAGCCAGGAGCCCCACATCTCATCCCTCTTCTCCCAGTCTTTTCTCAGAGGTCACCTGTATGGGTATCCTCACCTTGTATTCTCAGAGTCATCCAGTTTGTCTGTTTTGGGACATGGTGTCCCCAGCACATCTTCTTCAAGTATACAAGACATTCAACAGGGTGCTGAGAGACAAATCTGGTGACTAACACTGTGTTCTCTCTCCTGTGATATGAGAACATGGGTAGTGATGTGATTCAGTGGGTAGAGTGCTTGCCTAACATGCGCGAAGCCCTAGCTTTGATCCTCAGCACTCAGGAGCTAGAGGCAGGAGAATTAAATTCAAAGTGATCATTGGCTACATAGGGAGTTTGTAACTAAATAAAACCCTGTGTTGCCAGGTGGTGGTGGCGCACACTTTTAATCCCAGCACTCAGGAGGCAGAGCCAGACGGATCTCTGTGAGTTCGAGGCCAGCCTGGTCTACAAAGTGAGTTCCAGGACAGCCAGAGCTCTGTTACACAGAGAACCCCTGTTTTGACCCTCTTCCCCCCTAGAAAAAAAGGAAAGGAAAATGATCCTGTCTCAAACCAACACGGACAAAACCGCCACCGTGAGCCTATGGTGGCACAGCAGACAGTGAAGAGGCAGTGCTGGGCCCAACTCGGACTCCAGAGTCCCTTCTGTGGCTTCCAGCCTTCCTGATGCTGGGTTCTGGGTGTATAGGGAAGCAAGGGTACTGGGTGGGAGGTGGGATTTAGGTGACCCACAGAGGTGGCATTAGGAACCTCTCCCCAGACCTCAGACTTGGGGTTCAGCTGGCCACTGCTGGCTGCTTCAGGAGGGACATACTGACAGCTTCTGGAAGCTTCTATGAATACCACAAGGGCCAGTCCACACTGACTGTATCTTGGACTCCCAACGCAGCCACCTCCTGTGTGTCCCATGGCCCTCCAGCAGGATGGTGGGACTGTGTGTCTTATCCTCATTTCACAGGAAGAGAAACTGAGGCTCAGAGGACAACTGAGGGCTAGGGCGAGGATCCAGGTCCAGCTTGGTGGCTTCCAGCTCATGGTTTCATCCTCCCTCTCTGATGGGACTTCAGCCCAGATTGGTAGCACCAAGGATGCCCAGGGCAGGAGCTCCAACAGTCAATAAGAAAAGGTCAGGGGCTGACAGGACTCACCAGGGTCCTTTGAAGGCCCTCTCTGGTCACCTCACCTACAAAAGCCTTGGGGACCCTGGTTCATCCCTACCCCAAAGTGGCCTCTGCTCCCAGCACCCACACAAAGTTCCCACAGTCCTGGACCGCTGAGCTGGGATTGGCATGGCGCCAGGACTTTTGCAAGGAAAGAATCCAGCTGTCCCCAAGACCAGGCACCTTCAGAGAAGCCAACCGCCTTGTAAAAGCATAAAGTGGTGACTGGCAGCGAAGGGGCTGGAGATAAGGGCCTGGCCATCAGATAAGCCCACAGCACTGGCCTCCAGGCCAGGCCAGGACCAGGGTGCAGTGGGGCCAGAGCAGGCTTGGACTTTCGCACGAATGACAGATAAGGGGACAGAGCTGGAGACAGGGAGGCGGGGCCCCACAGTGGAGGTGTTGAATGGGGTCTCGGTGGGGACCTTGAGACCCGGTGACACAGCTGGGCTTAGGCCAGGAGGGTAAACAGCTTGTGGGAAGGGATTGTGGCTTTTTTTTTTTTTCTGGTTTGGGAGGAGGGAGAACATGACCAAGGCCTGTGTGACTCTGAATTCTGTCTGTCCCTTCCCCAGAAACTCTGCCCCATTAGCTCCAGTGGGCACCCCCATCCTTGAAGTTCAGGGAAGGAGAGGTAACCCCCTATTTCTGCACCCTGACTTATGCCATGCCCAGGAAGGACTACCTGTATAGACAGAGCTCAGGTTTCAGAGAAGGTGGGGGTTCCCTCCAGAGAAATTGGAGTACAGGGAGAGGCTGGTCTCAGGGATCCTAAGAAAGCTGACCTCCAGCCAAAGCTCTGAGAAATCAGAGGTGTATGAACCTGGATGGGTAAGGCCCTACCTGGCTGTATTCTGGGTTCCAGAGGCACAGTACTCACTGGGGGAGGCTTGTGGCCCCATAGTTCCTCCATGTGTGGCCCAATGTGGCCAGGCACACTAAATGGATGTCTACTTCTTTCAGACAATTCTCAAAAGGTTGTATGAGTGCGCTCTGAAAGCCCTAGGTTCTCATTCCTAGAGACTCGGGACTCTTGGCAATGAGGTGAGTTCTGAGCCTCAGTGTGCAGGGGGCACTCTTGAGCTCCGTGTTAGCAGCTCTCTCTGCACACATTTGTGGGGGTGCGGTTGGTATGAGTGAGAGTTTGTGTGCATTCTTAATTAAGTGTGTGTGCGCACGCGCATGTGCACGCGCGCGTGTGTGTATGTGTGCGTGTTTGCATTTAAGTGCTCGTGTGAGAGCATTTGTGTGTGCGTATGCCTTCATGGGAGACCATTTGTGCGCATGCGTGCATGTGCGCGCGTTTCTGTGTGTGTAAGTGCGCCTGAGAGTATTTCTGTGTGCGTGTGAGAGCACACCTGTGTGTGTGCGTGCACATGTATGTGTGTGTGAGCGCTATGTGTTTGTGTGCACTTGCACATTTATATGCGCTCGAGAGTGCGTGTGTGCGCATTTGTGTATTTGGAATTTCTGTGCGCGAATTTGTGTATGTGTGCGTGTGTGTGCATGTACATGCCTGTGCATGTGTGTGGTTTTCCAAAGCAAGATGAACAAGATATAGGTGAGTTTACCTGGGAGGCAAAGTCCTCCCTGAGATCTAGACAGAACTTCAATAATTCAAGCCAGCAGTGACTTCCTGGGGGACACCCTGACCTCACAGGCTCTGTCCTCCCCTGCTCTGCCCTCAGGTGTCGCTGTCCTCATTTTAAAGAGGAGCCCAAGCCTCCTCCTCGTTAGCACTGGGCAGGGCCCTGCTACCCTGGTTGGAGTCCCCAGGCCCTGCCCCAGGAGCCCCCTGGAGGGTTCCAGAGCACTGAGGCAGCCAATGGAGGCCACACTTTCTGCAGGAGTCCTGGGAGCTTGGTGCTGAACAGCTGTCCCTTTGCCCTAAGTTCCAGTAAGTACGCTTAGCTGGCCTTGAAAAGAAGCAAACTTGTCCTTGGTGGTCATAGGGACAATCCCTCACTGTTGGGTCCTTTCTCCTTGATTGGGACCCTTGGGCGGGGTCTGAGAGCTGAGCTGAGACCAGAAGCGTTCAATACGGCTCCATGCCTCTTGAGTCACACAGCTGGGTCTGGCTCCTCCATCTCTCTCCCTCCACCTGGGAGATTCTGCATCTGCTCAGAGAGTCCGGCGACTTCTCTGGGTTGTGCTCTGTTCCCACGCATTGCCATAACTTATCAAACCCACCCAAAGTCGTCAGCACACTGGGCGCCTCTGCCTTTGGGCAGTGGGCCAAGACATCTGTGGGAGCCAGGAGTGATGCAAACCTGTGATTCTGTCGATCAAGAGATTGAGGCAGGAGAATTGCTATGAGTTCAAGGCCAGCTTGGGCTAGACAGCAAGACCCTGTTTCAAAAATTACAAAGGTCTTCCCCTCTTTCTCTTTCCCCATGTTCTATTACTCTTTAGTCTCTAACTTCAGGAGCAGATGGACATTTAGGAGGCTTAGTAACTTAAGGTGCTAGGGCTGCAGCTTGGCTGGGAGAGAGTTTGCCCAGCATGCATGAGGTCCTGGGTTTGACCCCCCCCCAGAGCCACAATCACTATGCATTGTGGGGAAACTCTTCTAATCCCAGCACTAGGGAGGCTGAGGTAGGAGGTCATCCTCAGCTACATAGCAAACTCAAGCCTGATCTATATGAGACCCTGTCTCAAAATAAAAGACAAAAGGACTAGCAATAAAGAAGCCAGGGCCTTGGAGGTGGCCACTCCGGGGATACAGGTGAATTAACTGTGTGCTTTTCTGAAGTAGCTGCATGTAAAAATATATCCTGTCAATGCTATTCCCGGCAGGGGAGATGACCTCTTCACTTGGGGTTACTAGGGATGTGACCGGCAGGTGACCTGCAAGGAGAGCCAGCTCTGTCTTGTTCATGTGACTCAGCAGCAGCTACCGGGTGTACCAGTGAGGACCAGGGACACATACCACTGGTCACTGACCCCGGCTAGTGGCCACTCCTGCAACCACTGTGGGAGCGTCTGACCTGGTCCAGCAGTTAGTGGGCATTTACCCTGGCACTGCTATGGTCCCTGCCACAAGGCAGGTGTAGGGTGGTGGGACCCAGACCCCTTTCCATGTCTCCTCTCAGGAGCATATCCTCTGTCAGCTGCCTCCGACACCTTGGAAACAGCATGTCCTGTATTTTTCTGGCTGCTGTTAGCAATATTGGTCCATTTGACTTTTTCCATGGAAAGCCGTGTTTTGTTGTTGTTGTTGTTGTTGTTTTGTCTTATTTCATTTGTTTTTAATTTTGAGATGCGCTTTCATGTAGTCCACGCTAATCTCAAACTCTGTATAGCCGAGGCTGGTCTTGAACTCTTAGGATTTTTTTTTTTTTTTTTTTTTTTTTTTGAGAGAGACCAAGGAGGGGGAGCGTCTTATGTTTAAAAAATGCATGTTTCAAAAAAGCAAAACCCACCTGGAAAGATGGCTCAGAGGTTAAGAGCACTGGCTGCCCTTGCAGAGGACCTGGATTCAATTTCCAGCACCCACATGGTGGCTCACAACCATCTGTAACTCCAGTTCCAGGGAATCTGATGCCCCTTTGGGCCTGTGTGGACACATGGAGGTATAACACCTGTACACATAATTTTTTTTTTCCATTTTTTGAGGCAAGGTCTCACTACATAACTCTAGCTGGCTTGGAACTCACTCTGTAGACTAGACTGGCCTTGAATTTACCAAGATCCATCCACCATTGCCTCCCAAGTGCTGAGACTAAAGGTGTGTGCCACCATACCCAGCAAAATAAAATAATTTTTAAGGGAAAACAGTTTTTCAGATATGAAAAGAGCTGAAATAACATAGCCCAGCAGCCACTTCCTACAGCCCAGCAGACCTACATGTTCACAGGAGCTGTGGAAAGTTGTCCCAGTAGACCAGTGACTCCAGGCAGAGACCAGAGCAGAGAAGAATGGCTGTGTGGTGCATAAGACTTGTTTCTTATGATTCGGACCAATTCGGGAGAAAATTAAATGTATAGACAAAAGTAACAAAAGGGAATGAAGTTTGTCTTACAATACCGACATGGGGGTTGGGGAGATGGCTTAGTGGGTAAGCGTACAAGCATGAGGGCCTGAGTTCCAAGCCCAGAACCCACATAAAAAGCCAGACTTGGCCATGTGCGTCTGCAATCCCAGCACTGGATAATGGAGACAAGTAGAACCGAGGCGTTAACTAGCTAGACAGCCTAGCCAAAATGGTGAGCTTCTGATCCAGTGAAGGACCCATCTCAAGGCAATAGGCAGAGAGTGATACAGGAATCCACCCAACATCCTGTTCTAGCCTCTACATGCACATACATTGGTACATGTACCTGAACACTCATGTGCACATAGCATGCATGAGCACATGACACACTCATACACCATGCCACTCAAAAGAATAGAAAGATAGAAATAAAATGCCTGGTGGTTGGTTCAAAGACATTTCCAAGAGCTGAGGGTGTGGCTCAGCAGTTGAACACCTGCCTAAACTCCCACAGTGAAGGGCTGGTAGGGTGGTTCAGCGGCACAGGGCTTGCCTTGCATGTACACAGCCCCATAAAAAAGAGACATTTCTGTCAGGAAACTGAAAGGATCAACTTCACACAGAACACATTTGCAAGTTGGACATCTGATGAAGACTGAATCCAAAATAAAATTTAAAAAATCACCCAATTCCATCAAGAGGCCACTGAACAGAGATGTTGTAGCTGGAATGAGGCACCTTTGAGCCCCTAGGAACTGGCTGCCATGAAGAGTGTGAGTGCATGTGGCCAGCTAGGAGCCTACTTGATAGTCCAAGAGCACTGCCCTGTGACCCAGCCACCCACCCTGGGTGCAATGCTGCGCAGACACCTGCACATCTGTGTTTGCTGCTGCACCGCTCACAACAACCAATTGAAGGAACCAACCTAGCTGTCCAACTACTAGGGAGTGGATAATGAGAATGTAGCGTATACACAACAGGACCTTGTGAGTGGTAAAGAAGAATGGAATGGGGAGAGACAGGAATGGGACTGGAGGGCACTATGTTAAGTGAAATAAGCCAGAGTCAGAAAGACAAACGCCATGCTTCCCGTATGTGTGACATGAAAGCAAAAAGGGGATTGGGAGAGAGTAGGATGAGGCCTGGGGAAAGGAAGAACAAGATAAGGCAAGGTACATGTGTGACAAGAAAGCAGAAGCAAGCAGAGAGGCTGTGGTGAATTACCCCTTTAATCCCAGCACTTGGGAAACAGAGCCAGACAGAGCTCTGTGAGTTCGAGGCCAGCCTGGTCTACAAAGTGAATTCAAGGACAGAGCTACATAGTGAGATCCTGTCTTGAAAACAAACAAACAAACAAACAAAAAACAGCCAAGTGTTAGGTGAGAACAAGAAGATAATCACCTGGTATTTGGGACGATCAGCCAAAACAAAACAAAACAAACAAACAAACAAAAACATGTGCCTAAAAAGGCACCAGAAAATCTGCTAGGTGGTAAATAAACCAAAAACTAAAATGAGTTTTGAACAGAGGTGACTCACATGGGTGGGAGCCTTCATAGACCATTAAATGAAAATCCTAGGGCTGGAAGTGGGCTGCTTCCCTACGAGTAGTTGGTCAGGGAGGTCCCTGAGGCCCCCAAAACAGAGCAGGCAATTAGCTGCCACTGCTTTGGTTGCCCGTCAAATGAGATAGTGAAACCCTGTTGGTGAAGATACGACACATCCATGTCACAGGACAGAGATGAATCAAGCTAGACTGAGCCAGAATGCTAGCCCACACAGTACCAGAAGGTGCCAAGAGGCCACTCAGCTATGGCTCTCATGTGTGGCTATATCAACTGGCCAGGCAAGTTAAGACCACTGGTGCAATAGTGGTACCGCTGTTATGGGGTAACTCACCAATTTCTGTTTGCATTTGATGCCTGTTCCGCAGGAGGGAGCTGTAAACTCCAGCGAAAGCCTGGGACTGGGAGGTCATAGACCCTAGTGGGGATGCTGCTGCAGTTTTTCTGCTCAGTGGACACGATGTGCCCATCACATTGCTTTTAAACAACAGTGTTTATGTCCAGAGATTAGCGCTGCTGTCTGCTTCAGAGAAATTTCTTTCACTATGTTGAGCAGACACTCAGAACTAGTCAAAGTAGAGAGAGTAAATGACTACTGAATGTCCACCTAGGGGCACCTATGTCACCCCTCCGAGGCTCAGGGAACACTTCAGAAGAAGAGATAGAAAGATGTAAGAGTGGGAGGGAGGAATGGTGTGGAATGCTGACTTCCAGGCCATTGCACCCTTGAACTCACAGCGCTGTGATTGCCTGCACAGGCTCTCCACATGACCGGGTCCACCAACACCCTGTCATCGAAGGGTCAGGCCTCACCCCGCCCTTTCCTGAGAATGTATACACAATTAAGAGCTGATGGGGAAGGAGAGATAGGTGGAATAGCCACTGACTGGGAGCTCAGGCTACCGACGATCCCTTACCTATGCGGCTCTCATGAAACTTATTGGGTCAAAATAAAGAAAAAGGCATGAGAGTGGAGATGAGAGATAGTTGAGAAGAGGGGATTGGTGTAAGTGAGAGACAGACAGGGTCATGGGGGCGATTGTTATCAAAACACATTATACATGTATGAAAATATCACAATAAGACCTGTTACTGTGTATAATTAATCTATGCTGATTTAAAACATATTTTTTTTAGTTCAAGTAAGAGTGATGCTGCTGTGGGGACTGGAACGGAGGGCTTTAACTCTAGGGATGGGGTGAGGGTGGAGAGAGGCCTCCTAACACTCCACCCTTCAGACTTCAGAGGCTCTGCTGGAGTCTGGCTCCCCACTCTCTACCCCACTGGACATAGGCTCAGCCTTAGCATAAAAACCATCAACCTGGTCCCTGGGTATGGTGGAAGCTGACAGTGTTCTTCACATACTCAGGGAAACACATGATGCTAAGAGAAGAATACCCCAGTCTCAGGGACAGAGTGCCGAATCCAGGCAAAATGCCAGGGCCTGGCATGGTGTCACAGAGGCGGCTCTGAAACGGATCACTGCCTCTCTGACATGAGGCGTAGGCTCTTGGGGAAATTCGTTTTCGGTTTGCAAAATTCCAATCTGTGTCCTGGGTTTGTGAGTATGGACGAGATAGCAGTCTTCATGCGTCACCATGGGAAAGGTAGGGGCAGGGAGACACCCCCAAGGCTGGGAGGACAGAGCCTCACTCCCACTGAGCTGGGAAGCCAGCTGGGATGGAAGGGCACCTGGCTCTGACAGAGCCCAGCCCGCCTGCCCTAGCTCACCTTGCTTGCAGATTGACCCCAAGGCTTTGACATAGCACCTGCCTCTTGCTGTCATGTGCTGGATTCTGAGTTATTAACCCTGCTCAGGCAGGTCGCTCAGCATCCTTCCTGGGTGACGACCCAGCATGCTGCATGCACAGCTACGATCTGGAAGGAAGGGGCCAGAACCTTCCAGAGGCCACTTGTCCAGTGGGTTCTAACTCTTCACACCTAGGCCACATCTTTTTGCCTGCAGAGCCTGGCCAGGTTGGCAGAACTTCACTCAGGCGTCTTGAATGGGCTTCTGGGCCCATCTCCTGTCCTGGAGGGCTACCAGCACCATTATTCTGTCCCAGAGGAGGTTTTCTAGCCTTACGGCTTCTGGCCTCCACTGGGCAGCCCTGGAGGCAGAGCAGAGTAACCTCTAAAAAAGGAGAGCACAGCGTGTGCCCACTCTGTGAGAGGCTACACAACTCCAGTCACAGAAGCCGCCTTTCCTGCTGGGTTAGGCGGCGGCAGCTACCACACCACAGTGATTGGTTAATATTGGTGTCTGCGTGACAAGTTCCGAAATCACCAGGGAGACAGGCCTCTAGACATGTAGATGAGGGAGTTTGTAGACTAAGTTGAAGAGGAAAGACCCACCCTGAGGTGGGGGGGGCACCATCCTATGGGCTGGGGTCCAGGACTAAATAAAAAAGAGAAAGTGAGCTGAGCACCAGCCTTCATCTCTCTCTGTTTCCTGACTCCACATTCGATGTGACCATCCACCTCATGCTCTTGCCTCCATGCCTCCCCCCTGCCCCCCATCATGACGAGCTGTCAATCAAACTGAGTCTAACCTGCCTTTGTCAGGTCTTTGGTCACCAGTAGTGAGAAAAGTAGTGAGTCCAGCCTGCCCGCTCCTGCTTCTCTGTCCCCTCACCTAGGGTAGGTCACCTGCTTCCTTCCACCCAGACCCTGACAGACACGAGGTCACTCAAGAGCAGCAGAGCCGCAGTCCCCAGCCTGGGAAGCATTTGCCTGCTTCATTCATTCCTTCAAACGGATTAAGGCAGGACAGGGTAATGCATGCCAATGATCCCAGCACTGAGGAGAACCAGGCAGGAGGATCAGTGTCAGGGCTAGCCTCACCTATGCAGGAGGATCAGTGTCAGGGCTAGCCTCACCTATGCAGGAGGATCAGTGTCAGGGCTAGCCTCAGCTACACAGTTTGAGGCCAGCTGGAGCAAAATGAGACCTTATCATTTAAAGATAAAATAGTATTGGAAAAGTAGCCATTTCAGGCTACTGCTGCTTATGTGGGTGGAGGGGTGAGCCCCATTTTACAATGTGGAAACTGTGGCATTACTACTCAGTAATAGTCAATATTCCAGTTCTAGACTTCAGGGATAGGGGGAATCTGGGAGTCTTTTCCTGAAACGTGGGCAGGGGATGCATATCCTGCTAAAAATCCTGGGGATTACCCTGGTGCTGACACAAGACTCCCTTGTGGAGGGCACGTTCTGGGGTCAGCCCAACCTGGAAGAGGCAGCAGTGCTGACCACCGTCTGCTGGAAGTCAGCTCCTCAGCAAATCCTTCCATCAGTTTCCTGCAGCTTGGCCACAGCCAGGTCAGGGCAGGTACAACACACCCGTGCCCTCAAGGACTCACCGAGACTCTCCAGGTGTGAGGGGTTGTCCCTAGAGGAAGTATGACCCCAGTGGCCGGAGCATTGCCCCAGAGTCACCCTAGTGTTGGAGCCAGACACATGGGTACTGCTTCCTGTCATCATAGAGAGAAGAGCAAAGTCGGGGCATTTGGGGTGAAAGATTTCAAGCTAAAAATACTCTGGGTAAATAAACAAGCGGGTCAGTGTTGGAGCCCCGCGTCAGGGGTTCTGGGTGTGCAAAGGCCGCTGTTTATGACTGAGGTTTGATCGCCCAGTGATAAGGGATGCCAGTGTCCTTCAGGTAAGTGGGTGATCTACTTTGAGTCATTAACCTGCCCACTGTTTACCCGCCTGGCTGAAAGGGCCTTCTGAGAATGCTTCATGTGTGACTCAGGCCACTAGGGCATCTGGAACTGGGCACGGAGATGCTGCACCAGACAGCTCTGGGGCCATAATTACGCAATAGCCCTCAAGATGTTCCCAGCTTGAACTCTGAGCAATACCTGAGCTGTGAGATCCCAACAGGACTGTTTACAAGGGTAACCCTCTCTGTGGACTCCGGTCCTTGGTTCAGGACTGAGGAACTAAGAGGCATCAGCTAGGAATGAGTCTCGATATTAGAGGGTGGCCTCCAGTGACCTTTGATGAATCTCTCACAGGCTTGGCTTATACAAGGCAGGGTCATAGCAGAGCCTGCCTCGTGGCTGGACAATCTAGAATATTCTAGATTTGGTAAGACCAAGTGCTGAGTGCAGAGCCTGGCATACAGCCGGTGTTTGGTCACCTCGTTCCTGCATGTGTTATCAGATTCACATAGCTCTGCTCTCTGCAGGGCCCGAGGTCATGTGAGGAGGAGTCAGAATGGGGCACCAGAGCAGTGGCTCAGGGTCCCAGGATGCAAGGATGCCCACTGGCTGCCTTATTTCTCCAAGCTGACTTCCTGCTTCATGCTGTTGTGAGGACATTGGCTCCCAGGCCCAGGGACAGGAACCCATCCAGGAAGGGACCAGTCATGCTCAGGATGAGCCTCAGAGTGAGGTGATACCCCCACAGGTGAGACACAGCTTGTGCCTATCAGGGGTGGGTGGCATCATGGCCTTAGCTAAGCACTCCCAACATAAGTGACCTTAGAACCTGTCTGTTAGACCAGCACTCTCAGGCTTTCCTATAGGAAATCTCCCTGTCATTTTTGTCTCTGAGACCTGGAAAGTCTCTTTATTCATTCACAGCACAGGACCAAAGAGGTTGGCAGGCACATCTTAAGCCTGGAAGCCAGCCCTGCCCCCACCCCCCAGCCTCAAGGAGGGATTTTCATCCCAAGCTCTCTGTCTCACATTAGAGTTGATTGGCAATTAGCAGATGTCATGACCCTCCCCTGGGAGCCAGAGCGCTAGCTTCAGACGTCAGGTTCCCACCAAGCTCTGCCTGCTTCTGAAGCTTCCTTCCAGGGGCACTCGGGGGAAATTAACATCACCGTTCCAGGAATGAGGGGAAAGCCCATCAGAGCCTGAGAATGTCACCTTCTCCCCGGGAGGGAACTCAGGCGCCGCTTCTACCAACACGGAAAGATTAATTGGTGCCGAGTAAATTATCGAAATGGGTGAAGCAGAGAGGTCCCTATGGCCAGCACTTGCACCAGGAGCTACAGAATAACCAGCATAGACCTTTCCCTCAGCAAGAGACCTCCAGGACCCCAGGGCCCGAGTTCAAGTCTGATTCGAGGCTGGGCCCGAATCAGAGAGACAGTCCTTGGGGCTCAGTGTCCAGGAGGGCCTTTTTGTGATTTCTTTTCCTGATTCCTACACTTCTGCATTCAGTTCCACTAAGGAGCTGAAAGGGTGTGTGCCTTGCTGCAGGTGAACCTGCAGGATGCAGCCCACTGAGCTAGAGGCAGAAGGAACTCCAGGCCCCGTGCCTCCTCTTTAAAGTGTCTTGGTCCCTGACCAGCTCTTGAGTCTTGGCCCCTACAGGCTGGGGGCTGGAGACAGGGTAAGTTAAGAGTCTCTGCTTCAGAATAGGGTATAACTTAGGATGGATGCGGTGTTACAAGGTCTTCTGAAGGTGAGGATGCTCCCATGCCCTGAGGTCTGGTTAAGTCACAGACACAATGGGACAGGTGTTCAGAGTTACGTGCTGGGCCAAGTGGCCCTAGTGACTGATCTCCAGCTAATCTCTAAGCTGGCCTGATGGAGAGACTTGTAGGTAGCCGTGGTTTGGGGACTGCCATGGAGGACAGTCCTAGCCATTCGTGGCGCATTCAGAGTGGGAGATACTGAGACACCCAGGCTCCTGGGCAGCATTGTGATGGCCTCATTTCACAGACAGAGAGAGTCTGGGCTGTAAAGAGGGCTCCTGAATCTCCCCCAGAGAGCCCAACCCTTGGAAAGTCTCAGCAGCCTTGGGCAATGAGCTGTGGAAAGCACCCCTGGACATTATAACTGCTCCCACGTACAAGGCCAAACAGATGACTGTCCTGGGACTTCTGCTGCAGAACAGGAAACAGCTGGTGAAGGTGCCTTGAGACAAACCCTCCCAAAGGAAGAGCAGCCAGGTCCCAGTACTACCACAAGATGGCGCTGCTTTGCGGGGTTTTCACTTCCCTTGGCATCCTGACGAGAAATCCCCATGTGCATGTGGGCACGCTCCTGGGATGGCCCTGGATCTGTATGTGTGTGCTCATGGCCTACAATCTGCAGGCTTGATGTGAGCCCATGGCTGTGGAGTATCTGTGGTCTCCTGAGGAGCAGGAAACAGAAACCCCGACTCTAGAGGGACTGTCTGTCACCAATACTGGAGTCTGTCCTGTGGTCTCCAGACGCTAACAGCCCCATGCTGACCGGGTGGCTGCCCTACGAGGCCACACAAGAATCGGTTGTGTGTTCTCTGCACTACTAGACCACTCCACTCTGAGCTCCCGTGGTCACGTCTGAGCGGAGTGACCCCAAGCCTCCCCAGACATAAGCGCAGGGCGTGGCCTGTGATAGGAAGTCCCAAATAGTGAGAGTGTGCAGGTCTCTGAAAATTCATTTACTCCTTCAACCAGTCTCTGAGGCAGGACCGACAGCTGTCCTAGCTTATGATGAAGAAAGGAAGAATACTCAGAAGCTGAGGCAGGAGAATTGCCTTGAATTCCAGGCCAGCCTAGCTACAGTGTGAGACCCTGTCTCACAAAGCAGCAAGAGGCAGAGGTGGAGGAAGAGGAGGAGGAAGAAGAGGAAGAAGAAAGAGAAAGAAGAGACCAGGAAAAGACTAGGAAAAGGAAGAAGGAGGGAGAGGAGGGAAGAAAGCAACTGCTAAGACATAGAGAAGTTCAGTGCCACCAACTAAGAAGTGGCAGAGCCAGCCTCCTGGCCAGCATCTGAGTGGAGGTCAGGAGTGAGAGGGTACACACTGCCCCTGGCCAGAGTATATTTGAATCAATATGTGCCTGGCTTATTGTCACGGCAGGTGGACAAGCCCTCATCCCAGACTATCTGACTGTCAGCCATGACTGTCCTCTTCAAATGCCCCATCTTCCCATTTCCAGGCAGCCACTCTGACTTCTACAACTGCAGCCTTGGGGTTGCTATCTGGAAGGCTTGGGACGCGTGTATTGTTTACAGGCCTGTGAGCAGGAGCCAGGGCTTTGAGAGCTAAAGGGACTCTCAGGGGTGCCGGACTGGGGAGTGGGTACAGGTTTGCACAAAATCATCCCCTTTCCAGGACCTCGAGGCTATAAAGCTCCCTGATGATGCCCGGGATGGATCTACTGACAGAGTCTGTCACCATCTCAGAGCTGACAGAGCAGTCACGCTGTAAATGTTAGTGTGTACCCAGACCTTGTGCATCAGTGAATGAAGGAGCTGCAGTCCTTGCCTCGGTGTCAACAAGGGTTGCCAGCCTGTCCACCCAGTGTCCCACTGAGAAAGGAATGGGCCCCAGCTTGTCTCATCTCCACTGTGGCTTCTTAGTACCAGTCACTGAGGCAGGCTGGGCAGTAGGCAATCCACACACCCATCACAGGCATTTCAGGGGCCTGTAAAGTCATTCTCTGTCAAGAAAGGAAGGCCTCCTAGGTGCCCTGAGCTTCTGAGGACACCTGCCAGGCTGACCTGAGGATGGCCACAAGCATCACAATGACCAGAAAGAGTCCTATGCCCCAGCTCTGCCATGTACCTGTCCTTTCCCTTCCTCTAAGAGGCTACCTGTGGCCCCCGAGTACCTTGTATGTGCCAGTGGCCCTGAGTGCCACCGGCCATCTGTTTTTTTTTCCCCCAGGAGCCTGTCCTTGGGGAAGCCCAGCTGGGAATGCCCCAGCAGGACCCTCTTTGGCAGGGCTGTAAGACAGTCATTCTGAGCCTCTGCTCCTGCCTCCCTCTTTTCTGATCAGCATTGGCCGTTGAATGGAAGCTCAGGCCCAGCAAGCCTTGACAAAGGACCCCATCTTGTCCAGAGCCAGCTCTGAGACCCAGACTCTGTGTTCTGATTTGTCAGTAAGAACTACAATCATCGTAGCCCCCACTGCACACAGAGCACAAACCAGGGCTTCTGGGATGCCAGAGTGGGGGCCCTGTCACTATCACAGGAGGGGAGCAGAAAACGCTGAGGGTGAAGAGGGGTACACTTTGTGAAAGCAGGCCAGGAAAAGAGGGAGGGAGGGAGGGAGATAAAGGAAGGAGGGAAAGAAGGGAGGAGAAGGGAAAGAGAGAAAGGTACTCCCCCTAGGGGTTGGTCCCTCTCCAAACTGGCCACCACCCACCTCTTCCCTGTCCCCACCCTCCAGGTCTCTCCTTTGGGTCATCTCTCCTTCAGGCTGTCCCTGAGCATCTCTGCCCTCGATGCCCTTGGGTCAGACCCTCCTGGCCACCACAGACTTCACTGTTTTCTCTCTGGGGACAAGTGCTGACACTCTGGGATCTTTCTACCAAGCCCTTGGCAAACAGTATTGAGCAAAGACTTGTAGACCAAACAAATGAAGTCCTGTGTCCAATCCCAGGAGAGTCTGTAGCCACCCGAGGACCTGGCTCACGGACCCTCACTAAACCAGCAAGTGCTCATGTCGTGGGACTTGGGGCCCAAAGCACACGAGAACAAGGTCTTATGGTCCAAGGTGGAAACTGCCAAGTGGCCGCTGGCCACTAAGCTGCCCCTGGAATGTCTCAGGGGGTATAAATTAACGGTTTGGAGGTCCCAAGTACTGTGAGGTCTGTCTCTGTGTGAAGGGAAAGAGCGAGGTAAACTGTGGTGTTCTCTCGCTGGGCTTGGAGGCATTAATTACTTAAATGAGTGAGTATTGAATCAAAGGCCTGGCTTCAAAAATTAAACTCAGATTAGCCCCTGCCTGACTTCCTGTGAAATGAAAAACATTTGGTTAAAGAATGGACACCAGGGAGGGAGAACTGAGAAGAAAGGCCTCGAAGGCTTCGTGGCCCACTGCAGGGGCCGCTGGTACCCAAGGCCCTGCAGGAAAAGCCCATCATGCTGCAGGTGGAGGTGGGCAGAGTACCAGGCAGGAGGGGCCCCAACTCCAGCTTCCACTCTGAGTAAGGCTGGGGTTCTTTGAGAAGTACAGGAGGCTGACCAAGGTACAAAGGCCACAGAGTCTCCTCCAGGGGCCACACAGGCCCTTCAGGATCCTCAAGAGCATTTGGAGAGGGCTCCATGGTCTTCCTTAAGGACCCAGAATCTCCCTGTAATAGAATCCCGGATTCCTTCCCTTCACACGTTATTTGGTGACTTTTCTTCAAGTCTTTTTTGCCCTATACCTTCTGTTCTTAGCACAGAGGCTCAAACTCCTCTGTGACTATAAAAGCCCCAAAGGAGCTGACCCAGGCAAGCTGTTCTCCTAGGAGCCTGCCTCAGCTCTAATCTCTGCTCTCCCAAGCCCCAGCTGTGCCATCTTGGGTGGCATGTCAATCACCCTCAGCCAAGCTGCCTTCCTCCTGTGCTCCCCCCCCCTGTGCCCCCCCCCCCCCCCCCCGCAAATCTCTTAGAGGTGTTCCCTCCTGAGTGGTACTAGAATTCTTTTGGTGTTTGCTGGGCACTGGTGCTTCCCTGGCAGGCTTAGGCTGCCATTGTGGCTGCCAAGTAACTGTGGGCATGTGGCACCAGCCATCTCTATGAAGCATACACTCATGATGCACCATCACACTAGCACAGAACCAGGGCCACTCTGAAAGATTTGTCCATTGGAGACAAAAAGTGTCCTCCCGTGTGTGAGGATTGAGGTCAGCAAAGAGAAGAGCAAGTGCCAGGGGCATGCTGGGAAGAAAGCAGGACACCTACACCAGGGCCTGAGCCTGGTGGGCATTTTCCATCCTGGTAACTCAGATGGAGGGTACCAAAGTGGCAGCTGGCAAGATGGTGAATGGTCAGCCATGATCCTTCCTGGTCCTACCTTCTGGGCCCCATGGCCCTCTAGGAAGTGTGTATAGTGGCCACAGCACCCCTGGGAGGTAGGCCAGGAGAGCAAGGCTGAGACCCTACATGGATTAGAACCTTGTCCCAGGCCCTCTGCCTGGACCCAACTGCAGAGCATGACCAGAAGGCTTGCCAGATCCCTACTCCTGTGACAATGACCTGTTAGGAGTGATTGAGGCCTCTGAGGTGATGCCAAGAGTGACCATCAGGTAACTGGGGCTCTGTCCTGGAAGGCTGTCTCTAGGTTTAGTAACTGGTTGCAACAAAGCATGTGTCACCATGCAGGCAGACACAGAGCCCAGTGGCTCTCACACTTCCCAGAGACCTTCTTCCATCTATCTTGTGTGGGCTCAAGGATGAGCCCCAGCCCAGGAGAACCAGGTGTCTTGGCAGAACACTCCAGGTCAGAACAGGCTGTGGGCTCTGGGTCCTGATGTATCCCACCCTCAGGATGGACAGCAATTAGCTCCCGATGTGATACAATGGTGGCCTCCTGTTGGGACTGTGGCAAGGCCTGGTTGGGCAAAGAGCGTCAACAAGGCCCCAGACTGAGATACCATGGAAAGGCTGAGGGCAGTTGGCAGGGAGACATACCTGGTGGCCACCCTAGCAATCCCAGCCACAGCCTTCTGCCAGCACAGGAAGCTGGTGGCACCCTGTGGGGTCAAGGGTACCAAGCGGCCTGCCAGATCCAGACAGGGCAAGACTGCTGGTGCTCTCCTGTGCCCCTGTCAATCTCCACAGGGCAGCCAGCAAAGTCCAGGCTACCCAGCACTCTCTGCTCCCCTCCTCCTCCCAGGGCCCCAGAAAGCCTCAACATGCTGGTGGCCCACTCTGTAAAGTAGCCTAATCTTGTAATTCCAGCACTTAGGAAGCTGAGGCAGGAGGATGGCTTCGAGTTGGAGGCCAGTCTGAGAATCCCATGCTCAAGAATAGCAGAGCCCTGCTGTTCCTACCCAGGAGGGTCGAGCACTGAGGCAAACCTCCTCGCCTGGAAGAGGCCTGACCAGCTGTGTGGTAGCTGTTGGAGGTTGGCTGGACAGGAGGAGGGGACTTGTAATTCCTCCTGGCCCCTTCTGGGCCTGGGCCTCCGCAAGACACTGTGCCTGGGTGACTCCATTGCCCCACCCCCCAACCCCCAGAAAGAAGCCCCACCATTTGGCTCATCAAAGCCATTTTGTCTCTGATGGTCTAATTCACACCTGGCTGCAGGTCAGTGACCAGGCAGAAGGGGGCCGGGAAATGTTTATGAGGGGGCAGGGTGGGTGGCAGTTAGGAGCCTGGCCCTGGGAAGCTGGAGCCAGCAGGATCTGCACCTTTTGGAGCTGTGTGGGACACCTCCTGCCTCTTCCATAGGCCCTGCCCCATCCGTCCACCCACTTGCCCCAGCAGGAGGAAGTCCCTGGGAGACAGCTCCTAGATGCAGCAGAGTTACAAGTGGGGAACGCCACTGCCAAGATTGGGGTGTACTCTGGGACATAGGAAAGCTCCTTGGCCTGAGCTGCTATCAGTAATTCTGCCCCTGATCTCCCGGAGCAGCTGGAGTAGTCATTTCTGAACTAGGTGAGACCAAGACCTCACTACAGCCTTCTTTCTTAAGCAGCGTATCTCAACCTGTGGGTCACTATGCCTTGGGGTCCAATGGTGACTCAATCACAGGGGTCACTAAGACCATTGAAAAACACAGATACTTACATTACAATTTGTACAGTAGCAAAATTACAGTTACAAAGTAGCAACAAAAATAATGTTATGGTTGAGGGGTCACCACAACAGGAGGAACTGTATTAAAGGGTGGCAGCATTAGGAAGGTTGGGAACCACTGCTCCAGAGCCTTCCACGGGGATAAGAGCCATGGCAGCCACTCACCTACAGTCCCTGATGACCAAAGGTATGAGTGCCGTGACTGTTTCTACCTACTCTCTGCCCTATGATAGCCTACAACCCACTGCCCCTTAGCCCCCTGGGACAATCTGTCTTCCCAGCTAAGACTTGGGACCTGGGACAGACCTTACAGGTGTTTGGTCACCTCTTTGTCTCTAAGCCCACAGTGCAGGCCAGGAAGCAGAATAGGAATGGTAGAGGGTGTCTGTGGCTAGCCTGGGTGGCCACCTGTGGGTTGGCAATCCTGTCCCGCTGTGTCCAGGCAGGCAAGATGGAAATCGGACTCTTTCCAACTAGACTCTGGGGTGTGGCAGTGGGGGGTGGGGGGCATGGGTTATGGCAGTGGAAGACAGGTCCCAGCTGAGGGGACCTCAGTGGGCCATGAAACCAAGAGTTCCTCCTGAAGGGAGAACCTGGGAGGAGGCTAGGCTCAGAGAGGGCCTGGGGTGAAGGCTCAGCTCTGGGTCTGGCTTCGTCCTTCCTGTGGGAAGCCCACAGGAAGCCTGAGGCTCCTGGGGTCACTGTCACAAATGGCAACAATGCCCTGCTCCCCAAAGCAGATGCAGCCCCTTCACAGTTCAGAGATTTTGAAACCCAGCCACCACACCTATCATCCCAATACTGTAGAGGGAGGGAAGGCTGACCCAGGAAGATCCTGAGTTCAAGATCCAGCCTGGGCTACATGGCCAGACTCTGTATCAAAAAAACCAAGTCAAATAAATAAAAGCCCAGTCTGGAGGCACATAGTTGTTACTCCACCACCTGCAGGTGGGAAGACTGAGTCAGAGGCCTGTGGGTCTGTACTGCAGGAATAGGCAGCCAGCCCCAGCCTCTGACTGAAAAGCGGGTGGGAGTTTGTGGCCCTTGGTTCTTGTCCTGGGGTCTCAATGTTCCCTGCTGAACTACTGGCTACTGGTGGATTCCGGGGCAGAGGTTGTGAGGCCGCTGGTGCGGTTCTCACACAGACTGCCCCGGTGAAACTCAAAACAAAACAAAATGAACAAACAAGCAAAACATCATGAATGCAAAAAAGGGAATTGGAAGGAGAAGGGAGCTTAAGGGCAGGTGGGAGACTGGAAATTTACAGTACTCAGTGTCCCTTGTACACAGACAAAATTGTCAAATAGCAAATAAAGATTACATATAAAAATGAAAAGTAAACAACACACATTTGGAGCCTTGGAGACACCATCCAGTCCCCAAGGCTCAACACCATCTGGTCTCCAAGGCCCCAGTGGTCTTTCCTGACAGTGTATTCCAGGTCAGCCCTTAGCAGCTTCATTCACCAGCCTGTCAGGAGGCTAGCTCTCTCAGGTGGGATCCCAGGCCTAGTCACTGCCAGTAATCTGCTGTGTGAGGATGCTCCGACTTCCTTCCTCACTCATCCAGTGACTGACAGGCATCTGGGGAAAGCCCAGCTCAGCCTTCAGCAGAAGGGATCCCACCAGGATGCTCCGGAAAAGGGTGGATGAGATTAGTCAGCACTTGTTTCTTGTTTATTTTGTTAATGGTTTTACTGAGATGTAATTCATATAGCAAACAACACACTCATTTAAAGTATACAATTCAGAGATCAGGTGTTTAATCCCAACACCTGGAAGGCAGAGGCAGGGGGATCCCTGTGTGTGGTCTACCTGATGAGAACTTGTCTCAAACAAAACAATTAATTAGGAAAAAGAAGTCACCAATGGGTGACCTGAGAATATCACCAGCTGAAGGCCCTTTGGTAGGCTGCTGAGCCTTAGGTGGGGTGCTAAGTCTTAGGCCAGCCTGGCTTCTTGGGCCTATGTGGCCAAAGCCCACGCATGATTTCTGTGGAAGTCATGGATTCTGGGGCAGCCAGCCCTGGCTGCCCCCCCACACACACACACACGTGAGCAAAGGTCAAGCTGCCTGCTCCAGTGAGGTGGGTTGGTGCACAGAGCCTCTAATCAGAGTCCGAAATTGCCCCCAGAAGGCGCACACAGGAGCCATTAATTCTAGTTTGAGCCAGTTTAATAAATAGCTAAATAAAGAAACTGAGCCTGGGCCTCCCAATTAGCCTGGATTCCTCAATAAGTAGTAGGTGGCTTCCCATTTTCCATTGCTTATTGAAGTAGCTGGGCCTGCTGTGGTACCAAAGTCCCTCCTGGTGGCCGGGACAGAGTTGGGGTGGGGATAAAGGTCTTTGCAGTTGGGAAAATCACCAATTCTGTGGGTGACCCTTATTTAGTTGTAAAGTATACAAACACAAAGATATCCAGTCCTGCTGTCTCCTGGGAGCCAAGAGACTTGTCCCCACAGCCCTTCCATGATCTCTCTGGCAGGTCACACTGGCAGGGTGTTCTTCAGCCTTGAGTCTGGATGAGGAACTTGCCCAGCAGCTAGGTGAGGTTGGGGGAAGAAGGGGTACACATGGGGTCTCTCTGTGAGCTGTGGTACTGGATGAGATCCCACAAGCTTTTGATGTCTGTTCTCTGGACACCCTACAGATCAGTGGGAGCTCTATCCTGCCTCAGTTTCCCTGGTGGTCTGGACTGAGGAGCTTGCTCTTGGCTCTGCTTCCTGCCCTGCCCTCTGCCTTTGCCCCTGTCTTAGTGTGCTTTCTGTGACTGTGAAAACACTGACCAAAAGCAGGTTGAGGAGGAAAGGGTTGTTGTCACCTTACAGGTTAGAGCCCATCACTGAGGAAGTCAGGGCAGGAACTCAAGCAGAGCCCATGGGTCAATGCTGCTTACTGGCTTGCTCACTCTGGCTCACTCGGCCTAGGATGGCACCCCCCATGGGGGATGTGGGTGGGGCTGGGCCTCCTATGTCAACCAGCAATCAAGAGAATGCCCCACATACATACCCATGGTCCAGTCTGAAGGAGGAAATTCTCAGCTGAGGTTCCCTCTTCCCAGTGGAGCCAGCCATGACACACACACCCCAGGTGTGCTCATTGGAGCAGCATATCAAGGCCCAAGGAGTATAGGCCCATCTGACACTTGGAGACACAGGGATAGAAAGCCACCAGAGCCACACAGTGTTGGACTGGGCCAGGGTTAGACCCAAAGCCCCAATGCATTCCTTGGCGCACACCTCCATCCAGTGCCCCTAGGATGATGTATCACAGAGTCCCCTGTCCCCAGATTTTCCATCTCTGCCTGCTGCTGTCCACATAGGCCAGGTATGAGAGGGCCTGCTAGCAATTGTCTGCTGTGTTCCTGGAAGTTCCTAACATGCAGACTTCAGCAGGTGGCTGAATGAGGAGACAAGGCTTTTCATTTCAGAAAAGTGAGGTAGCCCTAGTCTCCATGTCAGAAGGAGGGGTCAGGATGTCCCACAGAGGACATGCACATGAGGACATAAGGACATTTCTTACAAACCAAGGGGAGATATTTTGGGAGAAGCTACAGTGAACTCGTGTGGCCCAGGACACCTTGAGGATGACCCAGAACCCAGGCAAGAGAGTTATGATTAGAGGCCATCTTGGAATGGAGCTGTGCATTGCTGTCAGTGGGTCTGAGCCCACTCATGTGTCTAGAGTCCGGGTGGACTCTCTCTCTCTCTCTCTCTCTCTCTCTCTCTCTCTCTCTCTCTCTCTCAGACACTCCACTCACTACTCCAGGCACGTGAGCCATCAGGCACAGGACTCACAGACACCAGGTTCTCCACATCCTAACCACCTCAGTCCAATAACTGCTATGTTCATCTCTAACATTCAAAAATCAGCACAGAAAGGCTGAGTAACCAGCCCATCGTCACACAGCATGAGAAGGATCCTGATACAGAAAGACTGAGGTCCCAGGCAGTGAGGTACAGCATGTAGCAGTCTCTGCTTCTATGGTCTCCAAATTACTGTAAAGCCAGATGACTACTGTACTTATCCTGTAATCCTGCATCTCCATCCTTCACGTGGGTGTGACAAGACCATGTCCCTGAAGCAGCTCCTTAATCTGGGCTAAGTGATGCAAACATCTTGCTCTTTATTTCCTATTTCATCTTTCACCTCTTTCTTTTTTAAAAATGTATTCATTATTAGTATGTGTGCATGCGTGTGTGTGTGTGTGTGTGTGTGTGTGTGTGTGTGTGTGTGTTGCCTGCATGAATGTCTGTGTACCATATGCATGCAGTGTCTGGGGAGGCCAGAAGAGGGCATCGAATCCTTTGGAACTGAGGTTTCAGAGGGTTGTGAGTCACAATGTGGGTGCTGGTAATTGAACTTGGATCTTTTGGAGAAGCAACCAGTGCTCTTAATCCCTGAGTCATTTTCCAAGCCCTAATTCGTTATGGTTTTTACCCCTGAGGAGGAACCCAGAAAAAGGCCTGGCAACCTGACCTCTGGTCGGTCTCAGGCATTATCAGAAAGAAAAGGGGAATTATGGAGGCAGAAAAACGTAGTGGTTAGTTTGGGGTTTTTTGTTTGTTTAGTTGGTTGGTTTGGACTTGTTGTTCTTGTGTTTGTTTTTTAACCTTTTTCCATTATTGATGTTTGACTGACAAATTGTATATGTCTATGATACATTAGGTTTTGGGGACTGTGTGTTGTGTAACTACATGTGACTATGGTGGGCCTTGTGCTGTCCCACACATCTGCAGAAGAGACTTTTGTCACCTTGGATAAGCCAGAGTTTGGATGAGAGTCCCTGGGCTTATCACATGTGTTTTGTGGGTCACAGCATCTCATACTGAGCACTGGACACCCGTGGTTCATCAGTTCCAAGAGATGACACAGCCACTGTTGTGTCTGTTACTGTAGTGGGGACACGGAGGCACCAGAGATCAAGGCCATCTGGGTGAACCTCGGTCTCTCGTCCAGTCTCACCAAAGCTAGGCTGGGTAGTCACAGGTGGCAAGGCCACAGCAAGAATTCCTGTGAAAATCACATTGAGGAGAATGCTGGAGCTATAAGAAACCCAATCATAGGAGCCACAAGGCTGCCTCACTTACAAAGTGAACAAAGGGGCTGGAAAGATGGCTTAGCACTTAAGAGCATGAGCTGCTCTTCCAGAGGACCCTGGGTTCATTTCCCAGCACCCACATGATGGATCACAATCATCTGTGAACCCATCAGTCCCGAGGGATCTCACACCTCTGGCCTCTGAGCACACTGCACTCACGTGGTGCACAGACATACATGCAGGAGAAATACCCATACAATAAAATAAAATTTAAATGGTGGGTAAAGAATTCAGGTGGCCTCTTTGGGGGCTCAGAGGCAGGTGACCCCTTGCATGTGGTTCCTAATGGAGCTGGCAGTAGTCCCACCGTGTGGCCACAGGGAGGGGACATGCACTCTGCACCCAGGTAGTATGAGAATGAAAGCAACCGCGGTCTCACACCAGCTAGCTCAGGGGGCTCACAGCGAGGGAGAACAGACCCATGGCCCGCCTGCGCTCAGCCCACGCAGAAACCAGTCCTGGAGGCACTGTCCAGCAGGTGGAAAGGGTTAACAGTGGCCTGCAATGAGAATGTATATTCAGGGTAAGTCGAGGGCGTCCACAGGGAAGGCCCTGATCATTTGATGTGACAATTAGCAAGGAGACGTTTTTCCCTTTGAAATGTTTTATTATGTTTATTTATTGGAGGGGTGCACACTGAACAGCACGCATGGAGGGGTCAGAGGACAACTTGTGGGGGTTGGTTCTCTCCTTCCACCTTGTGTGTCCAGAGGATCAAACTCGGGTGGTTGGGCTTAGCCGCAAGCACACCTTCACTCACTGAGCCATCTTGACGGTCCCAAACAAGGGGGCTTTTGTCCTCCGGGAAGACATAGCCTCCCATGTCAATCATCCTTGTCTTGCCCAGGTGATTACCATGGAACCTCTAGGCCACATCTCAGCCCCAACTCACGATTTTCCTATGAGAAGTCCTGACCTTAACGGCATCCAAAGACAGGCCAGTGCTCACCCACCCTGACTTCTTTCCTGAGCACCTGGCTTCTGAGGCAGGTGAGCCATGCTATAGGCATTTCCCACTGATCACAGAAGGACTGCAGAGTCTTGAGTGCCTGGATCCGGCCCCAAGGAGGGCTGGTAGCGCAGGACTCCAGCTACACTCTCATATTCCATCATGAGCCTGGGTCTGATGAGCCCTTCAGGAAGATGATGGGATGACAGTGATGATGTCACTCATGACTGCTGCTAGAGCATATGATGGTACCCAGCATGTCTCAGAAGCCCCCTTGGGAGAGCCCAACCTGCACAGAGTGGTCTAAGCTTCGTGTTTGGCCAGTGTCTAACACAGGAATGTGGAGCGGCTGACTCAGGACAGGATGAAACTCAGGGAGCTGTGCTAGCCAGTTAGCGCCATCGTCAGCTTGCAGCCCATTCCGCCTCTGCCCCAGCACTGTGTGGGCCCTTGCCACCCCTCATCGCCCAGCACTTGGGGTATCTTTCTGGATTTGTGCTACAGCCATAGTAGCACAAAAGTGGCACAGAGAAAGGCCTGGATCCATAGCCAAGGCGGTGGTGGCGCACACCTTTAGTCCCAGCACTTGGGAGGCAGAGGCAGGTGGATCTTTGTGAATTTGAGTCCAGCCTGGTCTACAGAGTGAGATCCAGGACAGGCACCAAAACTACACAGAGAAACCCTGTCTCGAAAAACAAAAACAAAAACAACAAAAGGTCATGAAAGGTCTCAGTCCACCCTCATGTTCATCAAGTCACAGACCTTCCCCTGACAGACAGAGACAGACCTGTGAGAGGAAAAGGAGGTAGTGGGCCCAGCTTACTCTTCTTGGGGTTCCCCTCATCCAGCTTCTCCATCACCCGTTACCCACTATGAGCCCCTAATGGCAGATAACTGGGCCAGGTGATAACACTGCTGTGGATATTGCTCTCTATAAATAAAATGCTGATTGGCCAGTAGCCAGGCAGGAAGAGACAAGGAGAGAGGAGAATTCTGGGAAGTGGAAGGCTGAGGCAGAGAGACGCTGCCAGCTGCCACCATGACAAGCAAGATGTAAGGTACCGATAAGCCATGAGCCACATGGCAACTTATAGACTAATAGATATGGGTTAATTTAAGATATAAGAACTAGATAACAAGAAGCCTGATGTGGCCATACAGTTTGTAAGCAATATAAGTCTCTATGTGTTTACTTGGTTGGGTCTGTCTGAGCTGTGGGACTGGTGGATGAGAAAGAATTGCCCTGACCATGGGCCAGGCAGGACCAGGAAAACTCCAGCTACATAACACTGGTGGTGGGAAGACCACCATGGATGCCTACCCCCCAGCCCAACCCATCTAGACCCCATGACCTTAAAACATACACACCTGGGTTGGGGATTTAGCTCAGTCGTAGAGTGCTTGCCTAGCAAGCACAAAGCCCTGGGTTCCATCCTCAGCTCAAACACACACACACACACACACACACACACACACACACACACATACACACACCAGACCTGAATACCTGAATAGAGTAATAAATGGATGCTGATTGACACTTAGGGGCGTTTGCTTTAAGATGGGGTCTTGTGGGGCTGGAGAGATGGCTCAGAGGTTAAGAGCACTGACTGCTCTTCCAGAGGTCCTGAGTTCAATTCCCAGCAACCACATGGTGGCTCACAACCATCTGTAATGAGATCTTGTGCCCTCTCTGGCCTGCAGGCATATATACTGTATACATAATGAATGAATTAATTAATTAATCTAAAAAAAAGATGGGGTCTTGCTACCTAACCTAGGCTGGCCTCTAGTCATAACCCTCTTGCCTGGATTCTGTGTGTCACCCTCAAAGTACACTGGGCCACCTGTGTCCGCCATAGCTCTGCCCTTCCTCCAGCAAAAATCTCACCATTACACTCTTGCCTTATGAGTATAAACATCATCTTTCCCAGGAGGCCTCCTCAGCCCCATGTCCAGACCATCTGAGACGGTGTCTGACCCTGTGCAGGTTCCCTGGAGTAGACTGCATAACAACCCTACTGCCATAATTAACTTTGGACAACTCGACACACCTGGGAAGAGAGAACTTCAACTGAGAAACTGCCTCCATCAGAGTGGCCTGTAGTCAAGTCTATGGAGCATTTTCTTGATTAATAACTAATGTAGCCGAGTGGTGGCGCACACCTTTAATCCCAGCACTTGGGAGGCAGAGCCAGGCAGAGCCAGGCAGAGCTCTGTGAGTTCGAGGCCAGCCTGGTCTACAGAGCGAGATCCAGGACAGGCACCAAAACTACATGGAGAAACCTTGCCTCCAAAAACCTAAATAATAATAATAATAATAATAATAATAATAATAATAATAATAATAATAAATGTAGGAGGGCCCAGCCCACTGTGGGAGGTACAATGCCCAGACTGGTGGTCCTAGATGCTATAACAAAGCAGACTGATCAAGCCTCAGAGAGCAAACCAGTAAGCATTGGTCCTCTGTGGCCTCTGCATCAGCTCCTGCCTCCTGGTTCCTTCTTTGAGTTCCTGTCCTGACTTTCCTAGATGCGGATTGTAACCTGAGTTATTTTTGATCTTGGTGTTCATCACAGCTACAGAAAACAAACTGGAAAACTTAGTGTGTGGCTTTTGGTGACATCTCTGTTCCTTCTCTGGAAGTTGCGCTAATAACCCTTTCTTTCTCCAGCCCTGGTCTCTGAGGTCTTCTACGAGAAAGGGAAGCCATTGTTATTACTGCATTGCATGGCATAGTAAGCTTGCACCCTAGTCTGTAGACTATAAGATGTTACTGTACTTCGCCCACCATAATTTTGTACCCCGTGGTCTGAGAAAAACCTGACAGTTAAATCCTAACGCATACCACAGATGCTCTTAGAGCTGAGCTGAGCAGTTCAGGTGCTAGCTGAAGGAAAACTGTTAGGAGGTTTTAGGTCCTACAAAGGGACCATCAGGGAGATGGAGTCTTTACCTGCTGAGCCATCTCCCTTCTTGGCCCTCATCTTCCCCCTTTACCCTGATGGGAGTCTGGTTCCTGCCTGCCTTCTTCCTTGGAATAGAAGCTGAGGGGGAGGGAGACTTGGGAGGGGCCTTAGCACTGCTCTGGATCCTCCTCCGGTGCTCAGGACGTGCCCTGCCCAGCCTCTCTTTTATTGTCTATCTCATCCCCTTTAACCAAGATCAAAGGTGGCTCAGACCTGGATGTGTCACTTGAGAATCTATCCCAAGCGGGCAACCATCCAGGAGCTGAAGAAGGTAGTGGCTTTGAGGGAGTTGGACAGGCCCAAGGATGCAGGAGTGTCAGGGGGAGGCAAGGACGGATGGCTGAGCTGGCCCATGATTCCCAACTGACTCCATGGACTGTGCCATGGAGCTCCTAGGCTGACGACTCCAGACTGGACCCTTTTCAGGAGCTTGCAGGAAACCCACCTACTGAGTATCAGAAGGTGGCCTCTCCTGTCCTCCCTCTTCCCTGCTGAGAACTCTGGAGTCCAGTGACAGCTCAGGGACCCTGAGGCCTTGGGAACCAGGATGGAGACTGTGCTTTGGGTGACCAAAGAATTTCAGTGTGTACAAAAGCAGCCAGAACCCCAGACACTCTTAAAGGCCCCCCTGCTGTGACTGTCACCTCCTCAGGCCCCCACCAGATCTCACTGAGGGTGGCCTGAGGGACAAGCGAGAGGAAAGCTTCTGGAGGATTGGGCTGCAAGCTGCGGGACTCTCCAGTATACTCACTTACTCTGGGGTTCAGGCTTTGAGGCAGCCTGTTGGGATTGTTGTCCATTGGGGAGACGAGGCTATCTTGTCCTAGCAACCTTTGGGACATTCCCAGTGGGGACTGGAGAGTAACCAAATGAACCTGCCTGAGACACACAAAGTCGTGCTGTGCAGAGAACAGGGAGTGAGTCCCCAGAAAGCAGCTTGCCTTCTCCAGAGGGCCTGGCAGGACACTGGACTCCTGGCACGGTTGGTGGTCTTGAGATGGATACTGTCTCAGCAGCTCTTGGGATGACTTGAGAGTGTAAATGCTGGTGCCTGCACATTGTGATGGGTTTGGTTCTGTCACCTGCTGTCCCCTTTCCCATATGTGACATGAGGAGACAGTGCCGCTTGCTGTGAACAGACAGTGGTGAAGAGAGCCAAGCTGCCTCTGTAGAGTCTGGTCACACGAGGTGGTAGCTTCTGGGATTTTGGATCCTGAGAGAAGAGGAGGCCTACTCAGGAGCCCAGCCAAGAGCATGCAGTCAGGTAGGGACCCAGAGGTGCCCCAGCCACCTGGATCTTCCCAGTTCAGCTCTGTAGCTAACAAAGGTCAGAGTTTACATATATCATGAGTGGGGCAGCCATGGAGTCCCTGGCCACAGTAGCATGGGCAGAGTGGCCTGGTGGCCTGACCTCCCCACTTGGTGCCTGGGAGTAGCTGATTGTCTGAATGTTCGTGCTCAATACAGCCATCAAAGGGGCAGTCCCTAGGGGCTAGGCCTCTGATTTGCACAGACACCAGGCAATGTGTCCCTTTAAACATCTCTCTAGGATTGCACTAGGTCACCCCACTGTGGCCTGATGGATGGATCCTGGCTGGGACAGCAGGCCAGAGAAAGACTCTGAGCCAGGGCAAGCTGCTTTCTCAGCCCGATCTGTGCCGACCTCAAAGGAAGTGCCGTAGCTGCAGAAACCATTCATACCCTCGTCTTTGTGGGGTCGGTTGGCT
Organism: Onychomys torridus; assembly: GCF_903995425.1. Taxonomy (NCBI): domain Eukaryota; kingdom Metazoa; phylum Chordata; class Mammalia; order Rodentia; family Cricetidae; genus Onychomys; species Onychomys torridus. Next base: position 122,507,483 of record NC_050443.1, read on the forward strand.
TTTCTTTAGTGCTTGAAGAAAGGGTCACCAGCTCCTTGTTATCTCTGGGAATGCTGGAATGAGGGCTGCTGGTCACTGCAGCATGCAAGAGGCCACTCTTTGTTTTGCTGAGTTTCTGCAAGTTCTGCCCACAGCTGGGGCCACTATTTCATCCAGGGTCCAGTGTCAGGCTTAAGAACCATTCCAAGGCACTGGGCATGGTGGCAAACACCTGGAGTTCCAGCACAGAGGTATAAGGATCTTGTAGCCTGGGCCACAGAGTAAGAGGTTGTCTCAAAAACTACCAAGCCAAAAGGTAGAAGCTGATATAAGAGCACAGTGGCTGGCAGAGTTGAGATGTGTCCACAGAGGCCACACCAAGGGCTATAGGCTTTCGAGAAATGAAGCGTCTGTGTGGCCTCGAAATGTCAACCCGAAATAGCTGTTGATTGCAAGAGTTAAAATAGGACCAAGTGTGATGGTGCATGCCTATAATTCCAGCACTTGGGAGATAGAGACCAGAGGATCAGGAGTTTGAGGCCAGCTTCAACTACTTAGCTCAGTTCAAATCCACCTTGGGCTACAAATGACCCTGTCCAAAAAAACAAACAAACAAACAAACAAAAACAAAACAAAAAACCTGTGCTGGGAAGAGGACTCAGTACAGTGCTCACCATGCAAGTGTGAGACCTGAGTTCCACCCCCAGAACCCACACAAAAACCCTAGGGTGAGGCCTGGAGAGCTAGGTCAGCAGTTATGAGCACTTCCTGCTCTTGTAGAGGATCTGAGTTCAGTTCCCAGCAGGCACATAGTGGCTCACAAACTTCAATTCCAGGGAACCCAGCACCCTCTTCTGATGTCCCTAGGCTCCTGTGCCTACATGGTACATATACACACACTCAGGCACATACACATAAAACAAATGAATACTTCTTTTTTAAGTGTAGTGTGATGGTGCATGCTTAATCTGGTGCTGGGGATGTAGAGACTGGAGTATTGCTGCAGCTAACCTAATCAGAGAGCTCTGGGTTTAGTGAGAGACACCATCTCAAAAGGGAAGCAGACTCACAGGCTGTTGGTGATGATAGTGAACTTGGTCTGGGCTGTGTCCGAATCACTGTACACACACAGAAAGAACAACCAAGCACCTGGGGAAAAAAACAGTACCTGAAGTTTGACCCTTGCACACACACACACACACACACACACACACACACACACACACACACATACACACACACAAGAATGGAAGGACACAGAGGAAGAAGTCCCTAGCTGAGACCCTAGTAAATACCACTGTCATGAGTGACCTGGGGCACCATTTGTAGACACATCCCACCCCCAGTATAACTCAGTGTTTTGAGAAATTTCTCCCTGGGTAGAGAGGACTGGGCAGCAACATCTCCTTCTAAAGTCCCAATGACAAATCAAAGTTAGGTTCCACCAGAATGCCGCTGGAGAAGCAATGAGTTTACGGGCTTACTGACAGCGCCTTGATGAGGGGTAGGTGGCCCAGGGGTGGGTGGGCCCAAAGCAGCCACACTAGGAAGTCTTCACCCAGCAGAGCCACATGAGTGGCGTGCCTTTCCCAGCCTATGAACTTTCGGTCATATGCAACTGGGTCAGGATTGCATACCAACATCTGGGAGAAGTGGCTGGAATCTGAGGTGACGATCCTGAGACCCTCTCCACATCTCCTTCCATGAGAGGATGCCAACAGTCAACAAGTCCATCTGTATATTTTGCAGGCAGATGGAGCAGCGAGTCTTAAGAAGATACCGGCTGCTTGGCTCAGAGGTAAGCGCTCTGTGATACCTGCTAGGGCAGGGGCTGGGGGTGAAGATGGGCGGGATTCCAACCCCAGAACAAAAACAGCCAAACCCTACCTGAGGGACATTCCACCCAGTGGACAACAGGAACACTTCCACTGTGTGGGAAAGTCTAGAAGAGTTAAAGAAGTGCCCCTAGAGAGAGGACCCTAAGGAGACAGGGCAGGCTAAGGAGCAGGAGGACCCTGCCTGGGACAGACAGGGACACGGGAAGGGACCTAGGAGCTCAGAGTGATGTGGGTGGTGGGGAGCAGCTTGGTGTGACCCCCTTCTTCAGTTGCAGAGAGGTGTCTGTGTTAGGGGACAATGGGGGCAGGGGGCTCTTAGTCATGACCTGTGCAAATTTTCCTTAATTTGAAAATCATCTCTAAATTAAAACACAACAAAACGCTCTGTGAAGTAAAGAAATTCTACTTTCAGGGCTGGAGATGTGGTTCTGTGGGTGAAGAAGTTGGAGGGCGCCTGGCCCTGCACAGCAAGACTTGGTCTCAAAGACAAAAAGCAAAAGGAAGGAAGGGTACTGGGATGGCTCAGAGGGTAAAAGCATTTGCCACACAAGCCTCACAACCTGAGTTCAGTCCCCAGATCCCACGTAAAAAATGATTATGCTGAGCTGTGGTGGTGCATGCCTTTGACCCCAGCACTTGGGAGGCAGAGGCAGGCAGATCTCTGTGAGTTTGGGGCCAGCCTAGTCTACAGAATGAGTTCCAGGACAGCCAGAGCTGTTATACAGAAAAACCCTGTCTCAAACAAACAAACAAAGTAATTATAATAAAGAAAAGGCCAAATGTGGTAGTGAAATCTGGAACTCCAGTGCTTCCATGGTGAAATAGAAAGTGGAGGCAGGAGGATTGCTTGGAAGTTCATGGGCCAGCTGACATGGAGAACAAAGTGAGAGAAGCAGCAAGACACCCTTGCCAGAGAGAAGTAGAGAACCAACCCCTGGAAGTTGTCCTCTGATCTCAACACACATTCCATGGTATACATGCACCTACACACATGCATATGTATGCACACACAGACACACACAGACACACACACACAGACACACACACACACACACACACACACACACACTCAAAGCAAAATTTTTTTAAAGATTTATTTATTTTTATGTACATGGTCCTATATCTGCGTGTACACTTGCACACCAGAAAAGGGCATCAGATCCCATTATAGATGATTTTGAGCCATGTGGTTACTGGGAATTGAGCTCAGAACCTCTGGAAAAGCTGCCAGTGCTCTTAACTGCTGAGCCATCTCTCTAGCCCCCAGCAATAATTTCTTTTTTAAGGAAAAGAAGGGAAGGGAAGGGAGAGAATGAAGAATGGGGAAAGAAGAAAGGAAGGAAGGAAGAGAGGGAAGGTGGGAGGGAAGGAAAGTAGACAGGTAGCTCTTGCCATCACCAGAAATCTCCCTAGGAAGAAGAGCTGGTGTCTGTGGGAACATGGTGAGGCATGCAGTAGCATCCACTGGGAGATCACATGGATGAATGTCAAGAGATCAGAAGAGGAACTGTGGCCAAAGGCAAACACAATAATCACTGCTCTGAGCCTCAGTTTCTCCATCTGCAAAAGGAAGATCAAAGTTCCTATCTGGTGAAGATATAGCAAGGACAAAGTGACATGAGCAGTCAGGGTCCTAGTGAAGGCCTGCCATGGATGATGTCCCACCTGAAGGACAGCACTCTTCTGCCTGAGAGTCATGGAGCTCAAAACATGCAAGGGTGCATCATGGAATTAATAGCCTTGGAGGTGTGTGATTGAAATCATAGGTGAGGGCAGGTTTGGGTGCCAAGAAGTCTCTGTGCCCTTAAGAGCTCAGCAGCAAGGGTCATGATCCAGGGAAGACTTTCAGGATTGGCTCTTGCAGGAAACTCCTCCCTTTTCAGTGAACCCCTCCCCACTTTGACACCCAGTGGCCTGGAGCCAGGAATCAGACAGGTGGAAATCAGGGAGAGACATGATGTTTACAAAGGTGCAGAGAGAAGCAGGGCATGGAGATCTATGGTCTTTCACCCCAGACACTGGGTTGGTTTTGTTGGTTTGAGGGTTTCTGTCATTGAAACAGAATCTCACTGTGTAGCCTTAGCAGGCCTGTAACTCACTATGTAGACCAAGTTGGACTTGAACTAAAAAAGATCCACCTGCCTCTTTCTCCCAAGTGCTGGGATTAAAGTGTACAACCACACTTGGTAAGGGAGTTGTTTTGATTTGTTTTGTTTTGTTTTTTCATTTTTTTAAGCAAGCTATTGCTATGTAGACAAGGCTAGCCTTATACTCCTAACAATCCTCCCACCTCAGCTTCTCAAATAGTAGTATAACAGGTTTGAGCTGCCACACCTGGCTTTGCAGCTAGCCTTGTCTGTGGGACATTCATACCCAACTACAATGTTATTTAATGTCAAGCCCTGATCAAAGATGGATGGGAGCAAGTACCTGCTGGGCTTCTGTGCTTCCCAGCTGGTCTTTGTCCCTGGGGATGTCCAATTGGTAGCAGATATTTTGTGGGCTTCCCAGGGTTTATGCTGCAGGGCCAGGTGAGTGCAGATTCATGACTAAAGCTAGACTAGCCTCCCTTTCCCATCCTGTCCCTCTACCTCAGCTCTGCAGAACCCACCGTCCTGTCTATGAGCAGGTGCACAAGAAGGTGGGGTTCCTACTTCATTATCCAAAGAATCAGGGGGTGAAAAGGAGGTGGGTTTGTTCTTGTACTTACACATCACACCCAATTTTCCAAATATTTACACAGCACCATGTCTGTGTCTCACAAGCCACACTGCCTCTTGCTTCTCAGGAGAATCAGATCTAGTCCTTTCAGGGATGTGGAGGGCACATCACCTCTCCTTACTGAGCATTGGGAGCCCTAAGGTGCCTGGCTGGTATTGTGTAGGCCCCTGAAGACTCAGCATTTGCCCCTGAAATCTGGAAGATCCCAGAGGCTTTCTAGCTGCTGTCCCCCACCTTTCTAGAGCCTGAAAGTCAGATGTAGCCTTTAATACTTTCTAAAATTTCATGTGTGTGTATGTGTGTGTGTGTCACACAAGTCTAGGGCCTCATACATGCCACTTACCACTGAACTACAACCCCAGCCAAAAGCATTATTTTAAAAGCCGATCTAGGGCTATGGACATAGCTCAGTGGGTGAAGTGCTTGTTATGCAAGCTGAGTTGGCATCCTGGCATTTACACACACATACACACACACACACACAAAAAAAAAAAAAAAAAAAAAAAAAAAAAAAAAAAAAAAAAAAAAAAAAAAAAAAAAAAAAAAAACAAAAAAAAAAACAAAAAACCAACAACAACAACAACAACAAAAACCAGGCATTGAGTGCACACTTGTCACCCCAGTTCTGGGTAGAACACAGAACTCTCTGGGTCTCATTGGCCAGTCAACTTGGACTAATTGGTGAGTACCAGGTCCCGCTGAGAGAATCTGCACCCAAAATTAAAGTAGACGGCTCCTGAAGAAAGACTCTCAAGATGGACTTCCAGCTTCCACATACACATGCATCTGTACACACAGGAACATGAGCACACACATAAAAAAAATTAAATTAGGGCTGGAGAGGTGGCTCAGGGGTTAAGAGCACTGGCTGTTCTTCCAGAGGTCCTGAGTTCAATTCCCAGCAACCACATGGTAGCTCACAACCATCTGTAATGAGATCTGGTGCCCTCTTCTGGCCTGCAGTCACACATGCTGTATACGTAATAAATAAATAAATCTTTAAAAAAAATTAAATTAAAATTAATATCCTGTCTAGCTGCTGTTTAAATGTTGTTAGTCAGACCCCAGTCACATGGTCACACCAAACACAAAGGTTTCTGTTGCACAGAATGAAGGGAGAAAGAGACACATGGAAGATGTAGCTGGAAGCTGCTACACATATTCTGAGCACCCATGAGTCTTTAGACCAGTTGCTTGTTTCAGTCCTATTGGAAGACACTATGGAAGGAGAGCTTGGGAAGGGAGCTTGGAACCTCGGGACTCTGGGCTGGCTCTGCATCTACTGTGTCATGGACTTGGATGTCCCCTCCTTTACTTTACCTGTTCAGATTGCAGTGGTAACAGGACTCCAACAGCAGCATCTCCAGCCTCCTAATCTTCATCCTTATTCTCCCCATCTCCATGCCACTTTCCCTCCCCTCCTCCCCATCCCCATCATCTCCGTTTCTATCCTCCCCATCTTTACTGTCCCCATCCCCCTCTCCTCACCCTCCTCCTCCCCATTCTCATCACCTCCCCATCCATCCTCCCCATCCCCATCCTCCTAGTTTCCATGCTCATCCTCCCCATCTCCCTCCTCCCCATACATATACTCCTCATCTCCATTCTCCTCATCTCCATCTTCTTCATCTCCATTCTCTTCACCTTCATCAACTTTTCTCACATTATTGGGACTTAAACCCAAGGCCTCATATTTGTCAGGCAAATACTTTACCAGGGCACTACATGCCAAATCCTTCTTTTCATGCTGGCCTGGAACCCATGACCCTCCTGTCTTAGTCCCAGATAGCTAGAATAACAAGACGGCAACCAGCCCTCCTGACTAGCATCAGCTTCACCATCTTATCATTATTTTCTTAACACTACAAGGTTGTCATAGGTTATCAAGGCTGTCTTCCTGTCTTCACTAATGATGCTGTGTTTGTCTATCATCTTCATCACCATTATTATCTTCTTCCCCATTCACTGTCTTCATCTCCATCACCACCACTACCATCATGTTGACCACAATGCCATCTCCATCATCATCATCATCACCACCACCACCACCACCACCACCACCACCACCACCATCTTCACCACCACTACCATCATGTTGACCACAACACCATCTCCATCATCATCATCACCACCACCACCACCACCACCATCTTCATCTTCACCACCACTACCATCATGTTGACCACAATGCCATCTCCATCATCATCATCTCCTCCACCACCATCACTGTCACCACCACCATTTCCATCACCATCATCCACATCATCTCTGTCACCACCATCATGATCTCTGTCACCACAACTATTTTTATCATCACCATCACTATCTTCTTCACCAGTATCTCCCATCCTCAGCAGTGACAAAAGCATTGCCATTGCCCTCACCCCACCATCACTGCAATGCCTACGGACATCTCCTATACACCAGGCACCACACTTGCCTGCTATGGGTGCCATTCCATTCTTCCTCTATGGTATCCACTACTCACCACTTCTACTTGAAAGGGCAGCAACTGAGGCTCATGAAAGATGAAGTGACCCACTACCAGCACATGGCTGGAAAGTGTCGCCCTGAAGTGAGAATCGGACTTGCTGCTCTTAGCCACCACCCACCTCTCTGCCATGCCCATTTAGTGACTGCTAACTGGACTGTTCTGAGAATGGGCATGGAGGCATAATCCCTCCTCTACATTGCTCCCCCTGGCTTGAGACCGCAGCCCCAGCCTGTCTTGTGGACTGATACTCTTTTTCAAAGTGGCTTCCTAGGTGGGGCCTGCCTATTGATGAGGGTTAGCTAGCCAAGGGCCACATCAAAGCAGGCCAGAATGCTTTCGGAAAGGCAATTTACAAAATAAAACAAAAAGCCTGTGATGGGGAGCCTCAATTTTTGCTGCCCAGCGTCATCAGCACAATCAGACAGGACTTGGGCATTGGTGCTGCTCTCTGAATAATGAGGCACATGATGATGTGCACCCAGTGGTACAAGTGAACTGTTCCCATCAGGCCCCTTGAGGGAAGGAGCCTGGGGATTCTAGAGATAAGCGTAGGCAGCTGTGGCTTTCAGCTGCCACCTGACTTCCAATGCCTCAAACCACTCTTAAGCATTCATTAATGTCCGCAGACTTGGGAACATCTGGCAAAGCCTGGGTCTGGAGGTATGAAGCCTGGCTCTGGGGCCTGTCCTGGATCACTGGAATTCACCAGCTGTAGTTCCTGAGCCAGCTTTGTCTGATGTACATTGGATTTTCTGGGTTATTAAGTTAGTAACTGCATGAGGACCCATGTTGGAATCCATCTCTAAGGGTTCAACCGGGAGACTGAGGATGGGGCTCCACTGATAGATGCTTGCCTGGCAGGCATGAAGCTCTGGGATTCAACAAGGTGTGATGGTGTACGTGTGACATCCCCAGCACTGGAGAGGCTATGTCAGGAGGATCAGAATTTCAAAATCTTGCTTGGCTACACAGCAAGTTCAAGTCCAGCCTGGGCTACATGAAACCCTGTTTCAAAAAACTAAATAGGCAGACACATGCCTTTAATCTCAACACTAGGCAGCAGAGGCACAGGCAGGCAGATCTCTATGAGTTCAAGGTCAGCCTGGTCTACATATTTACATTAGTGAGTTCCAAGACAGCCAAGGCTGCATAGTAAGACCCTGTCTCTAAACAAACAAACAAACAAACAAACGTCTTTAAAAAAAAAACAGTCTAACTGGGGCAGAGAGTTCTCATTGGTCATCTGTCTGACACAGTGGGTCTCAACTTTCCTAATGCTAAGCTTAATATAGTTCCTCATGTTGTGGTGACCCCCCATTCCATCATAAAATTATTTTTGTTGCTACTTCATAACTGTAATTTTACTACTGTTATGAATCCCAATATGTAGGATGTCTGATATGCAACTCCTGTGAAAGGGTCATTTGATGCCCCCATAGGGTCTCGAGCCACAGATTGAAAACCTTTGCTCTGGCAGCATGGCCCCCTCTCCACACTGACCACCTGCCTCACCCACAGTGCAGCAGCCTGGCAGTGGGGCTCTGGCCCCAGCTGTGGATGTCTAGCTCCTTAGCTAAAGGTACTCTCCTGACCCCTTTAGGCATCCTCCTGTGCCCTGGGGATCAGACTCACGTCACTGTCTGAGGAAAGGCCACTGTGTTCAGCTTGACGTTGACATGAGGGGATGAGTCCTGAAGATTCCTGCTGTCTCCAGCACTGAGAATATCACAGGGACTGGTCACCCAGCGTGGACACCTTAGCTACAGCCGTGATGTCTGCTCAGATGGGATGCTGCAGTGGTGCTGTTGACCCTCTTGCTACACCATTGTCAGCGTGATGGCTGCTGTTGGGACAGGTGCCAGGCTGCCCAGGCCTCCAGTCTCCCTGGTCTCTGACTCTGGAAGCTTCAGCTGCTTGACCACTCACTCATCTGACTCTGACCCCGCCCCACAAAGCCAAGAGTCCCCTCTCCTGGACGCAGCTCTGCAGTAGCCTAGGCCCAAAGGGAGGCTGTGCAAGGAGGAGGGGCTACCCTGCCAGCCTGGCACCCGGGCTGTGAAGGTGCGCCAGACAGCAGCTGCCCTGACTGTCCTTTCTTCTCCCAGCTTTTTGTTCAGCCCTTTTGATTTGAAAACAAGGCCCCTTTATGCATTGAGGGGCCTCCCCAAGCTTCACCGTCCCACCCATGGCCGCTGATTTCCTTTTCATCTGGCGCTGGGAGCGCTAGGCAGCAGGAGGGACCTGATGGTGTCACAGAACCTGGGTGACTCAGCTTTCAGTGGTATTGTGGCCTCGAAGCTTTGATATCACAAGTGAGCGTCACAACAAAGGAGCTTCGAGGGGCTTCAGCAAGGTGAGGCTGCTCTGAGGGATCCCAGTGCCTCTCTGAAAGGAGGCTGTGTCTCAGGAGAGAATATTGGCCTGTGACCCTGACTCTCAAGGATGACATTGAGCTGGGCTGCCAGCCGGGGTCTGCTCTGGGGATAGTGGCGGCTGGCTCCTCACCTGCCCTTAGTTCTCGGTTCCCACAGGAGGCTGCAGCAGCTTCTCTGGCCCCTGGAGGCGGAATGACTTGGCAGGCCTCCAGCCTAGGCCAGCTGGGTCAGCCTGGAGGGGGGCCACCACACTCTCAGCCTGCACACCTGCCAGACCACAGGGTAGGACCTTTGGAGAAATGAATGCCAGGAGCTTCCAGGGCCATAGGACCTTGTGTCAACTAGGGAATTCCCATGCCTCAGTTTCCAGACACCATGAGGGTGGATAATGATGCCATATAGGACTTGAAAAGGTAGCTACGTGGCCCTTGCTCTGTGACAGCTGCTTGAGCATGGTCAACCCTTTGTCCATATGTTCTGCTTGGTACAGGAGGATAAAGAATATGAGGCTTGGGGCCAGGTGGGTCCGCACAACAATGGCCAAGCAAGGGAGTCTCGGCCCCTTGCCCTGCCTCCCTGGGCTTCAGAGCCTCCTCCACAAAGTGGGTTAGGGAACGACCACAGGGGAATTCAGTGTAAGTCACTCAGTGACAATAATAAAGCATGCAAAAGAAAACTGGGCTGAGGGTGGGGCTCAGTTGGGAGAGTGCCCGCCTAGCGTGCATAAGGCCCTTACTTCAGTCCTGCTCATAAACTGAGCACAGGAGCGCATACCTAGAATCCTAGCACTCAGGAGGTGAAGCAGGAAAGGGCAGACTTCAAAGCTAGCCTGGGCTACACAGGCAATCCTAAGCTGAATGAGACCTTGCCTCCAATAAAAAGTTCAAGGTCATCCTCAACTATATAATGAATCGGAGGGCAGACTGGGCTACATAAGAGCCTATCTGTAAAGAAAAGAACTCATAAAACCAAAAGAAGCTATTCAAGGTTTGGCTTGTGCACTGTCTCCATGGCAAGAGTGCATCTCCAAGGTTGGTTGGTAGACTCTGGGTGGCAGAGGCAGGACAGCACAGTGATCAAGGCTTGGCTGAGAGGAATCTCAGCTGACTTTAGATTGTGGGTTCTTTCTAGTGCCCTGGTGGCCCTGAGTGGCCCTGGTTCTCTGAATCTCAGATTCCTGTTCTATAAAGCAGAGTCAACGACACCTCTGAGTCATTGGATGAGTCAAAGGTGTCACTGGAGGGCTGTGAGGTCACACATCACATGATTACCCCTCTTGCCTTAGGTGTTTGGCCCAGCTAAGTTTGGGGAAAGAAGCAGGGTTGGAAGGAGTCCTTTCGAATGATCTCTGAGGCCCTTGTCCCTCCAGAACGTCAGAGGCTTGCTCCACAGCGTGGACATAGACAGAACAGAGGACAGCTGCCCAGAGAGGCCAGAGAAACTGTCCTGCTCACTCTGTGATACTGCCCGCAAATGTCTGTGGCCACCTACTAGGCGGATGCTGCATAGATGCTGCACAGTATGCTTACGGGTGTATGACCTTTTGCTGGCAGGAACAGCTGGCTGTCTTGTATCACCATTGAGGCAATTGAGGGTCAGAGTTCAAGACCTTCTGCAAGTGTCAGGACTGGACTAGGAGAGCCCATGCCTGGGTGGCCGTCCCAGGCCACCTTGTGGTTTGTCTCACCTTAGTTGATTGACAGCCTGAGCAGGAAAAGAGGCCCTATTGGCTAGGCTGGGCAGCTAGGGGTTGGGGGTGGACCTGGAACACCGGGAACCAAGAAGGTAGAGGTCAGCTGCCCACAGATGGCCAGGTAGGGGTATCATGGAGACTGTCCTTGGTCTGAGGGTATCTAGGTTCTCTCCATTAGCTCACATAAACCCTGGTGACAAGGAACTAATGCTCCCTTGTCACTGGTCCTCAGGCAGAGTGCTGATGGGGTTTTAAAAAATGGCCACCAGGTCTTTGATCCTCCTCCCATGGAGAAGTGGCTCTGTGCCCCCTCCTCTCAAGTCCTGGTGACTGTGTTTTGCTTGTAACAAACAGGATTGGATGAGAGTGGCTGTGGGTGGCAGCAGAGGCACCCCCTCCCAGAAAGCCCTATGGTTCCTGCTTTGTTTCTTAGCAAAGCTGCTCTAAGGCAGAAGCCCCCACCCCCACACTGAGTGCCCCCGAGTCCAGCATGGCAGCCCCAGCACCAGCTGGTCAAGCTTGGGGAGCGAAAGTAGCCTTCTTGTCTTCTATTTCCATCTGCTGTCCTTCTCTCAGCCTTCCTGTCTCTCCAGCTGTGGCCAAGCAGCCTGAGGGAGCTGGCACACAGCAGCTCCCCTCGTCCTGACTGGTGGAATCAGGGTGATGCGCTGAGTCCCAAGCTGGCTTGTTAGCAGCAGTGGAGACAGACACCACGTTTCCCAGAGGCTGCTTAACAATCAGACAGACAGTTCACACAACAGCCCCGAGACTCATGGTGAACTCGGGTCAGCTCAGGAGGAAGCAGGCTGTATAGACAGCAGTCCAGGGATGAGCCAGACCCGGCTGTATGAACCCCCTAATTGCCCATGGGGGGAGGGGGTAGTTTTGGCAACTTGACACAAACTAGGATGACCTGGGAAGAGCAGAGCAGTGAGGGACTGTCTGGGCCAGCTTGGCTTGTGGGGTAGTTCTAGGTTAGCTGAGGTGGGAAGACGCGTCCTGAGTATGGAAGGCATCATGCCTTGGGTTGTCCTAGACTGCAAAAGAGCAGTTCACTTCTCTCTGCTCGGAGTGTGGGTGTGACGTGAGCAGCTGCTTCAAGCTCTTGCTGCCAAGAGTTTCCGTAGTGATGGCCATGAGCTGGAATGGTGAGCTAAAACAAGCCCTTTCTCGCTGTTTTAGTTAGGGTTACTATCACTTTGCTGAAACATGGAGACCAAAAGCATTAGGTTCTCTTGCTCCCTATTTCAAGACAAGTTGTGTGGGTAGCAACTCGGGGAGAGGAGGGTTTGTTTGGCTTACGTATCCTGCATCATAGTCCACTGAGGGAAGCCGGGCAGGAACCTGGAGACAGGAGCTGATGCAGAGGCCATGGAGGAGAGCTGCTTCCAGGCTTGCTCCTCATGGCTTGCTCCTGGGGGCTTGCTCAGTCTGCTTTCTTATAGAACCCAGGATAATCAAGCCAGGGGTAGCTGTGTGGTTTTCCTGAGTCCTTACCTCTCTGGGCCTTCCTTCAACTGTAAGGAAGGAATCATACAGAGGGGGCTCCTGGTTCTCAAGGTTTCTGAATGGAGGTCTGCCTCTGCTCCATACTCATGCCGAAAGATTATCATGTCTGCACCGGCTTCTCAGACATTAACAACTCCATATCATGAATGCTTTGTTAATTTGTTTGGGTTTAAGCTTTTGACTTTTTGAGACAGGATTCCACTTTAGCCTTGGCTGGTCTGGAACTCTCTATATAGCTGAGGCTAGCTCCCAACTTATGACAATCCTCCTGCCTCATCTTCTTGAGTGCTGAGATTCCAGGCATGCAGGCTTGAGCCAACAACAGGGAGACTCCTTCCTCCATCCCACACCCAACCAAACAGCATTGTCTTCTGACCTTCACATGGCATTGTGGACACACACACACATACACACAATCAATTAGTCAGTCAATAATAAATGTATAATAATAGAGACATATTGCTGAGCCTGACGGTGTATGTATGCCTTTAACCCCAGTACTCATGAGGCAGAAGCAGATGGATCTCTGTAAATTCGAGACTACACTAGTCCACACAGCAAGTTCTAGGCCATCCAGGGCAACATAGCAAGACCCTGTTTCAAATAAATAAATGTTAGCTCATTTAATCCCATAACCATCCTAGTGGGCAGGGACCAGCCACAGCTCCTTTTCAGAAGCTCAGAGAACCCAAGGCCCCTGCCTACAGGTGCTCAGCAGCGGAGGGCAGCCAGCACTCCTGGCAGAGGTGGAGCCACAGCCTCCCTCAGGACCTTTCACTGAAGTGCTCAGAGAGTGAGGACTGTGTGCCCCTCGGGGAACACAAGAGCAGAGTCCGAAGCACAAGGACTTGTATGTGGATCTTCTCAAATGGAGGACAAGATATATCCAGGTCTTCACTTGAAAACATGACACCAGTCATTACCTGAGACCAAAGAAGACACAAAACCCAGGAGGCAAGTGATTGGCAGGGAGGGGTGGGGGCGGGAGCGACCTTTCTTCTCTCCTCACTCTAAAGTCCATTGTCTTTGCAACAAAAATAACTCATTTCCCCATGAATGACTTTCTTTAAAGTGTCACTTCCAAATTCCTGCTGGACTCTGGAGCTGTGGTCGGGTGCCTGCATGGAAGCAAGAAGCCATTATCTCTTCCCAGCGAATAGGAGTCATCTGCGCAGGGCTTTGATGCTCGGCGGTCCCGAAAAGAAGAATGGCATTTCTCTGGGCATGCTGGAATGTCCGGTGGGTAACCGGACCCACGCAAAGGGACACTGTGACCTCATGTGACGAAGGAGGCAGAGGCTGGGCAGTGGGCTGTGTGGTGTGTAACTCAATCGAGCATTTCCCAGAGTCTCAGAGTCTGGGAGCTGCTGAAGGGCCAGTGCACGGCAAACCTCCAGAGAAATATACATTGAGCTGCAGGGTTCCCCCAGCAAATCAAAACCTTCTGGGGTAGGACTGGCAGCCTTGGGGTGCAAAGGAAGCTGACAAACAGCTTCTGTGGACCCAGTATGCCAAGGAACTTGAGGCTGTTGAGTCCTGGTATGCACAAGAGAGCTGCCCATAAAAGGCCACCCCCCTCAGATGAGTACCTAGGGGTGTTCCACACAGTCAGCACAGTGCAGTGGGTCAGACTAAGGGCCAGGGAGATGGCTCAGTTGGTAAAGTGTTTGCTGCACAAGCATGCTTTTTCAAATGCCCAGAATGGATGTAAAAATCCAGGCATAGTGGAGCACTCCCAGGGAGCAGACTAGAGGATCCCCAGGCCTTACTGGCCCGCTGATATAACTGAATCTTTGAGCTCCACATTCAGTGAGAGACTGTATCTCTCTGGTGGCAAGTGATTGGGGAAGATGCTATGTGTTGACTTCTGGCCTCCACATATGTAAGCACACACATGCATGAGCACATATGTGCACACACATGGACATGAATACTTGCATACACACAGAGAGAAAAACGGACTCAGGCTCAGAATGACCCACTCTTGGACAGCTCAGTGCCCAGGTTCCTTGTCTGTACAGTGGCGACACTGTCCTTGCTTTCTGGGGTGCTTGCAATGGGGCCACTTTGAGGAGCACAGCACTCATTGGGCTTTTAGATATCATGGGCCTTGCCAACTCTAGGCCCCTGACCATTTAGTTACGTGGATTCTAGGTGGGGAGAGTTAAAGGGAGGCAGGCCACTCCAGACAGGTGCAGGTGCTGAGGGCTCTCAGCAAGCGTCCTGGAGACAGGAAGGAAGAGCCAGGTGTGGTAAGGGAGCTCACACAAGAGGCTCGTGGAGAGAAAGGCTGTCCCTCTCTCAGACATCCTCCCAGGTGGACTTTGTCCTGACCATCACTAAGGGCCTAGGGAGAAACAAATGTGCCCTTACCAAACAGGGTGGACTCTGGTTCCACGACTTTCCAGTCACTTCCCCATCCCAAGATCCGTGATGGAGTCCCGTCCTGGGGCAAAGATAGCTTATACAGAGCTCAGTACTTATACTAGTACCCTCCTTCCTCAGATGTATGAGGAGCCCCGGGAGCCCTAAAGACAGACAGACTGCTCTACCCATGGCTCCTTGGCCAGCACAGCCTGAGTGGGCAGAAGGCTCTATAACAAATCTTGTTTGTCAGCTGTGGGGGATCATCTTGATTAGGTTAATTGAAGTGGTATTCTGGTAAGTTTTATTTATGTCAAGTGTTATCAACTTGACACATGCTAAAGTCAGCTGAGAAGAGGTCCCCTCAGCTTGCTTCCATGAGCTTAGCCTAAGGCCATGTCTGTGAGGACCTGTCTTAATTGATGATTGATGTGGGAGGCCCAGCCACTGGAGACAGTGCCAGTCCTGCGAGGAGGTGTGCCCAGGCTGTGTAAGAAAGCAGGCTGAAGCTGGACTGTGGTGGCACACGCCTTTAATCCCAGCAGTTGGGAGGCAGAGGTGGTGGATCTCTGAGTTCAAGGCCAGCCTGGTCTACAGAGTGAGTGCCAGGACAACACAGAGAAACCCTGTGTTGAAAAACAAAAAACTGAGAAAAAAGAAAGAAAGAAAAAAGAAAACAAAGGAAAGAAAGCAGGCTGAGCACCAGCAAGCAGCATTCCTCTACAATTGCTGCCTCCAGATTCCTGTCCGGACGTCCTTCCTGATGGACTGTTTCCTGGGAGTACAAACTCCTCCAAGCTGCTCTCTGTCAGTGTTTATCACCGCGGCAGACTAGGCCCAAAGAGAAGACCTGCCTGTGGGTGGAGAAGCTTCTAGAGCTGTCCAGTTCCCCGTATGTGGACATGAAAAGAGGTAGGAGAAGACACTAAGTCAGGGAGGCCAGCCTCACCCCAGCTGGAGCTGTGCAGGAGGTCCTCTGACCCAGTGGATAGGCCTAGGACCCAGTGGAGGCCCTGCCTGGCTTGTGCTGTAAAAGATTTCCGGCAACCTTACAGGGTGCACTGTCCTTGCCGGATCTGCTGGTCCCTCAGTGCGGTAGTCACTTTTCTCACTACTGTGAGAAACACCTGACAGAAGCAGAGGAAGGAACAGAGAGAGGAGGGAAGGAGGAAGAGAGGAAAGGAGGGAGGGAGGAAGGAAGGAAGGGAGGGCGGCAAGAAGGAAGGGGCTTGATTTGGCTCACAGTTCTGAGGGCACAGTTCATCGTGCTTTAAGGGATCTGGTCACACAGCATCCACAGTCAGGAAGCAGAGAGATGAATATTGGTGCTCAGCTCACTTTCTCCTTATGATTCTGTCTGGGACCCCAGCCCATGGGATGCCACCCCCAACATTCAGCGTGGGTTCTCCCCTTGGTTAAGCTTCTCTGGAAACAGCCTCACAGACCTGCATGAAGCATCTCCCAGGCAATCCCAAATCCTGTCCAGATGATAGTGAAGGTGTCCCAGATGGCCCACTTAGCAATAGAGTCAGGCCAGCTAGAACTGGCAGTCTCTCAAGAACCTCTCCAAAAGGATCAACTCCAGGCTTCAGAGTCCAGCTCAGATGAAGCCAGGCCAGCCTGGCTGGGCCCTGAGGAACTGCATATAAACACTCTGGGAGCCTCAGGTAAGGGTCAGTCCCACCACCACCAAGCCACTAAGCAACCTGTGGGTGCTTATGGGAGCCGAGGGGAGCTAGGGAGGGAAGTGTGCTCTTTCCTTGATTCAAGGGAAAAGGTCCAGTTCACAAAAGGCCCTGCAGAAGAGTTCTGGTATGAACTATGTGAGCAGACAAATGCATGAGGTGAGTGACAGGCACTGAGAGCCCCTGAGCTCGGGAGAGAAGGGGCAATGTGAATGATTGAGGGGTGGGGAGATATGATTAAACAACTCTGTCATAGAGTTGGGCCAGTGCTTGCATGGCCCTGGGTTGGATCACCAGCACCGCACCACACGGCATAATGATGTTCAGCAGCAGAGGCAGGGGCATCAGAAGTTCAGGGTCATCCTCAGCTACACAACCAGCCTGGGACCACGAGACCCTGTCTTAAAAGCAAAACAAAAAATAATAATGAAATAAATAAAATGACATTCTAAATGGCTAGTGGTTGCAGCTGCAGAATGCTGAACAGACAGGATGTCTAAGCCAGCAACCTGACCCGTGTGCTCACAGTGCCTTACACCTCAGCAATGTAGCTGTAAAAATAAATATGCGCCGGGCGGTGGTGATGTCATGCCTTCAATCCCAGCACTTGGGAGGCAGAGCCAGGCAGATCTGTATGAGTTCAAGGCCAGCCTGGGCTACAGAGTGAGTTCCAGGAAAGGTGCCAAAGCTATGCAGAGAAACTCTGTCTCGAAAAACCAAATAAATAAATAAATAAATAAATAAATAAATAAATAAATAAATAAATAAATAAATAAATGTCATGCTTGTCTGCATGGAAGAAGAAACAGCCTGAGGGGATGCAATGTCTACAGGTGTCTGACTGTCCCCATCCCTGAGACTGAACACTGTCACCAGCAGGTGGGTGTCAAGCTATAAAACTTGGGCTTTCTCTAGATTTGGGAAAGGCTGAATTGAAATTCAAAAGCCATAAGCAAAATACATCTGGGAACGTGGGGGTGGGGGCGTGTCGTAAGTAAGGCCATCGAGTGTGGAGGGGACACAAGCCCCCCAGTAAAAGGTAGCTAGGAACATTGACATCTCAGGAGACATAAGCCACCAGACAAGGGGGCAAAGGCCAGCCCTAGTAGCCAATACTTCCCTCTGCTTTGGCTAGGACTCCATGTTGGAACCCTGTGTCTCCCAGGCTTTCCTGTGAAACCCTCCCATGTAGGAAGGGAGGACTGGGCAGGCCTGTGATCTGGCAGAGTTCTTTGCCAATGAAGGGCTGTTTGGGCAGACAGTCACCAGCCCTGATGCCCCACGGGCTTCGGTGCAGACCCAGCAAGGCAGGCAAGGGAAGGGTTAAAGGCTGCTGCAGGGGGTCTGGGAAACAGCGGCCAATTTGTAGAGGTCAGGAGGCCACTCCTTCCTCCCAGGTGATATCAAATGCTGTAGGGACAAAGGGACAAAAGGGGAGGGAGATTGACAGGGATGCTGGAGGGGGGCTGCACCCCAAGGGAACACCCCACCCCCACCCTGAAAACAAGTATGGCATGGGGGGTCAAAGGTCAGGGTGTTGGGATTGGATTATGGCTTTGCTTTTCACCTGGAGAACGAAGCAAAGCTAGGAGGTTTCCGATCCTGATCTGCTTCTGAGGAGAGGGAGGCTTTGTGAGGTGCAGAGCTGAGGGTAAAAGCTTGATGGCAAAGGCCATTGTGACTCCCAGACAGCCTATCCCCAGGAGGGTCACAGGTACCTCTGAACAGCCCAGTAGGGAGACTCTTCCTGGGACCTCTTGAGCTCAGCCCATTGCCGCAGAATCCAGGCCTCAAAGGATCTGAGATTCAAGAGAGAACAATGTCAGCCAATTAGCTACCTTGTGCATGCTTGGGACAAATGAAGTGGCCATGTCCTGGGTGGCCCCAGGTTCCCTCTTGAAATCAAGTGGGGCTTTGCTTAAGCCACCTGCCATCCAGTCATTAGATCTGAATTCATCTTTTAGGGTCTGCTTTGTTGTAGAATTGGGAAGTGGCCCCAAAGCAAGGGACTCTGAGAAACCCTTACTCCATCCCACATGTAGGTATCCAGCATGTCCAGCAGGAAAGGGGTGTGTGTGTGTGTGTGTACATGTGTGCATACGTGCATGCGTATGTGCATGCATATGTGCATGCATACATGTCTTACACAAATGTGCATGTGCACCTGTACCTGTGCGTGTGAATACAGGTACCCTTGGAGCCTAGAGACCTTGCTTCTCCCTGTGGCTGAGGTAGCAGGCAGTTGTGAGCCACCCAGCATCCATGCGAGAAACCTAACTTCTGTCTTTGACAAGAGTGGTACATGCTTTTCCCTCTGAGCTACCTCTCCAGCCCAAACCCCACATTGTTCTCAGACAAGGTCTCTTACAGGAACTGAGCAATTAGATTGACCAGGGAGCTCCAGTGATCCTCCTGCCTCCACCTCCCAGGGCTCAGCTTTTATATGGGTGTGAGGATTGAACTTGGGTCCTCAGCCTTGTACAGCAAGCTCTTTATCCACTGAGCCATCTCCCCCAGCCCTGAAAGGGCTGCTCTTGTTTGTACTAAATCATTTTCTTAGAAGAATCTGCATGGTGGCCCCAGGCTCAGTATCTGCTACCAGAAGCAAGTCCTCTGGTTCTGAAGTCCAGCCCCAAGGGCCACACACCTGACTCTTGGTGCACCTTGTCCATTTCTGTGCAAATAGTGACTGCAGGGGCCGCAGAGCCCATCTGGATGCCAGGGCCGAATCCTGTCCCTGGCTGCATCTGGGCTTCATGGGTGTTAGCTCAGGAAACATGTAACTGTCTTGTTAGTTGTTGAAGTAACAGCCACTCACAGGCTGGGGTGCTCACCAGAAGCTCTCCCTCCAGCCCGAGAGTGGAGCTCCTTCCCACCTTTGTTTGGAGACAGGCAGGGTCTCAAATGTAGTCTGGCTGATCTACTCTGTAGACCTGATGGCCTTGCTGGCCTCGAACTCATGGAGATCCACCGGCCTCTGCTTCCTGAGTACTGAAATTAAAGGTGTGTGTCACCACACCCAGCTGATCCCACCTTTTTCTTATACCCTTACCCTGAAGACTTCACTTCTTGTCTTGATTATCTTCCAGATCTTTCTATGAATCCATCCCATATGTTCACACCAAAGACCACATCCCACTGGCCAGACTGTCCCAAAGCTTCTCTAAGACCGTCATTTACAGTTTACCACCATTCTGAGGCCTGTCTCCATATTATGTTTTGTTTTGTGACCGAGTCTCTTTATGTAGACTTAGCTGGCCTGGAAATTGCAACATAGACCAGGCTAGCCTTGAGCTCACAGAGATGCCTGCCTCTACTTCCCAAGTGCTAGAAGTAGAGGTGTGCCCCCCTCGACCAGCTGCCTGTTTCCATTTAACAGATAAGGAAACTGAGGCCTGGAAGGGTTCATAGGCTCAGGACCACTTCACATAGACATGTGGCAGAATCTCAGCTGGGTTGGTGTTCAAGCACAGTTGACCCTCGAAATTCCAGTGAGGTTTGGCCCTCAGTAGGGTGAGTGGACCCTGTGTGTTCAACCAACCAGGGACTGAAAATACTCAAAAAAAAAAAAAAAAAGGTGGGGGCTGGCAGGATGGTAAATCCAGAAAAGGAACTTACTGCTAAGCTTAACGACCCAAGTTCAATCACTAGGACCCAGTCATCCTCTGACCTTCAAATGTAAGCCATGATACACACCCCCGCCCGCCGCTGCCCCCACACACACAATAAATAAATACACGTTTTAAATTTTCCAGGAAAGAAATCCTTGCATACAGTAATGCACACCTGAATCCCAGATGCAATCAGAAGGTCAGAAGTTCACAATCATCCTTGGCTAGGTGGTGAGTTTGAGACCAGCCTGAGCCACATGAGACCTTGTCTCAAAAAAAAGTGGGGCGGGGGTTGGGGGGAGCTTGAGAAATGGCTCAGTGGCTAAGAGCACTGGCTGCTCTTGCCGGGGCCTGGGTTTGAGTCCCAGCACCAAGATGGCGGCTCACAACCATCTGTCTGCAACTCCAGTTCCAGGAGATGTGACACCCTTCTCTGGCCTCACTTCACACATGTGATACACAGACATCCATGCAGGAACACACTCATGTGACATAAAAATAATTATTTTTAGTGATTCAAGTATCCACTTTAAGTTAAATATCTCAATGAAGTATTTCAGTATTGAAACAATACAAATAAGTTACAAGGAAAAATAAATGTGTTTGATGGAAATTTGAAGGTCCCTGTAAGCTACCTCCTGGGTGTCTCTTGCCCCCATTGGCCCCTACCTGTTACCCAAATTCTCATTTCCACATCTGGAGCAGAATCCACCCCAAGTTTCTTAAGTGTGTTAGGGAAGGGTACTCTCTCATGTGGTGTTAAGAGCCCACATTAAGCTGGGTGGTAGTGGCTCACACCTTTGATCCCAGCACTCAAGAGGCAGAGGCAGGCAGATCTCTGTGAGTTCAAGGCCACAGCCTGGTCTACAAATTGAGTTCCAGGACAACTATACAAAAAAAAAAAAAAAAAAAAAAAAAAAAAAATTAAAACCCTGTCTTGAAAAGCCAAAAGAGGTAGCCACCTCAGTTAACCACCTCAGTTTGTGTACTCCTATTAGCCTGGGGGTGAAGCTCTGGCTGTTAGGAACTTGTGTTCCTTTATCTACTTATGAAGTCCACCCTGTCTCATGTGGGCAGAGCTCTGGGTAGAGATGGGACTTAGGGCCTTTCTGTGCTGTGTGTGTCCATATCAGGGAGAGTCTGAAAACACACTGTTGGCATTCACGGTCCTGGGCCGGCTGAAAAAGCCCATCTGCACCCCTGTGTGGTCCAGGGTCCTTCCTCATCTCCCACTTTGCCCCACTGCACCTGTAGAAGGTGTTTGGCTAGTCCCCCACAGCAAGCAGGAAGGGCTCTACTGAACTAGAGCCTGGGCTTTAGGGTACTACCCATGCAGTACCACAGGCAAAGGTCCAGGGACTCAAACAAAGGATGCTTAAGTCAGCCCTGACTTGTTGAAGATGCCTCCAGCTGAGGCACACAGATGGCTCCCACCTCCCAGCTGTGTGCTCCTGAGCCAGCTGGCTCACCTCTGACTTGATAGGACTAAGGTGGGCTACTTTTAGGATTTCAGGGGTACAGTGACTCCAGGTCAGCACCCAGAAAGCAGGCTGGGTCTCTTTCCCCCTGCTTTTAATGGTGAAGTACAGAGTGAGTTTGGGGCCAAAAGCCTAGGAGATCACAGGGTACACTGTCCCTGGCCCTCCTCTCCTTAGCTCTCTCTCTAGGTGCAGGAGCTGGAGGTGGAGGTCCAGGCCAAGAGAGACCAAGGAGGGAGCTTCCGGAGCAGAGGCCCTGGAAGTGGTGTTAAATAGGCTTGGGCCAGGTCTGGGGGTGTCCAGGCCAGGAGAGGGGAAGCTGGAAGAGACCAATTAGTCAAACGGCTGCAATTGGCCATTTGGAAGCAATTAACAGGGTGTCCATTACCATATTATGCCCCCCCCACCCCCTGCATGCTCTGCTAGGCTCTGCTCCGTATGAGGACAGCCCAGCCCAGCCCAGCCCAGCCTAGGGAGACTGCAATGGAGGCCCAGCTGAGCGCACACTCAGGCTGGGGGGGGGGGTGCAGCATCTAAGGCCAAGCAGTGGATCCATCCATAGCCTGAGGGAGGGTCTAGGGACATCCAAGGCCAAGAAGGCAGGTGATTAGAGATGCAGGAAACCCTCACTAGACAAGAGAAGGCTGTAGGAAGCAGGCTAGGGATATGAGCTGGGGGTACAATCCTACCTACACCAAGGCCTCTATCACAGGGATGAGCTGGGGTGGGGTCTGGGGTGGGGTCTGGGGTAGGGGTGAAGGCAGTTCCTTCCAACTATAGGGTGGGAGGTGAGTAGAAGGACCCATGGGCACTTGCATAGGGCCCAGAGGAAGACCCTGGGCCAGGAGTGTGGATGCCTTAGGGACAATTGAGGAACAGGTCAAAGTCAGCCAGGACCAGAAGGAGGGCCTGGGCTGGATCACCCACTGGGCCACTGAAGTCCTTTACTCTCAAAGGCTCCTGCGGTCCCTGTGGTAGTGCCACGATCTGGTCACTGATGGTGGCAGTGTCAGGAATCTTAGCAGGGGACGCTCTACTGAGTTTCTAACCGGGGCTTAGAATTTCATATACCGAAGAAGTCAAAGTCTCAGAGGGTTACACTGTATGGGCCAGCCCATTCATTCACTTCAGGAATGCATTTTGGAGAGCTACAGTGCACTGGGCTGTCCAGAAGAAGACAGAGTAAAGGACACCCCCAACAGGAAATGTGGGGGTCCAGACATGGATCAGGAGAGAAGCTCTGAGCCCAGGTTGTCCAGTGGGATTCCTCTGGCTCCTCCTAGACACCAACAAAGGAAAACATCACACCAGTCTCCCCAGCCCCCCCACTCCTCCTTCCCTCTTCGTGTATGTGTGTGTGTGTGTGTGTGTGTGTGTGTGTGTGTGCGTGTGCGTGTGTGTTTACTTTTGTGTGTATGGGTTTTGGTTTTGAGTTTTTGTTTGTTTGTTTACTTGTTTGCCTGCATGTAGGTATTTGTACCAACTATATGCCTGGTGTCCTCAGAGACCAGAAGATGATGTCAGATCTTTTAGAACATTTTACAGACATTTGAGAGCTACCATGTGGGTGCTGGGAACTGAACCCAGGTCCTCTGCTAGACTAGCCAGTGCTCTTAACCAATGAGCCATCTCTACTGACCCTTCTTAGCTTTGTTTGTTTGTTTTTAAGACAGGGTCTCAAAGCAGAGGTTGGCTTCAAATCTGCTTTGTGGTTGAGGCTAGCCTTGAACTCCAGGATCATCCTGCTTCCACAGTTTGAGTGCTGAGATGGCAGCCCTGTCCCAGCACACCTGGCACAGGGCTTCTCTTGTTCAGGCACAGGGCAGGAGCTGGCTCCTGGAGCTGTTCTAGAGGCCTTCAGAGAGGAGATGTCTTCCTTTCTGATTCTTCTGTGTCATTACGAGCTTGGGCAGCCAGCATGTGCCAGCCCAGTGCTGGTCATCAAGACACAGGGCAAATTGCCCTGCCGTCCCATCTGTCCTGACAGCTGTCCCTGTCCCCTATAAAGCAGGGTCTATCAATGCCTGACTCCAGGGCTTTAGCAATTCCGTGGCTTAGTCTTTGACTGTTCAAGAGTTCTCAGGAGCCTGTCCTGGAGCAGAGTCTGCAGCCCTGGCCAGAACAGAGGCTCTGGGAGATCATTAGGATGTTCAGCTGGGGGGGGGGGGGGGGTGGAGGGCGGCGACATGTGTACTCAGCATGCTGGAGAGGTCTCACTGAGGACCTGCTGCCCTGTGTATGAAGTCTCAGGTGGAAAACGCCCCAGTGTGTGCTATTAACAGCTTCCTTACCATGGAGGTCCCCCAACATGCCTCAGCATCTCACATCATAGGGGGCCTCCCACTTGACTCTTCCCAGAGCTCAGGATCAACTTGGGAGGCAATGCTGGGACCCAGGCCACTGGGCCCTCAGGGTAACCTCACCAGAGCACACCTATATGAGGGTAGTTGCTGGCCAGGTGGGGTGAGACCTTTTCTGACACCACAGGAAGTCCTTCTCTGAGGCCCCTAGCAGATAGGGAACTGAAGTCAAGAACCCAGGGCCCAGGAAGCTGAGCCTAGACTCCTACTGGGTCTGCCAGGTGGGTATGCTGAGGTGCTTTGTGGCGTCTTCTCCCGCTTCTCTTCTTTTGCTCATCTGCATCTCGGTAATTCTCCACCTCTCCCATCTCTCTAGCTCTTCTAGTGGATTTGTCACCTGCCTCCCCAACTCGCATTTCTGTCTCTTCCTGCGCCTCCAGGACTCTAGGCTCTGGGGCTCTCTGACTCTGTTGTCCCTCCTCCTATCTGCCCAGTCCCCTCTCCGGACCTCCGTTGGGACAGACCACTCCTGTTCACTCCTTGGTGCCTTCCAGTCAGGTAGGAAACTACAACACAAAGAGTCCTTTGGGCCCTTGGGCCACAAGACTGGGCAGCTGAGGACAGCTCAGCGGCTCATATGAGAGGCAGCGACCTGCACAGACCCAACCCGGGGTTCCCCACGCGCCGCCCTCCACAATCGCTCTGGATTAGGCGCCGCCTTTCAGGAGCGTTTGTCAGCTAGACTTCCCGCAAGTTGTTTGCGCAGACATC
The DNA here is from genome assembly GCF_903995425.1 of Onychomys torridus. NCBI lineage: Eukaryota > Metazoa > Chordata > Mammalia > Rodentia > Cricetidae > Onychomys > Onychomys torridus. Next base: position 122,532,301 of record NC_050443.1, read on the forward strand.
AGTCATCCGCGGTCCCATTGTGCACCCAGGATTGATGTAAGGCGGGAGGGGGGGGTGACAGGGCCTGGGGCGGCTGCCTTTAGGCCTCGCTCTATAATTTTCCGAGGCATAATTGGTCTGGGGGCGGGGGCGGGGCGGGGACCTTTCAGAGGCGGGAGGGGGCGCAGGGCGCGCGGTGGAGGAACGGCTGCCCGACGGCGCTGGCCGGGGCGCTGCGAGCAGGCGACGCCCGGCCTGAGCCCCGCGCCCCTGCCGGGGACCACGGCTGCCTTTTGTTGCCAAGTGCCCTTTCTTCAGAGCGGTGTGCGGCAAGGGAACACTCCCCCCAATTCCTGGGTGAAAATTCGAAGTCTTCCCTCTCCACCTTCCTCTCCTCCCTCCGCACCTTCTCCCCATTTCTCTTTTCCTCTCTGCACCCGATCCTTTCTCCATCTCCACTTTCTCCCCATCTCTCCTTGTCTCCCCTCCCTCTTTGACTTCCTCCCTCCTCTGTCCCCCACCTCTTCTCTGTCCTCTTCTCCCCCTCTCTCCCTCCCAGCCGCAGTCCGCACAGCCTGCCTCACGGGCGTGTGCTCCCAGCGCCGCGCCTTCCGTGAGCCCCGCGCTGGCGCAGCCGCCGCCGCCGCCGCCGCCGGCGGGCGCGATGCCGGGATGGGCCTGATCTGGCTTCTGCTGCTTAGCTTGCTGGAACCCGGCTGGCCCGCGACGGGGCCCGGGACGCGGCTGCGGCGCGATGCGGGCGGCCGCGGCGGAGTCTACGAGCACCTCGGCGGGGCGCCCCGGCGCCGCAAGCTCTACTGCGCCACCAAGTACCACCTCCAGCTGCACCCGAGCGGCCGCGTGAACGGCAGCCTGGAGAACAGCGCCTACAGTGAGTGTCCGGCCAGAGGTGGGCGGGAGGGTCTGGCGGGCTCGACCCCCTGTCGCTGAGTCCCAGGTGGGAGCAGAGCTGAGGTTGGTCCGAAGACGAGGCCTCGGTCCCAGCTACGGATCCCAGCGACATGCCTCGCCCATCACGCTACCCCAGGGACTGCGCGGGAGGCGACCACGGTTCTGACACATTTGTATTTCTCAGTGAAAAGCCGCTGGACAAGGATTTATCGCCCTCTTTATTGTTTTGACGACCCTGGGGAGCATGGCCAGTCCCTGCCGTCCTCCTTGCTCTTAAACGATGTTCCAAGGACACTCCCCTGGGCAGAGCTCAGTTTCCGCGTCGCAGAGTCTGGCGACGGGCTTGCCCCTCGTCTTGAGCCCTGCAAGCGAGCGCGCGACAGGACAGGAGTCCCCTCGTGTTTTGGGTGCAGCTGTCATGCACTCTCGGCCCGCGCTCGGCTAGACCAAACCCAGCACTGGTTCCCGATTACTGCAGGGTTTGGCTCGGTGGGTGCTGTACACGCGAGCCGAGCTCGACCCGGAGTGTTGAGCGCCGCGTGGGAGGGAAACCGTGCAGAGCTCACCGCGCCCGGGGCGCAGGAAGCTGAGCGGGGGGCGCGGGCGGCTGCAGGAACCGCAGCTTCCTCCTTTAAAGCCGCAGCCCCGCGGGGGCGTCCTGGGGACCAGCCCCTGCCTGGCCTGAAGCGCGCGGGGCTCCTCACGCACCGCCTCTCCCCAATTGCCTGGTCCTGAGCGCCCCCAGATGCAGACGAGGGGCACTTTCACAGTCGCCCCTGGGGGCACCCAGGCGAGTGCTCTTCTGGCGCCAGCTCTAGAAGCCTCACCCTGCACCCCTCCAAACCGTGGCTAGGGTAGAACCTCAACCGGTCCTGGTTATCTGGACTATGCTGGGTACCGGGGCGGGTGCCAGAGATGCGCTCCCTGGAAAGGGAGTGAGTCCTCGACCCACTATTCCAACGGACATTGGCCTCCCCTCCCAAAAGCACTATCCTGTTCACGGAAAGGCGCCTGGAGGATTTTTGCTTAGTTGGTTTCACATTTTATTTGTGTGCCATGATGTATGTATGGAGGTCGTTGGACACTTGCTGGAGATGGTTCTCTACTTTCACCATGTGGGTCCGGGTATTGAACTCAGGTGGTCTGTCTTGGCCGCTACTGCCATCTGAGCTCGGGACTGTTAATTTTTGTACCTACTCTTGGGCCTGGGTGAGCCCGGGGGCACCTTCCTTCTGCGCCTAGACGCTTCTGCCCCAGACTGCCTTTCAGCACTCATACTTGAATCCCTTGCCTGTGGAGGGAGGTAGCACTCTGGCTGGACTGCATTAAGCACTGGCTTCCACAGGAGTCTCAGACACCTCCTCTCAGGAGCTTCATCTGCCCCCGGGGTTTGGATCCCCGAACCATTATGTGTGGCCTTGGACAAGTCACTTGTCCTCAGCCTCAGCTTGCTAGAACAAGCCGATTCACAAGAGCTCACCGAATACAGACTGAGTCTGTCTGCCTGTGTGGCACCCAAGGTGCCTAACAGGGGCAGAACAGCCCCATTGTGTCTTCTTCTGGGGTTAGGACTAAGGTCTTTGGCACAGTGGCCGAATGTCCCCTTCTTCACCTCCTGTCTAATGCTTTCTTCCTACCAGGACTTCCAACCCCTCCACCATGACCTGCTTGCTTGGTCGTGGCTGCCCTTCTGTCCCAGCTTCCTAAGTTGGTGAGTGTTAGCACAGGCTGAGGTTCTGCTCAGGTAGGGCAGGTGATGGACCCTTCCTGACTCTTTCCAGGCATCCTGGAGATTACTGCGGTGGAAGTGGGCGTGGTGGCCATCAAAGGGCTCTTCTCTGGGCGGTACCTGGCCATGAACAAGAGAGGACGGCTGTACGCTTCGGTGAGTCCCATCACTAGTGGGCAGGTGCTGATGGAATAGCTATCTGGCTTGAACATCTGGTTGGGGGCCAGAAGGGACATGAGCAGTAGAATGCTTGGCCCTAGGTCATGCCAGACTCAAGGTGGTCCAGATCCCATGGCTTCTGAATGCCTGTCCAACGTGTCTGAAGTCAGTCTCTTTCTCTGAGTCACACCAGTGGAGACAGGAGAGTATAGCAGCAGGGTCCCAGACCTCCATGCACGTGGATAACCCAAGAGAGCTGGGCAGTTGAGGGAGGGGAGGATCCTGCCCTGCATCTGTGGAAGGAAGAGATGGGTGCTTCTCAGGTTGGGAAGGCAAGAGCTGTCTGACTTAGGAGGGGACTGAAGGGCTGGAGAAATGGCTGTCAGCCTGAGGACCTGAGGGGATCCCCAGCACCCATGTATCAAAACTGGCCAAAGTATTGTCTGGTCATCCCAGCACTGGGGGGAGGAAACAGGGCATTCCCTGGGGCCACCTGGCAGCAGATGTTCAGGTGCCTCCACACTCCTGAGGTGTGATGGACACATACCCTTGGCCGAGCAATGGGTCCCAGCTGCTGCAGAGCTGGGCTGGGGATTTCCCCACCTCTTGGACCCTGGATCCTGTCCCACTCTAGTGGAAGTGAACTCAGCTGATTTTACATATGAACCTGGCCCTCCCCCAGATAATCTCCTATGAGCTGAGGTCTCAGGTGTTCTCAGTGACAGTTCATATCTTCCTGCCCACAGGGAAGAGCATAGTGAGGTGGAGACATGACTGTGGTTTCCTGTCTTCAGGGGAGCAGGGGATGGTGAGGTCAGGGGTCCAGCTAGCTGGAGCAGCACTTTCCAGAGACCCCATCAGAGATGGTCTCATAAACTTGCAGACAGACCTAGGTATAAGGCCCCAGCTTCTTTCGGCTGCCAGCTGGCCTCTAAGGCTTCTCCTGCAGGCCTGTCCTTGGCTCCCTGAGTGCCTAGCGTGTTTGCCCATGTGCTGCATCCATGGGCCAATGACAACCCCACAATCAGTCTCCATCTCCCTAAGTCATAGATCACAGCTGCCCAGAACTTCCAGTGCTCTAGGAGCAGGCAGAATGCAGGATCCTTCTCCCGACACACACTGAAATCAGCACACCCTTCATGCTTGCTCATGGTCTCAGCTGAGTCATTGATTCCAGCTGAGTCAACCAGGAGCCATGATGGACCTCCTCCTCTCTTAGCCCCATATCCAATCCATCTCAAGTCCTCAGGTGTGCTCCTTGAGTTGCTGTCTTTCACACACACCTCACCTCACCTCCTGCTGCCTAATGCCAGAAGCAGCACCTTGTCACATAAGCCAGGTCCCTTCCCACCTGGAGCTGCAACAGCCTTGGGATTGGATAACTGGCCTGTAGCTTCTCTGCCCTCCAGCCGGTCTGTCCATTGTCTACCATCCACCCATCCATCTATCCATCTATCCATCCATCCACTCAGCCAGCTATCTATCCACTCATCCATCCTTCTACCTATGCACCCATCCACCCACCCAACCATCTATCCACCCACCCAACCATCTATCCACCCAGACATCTATCATCTACCCACCTAATCACTCAACCCATCATCTGTCCATCCATCCATCCACCTATGTACCAATTATCTAGTCACCCATCCATCCACCCACACACCCACACACCCACTCATCCACCCACCAATGCTCCACCCACCCACCCACACATCTATTCACCCAACACTCATCTATTACCCATCCATCCACTCACCAACACACCCATTCAACCACCTCCATCATGCTCTATCTACCACACTCTAAGCACTGAGCCCAGTCCAATGCTACAGCAAAAGGGGGAAGCTGCCCTTCATCCTCATAGGAGGGTTACTGGAGGGAAGTCACTTGGAGCAGGGCATAGTCTTGGGAAAGGTAGGCTGGCCAGGCTGCATAGACATTGGCAGGTGTGGACAGCTGGTCCAGGCAGCCTCAAGAGAGTAGGAGGCACTGGGGAGGTATGGTCCTGTTGACAACACGGCCCCCACTGCTGTTATCTGTGGCCTCTGTCCCACAGGAGCACTACAATGCAGAGTGTGAGTTTGTGGAGCGGATCCATGAGCTGGGCTACAATACGTATGCCTCCCGCCTGTATGGCACAGGGCCCAGCGGGCTCGGGGCTCGGCGGCAGCCTGGTGCCCAGAGACCTTGGTACGTGTCTGTGAATGGCAAGGGCCGGCCACGCAGGGGCTTCAAGACCCGCCGCACACAGAAGTCCTCCCTCTTCCTGCCCCGAGTGCTGGGCCACAAGGACCATGAGATGGTGAGGCTGCTGCAGAGCAGCCAGTCACAAGCCCCAGGAGAGGGCAGCCAGCCCAGACAACGGCGGCAGCAGCGGCAGAAGAAGCAGAGCCCAGGAGACCATGGCAAGATGGAACCCTCCTCTCCTAGGGCCACTCCAGGCACCCATCTGGAGACAGGTGAATCAGCTGTGGCCTGAACGGTCTCCCTAAGAACTCTCTGAGGTCAACCCCTCCAGGCACCCAGGATCCTCGTGGAGGCCTGGCCTCCCCACCTCATCACTGGGTTGGCTGCTTGGGGGACCAAGAATTTGCTTGTCTTTGGTGGCTTTCAAAGAGCAAGTGCCAGCAGCTGAGGGACTTGAATCAAAGCTCCTGGAAGACTCAAAGTTCAAGACGTATGTGGGATTACATGGGAGGGAGCTTTTATTGCAGGGGTGACCCAAAGCCCTGGTGGAGCCCAGCCAGCGACAGGCAGTCCTGGCAACCTGAGGCAGTGGGCAGTGGAAGGGGCTGTAATTCAAACATTAAATGTGTCGCCCTGTCTTGCTATTTAACAGCTGGGATACAGGCTGAGGATACCTTCAGACTCTGACTGAGACATTCTGCTGAGGGTGGGGAAGGCAGTGGTCTGTGGGCTTCACTGCAATGTGTCAGGCAGGCTATGTACAGAGAAAGGGCTGAGGTGCTGCATGCATGCATGTGCAAGCATTCATGAGTTCTTGTGTTTGCAAATATCCACAAGTGTGTGTAGAAGAGTGTTGCTGTATTTCCAAGAGGATATGTGTGTGTACGAGGCATGCAACACACACTGACCCTGGACTTCTGACTTCCCGGCTTCTGTGTATGGGTGAAATGTGTTTCCAAGTGTATAGTCTGTGTGGATGGAGAGGAGAAAAGAGGTTTGCTCAGTTTTAGGATCCTCTCCCTCGTGTTAATTTCCTCATTGATGTGACCAAACACCAGACAAGACACTTCATATGGGAGAAGGGATTTACTTTGGCTCACAGTCTGAAGAACACAGTCCCTCAGGTGAGGGGAAGGTGTGGTGATGAGGGCAGTCCGAGGCTGTGGCGGCAGGAGCTTGCGGCAGCCTGCTCACATGTCCATGGAGCAGGAAGCAGAGAGAGGGTTGCTGGGGCTCATCAGAGAGAGAGATGAGGTGCTTGGCTCTTTCTCCTTTTAGCCTCATAGTTCGAGGGTACAGTCCATCACGGTGGGGAAGCCATGGCAACAGGACCCAAGGCAGCTGGTCACATGCATCCACAGTCAAGGGGCAGAGAGAGGAATGCTGGTGCTCGGCTCACTCTCTCCTCTTTGTATTCAATCTGGGATCCCAGCCCATGGGATGGTGCCACCCACATTCAGAGCTGGCCTCCCCTCAGTTAAACCTTTCTGGAAACCCTCACAGACAAGCACAGAGGTGTGTCTCCTAAGTGATTGTGAATCCAATCAGTTTGGCCATGGAGAGGAAACATCCTACCCTAGAAGTGATGTGTCTCTCTGGGGACTGTTTTTAGCAGGTGAAGCACCTCAGGCAGAGGTCCCTTCCTCCCTCTGTTCTTGCTCCCCACCTCCAGGGCTCCAGGCTCTCACCAGGCTCAGCTCTGTGAGAAGTTTGTTATGGAACTGACCCCAGCATCAGCACAGCTCCAGCCCCTCAGCAGGCCCCAGGCCCCAGACTTGTTCACTGAACTGGCATCCAGGGTGACAGTGGTGACAGGACTTACTTTTCCCAGGATGAGCCAGGCACCTCAGCAGCCAGGCACCACCCTGGGACTGGGTGGGAGGATGGGGAGTGTCTGTGAGCTACTGTTTAAAACTGACCCCAAGGAGTCTGGGCCACTTCTGCAGCTGACCCCTGCCCTTGAGAGGCCAATGGCTTCACACCAGGCCTGGGTTAGGAGGAAGGGAAGAGTACATTCATGCCCTGCTCAGTTTGTATCCTGACCACTTGACCCCGGTTGACACAACAAAGCCTTTCCAAAGAGGGGTTGTACTAGATGTGTGTTGCTTACAGGAAGCCGTGCAGGCTCAGGGAAGGGTCCTGGTGGGGAGATCTGACCATAGGTGGTATGGGGGACACACCCAAAGGAGACCCATGGGGAGGCACACAAAGATCCACTGGTGAGAATATGTGTGGACCTGGGGCTGAGTCAGGGTTCCACAGCTAAGTAGCTGGAGGCTGCCAGAGCCCCAGCAGCTCAGGGGGCACTGCAAGAGAGCCTTGAACCCTCAGAAGGAGCTGGCCTTGCCCACTTCATGACCTTGGACTTCTGGCCTTTGGCCTGTGACATAATACATTTCTGGTGTTCAAGCCACCACCAGGTTGGTGACATTTTGTTTCTCTTTTTTTGTTTGTTTGTTGATTGGTTGTGATTGTGGGAGGGGGGTGAGTGTGTTTTGGGGCACTAGGGATGGGATCTGGGGTCTAGAACATGCTACACAGGCCACTGAACCACACCCCAATGCAGCTGTGACATTTGCTCCAGCTCCCCCAGCACAGTAGTACCAGGCCTGGCTGCCTGGCCTTGGGTGACCCTAAAAGGAAGAAGATCCCATACTGCCCCATGTTCAAAGTCACCCTAACTCCTAGGAATCAGAGGCCTCAGCCTAGGGGTAGCACGGGCATGTGAGGAAGCTGTGTTTCCTTCCACGTGGGGGGAGACTGGAGCAGGTCAGAGCCCCAGAAGAAGATTGGCAGGGGTGAGGCGGGTGGTGATGGTAAGAACACCCCCCCCCTTCCCAATGCCTGCCCCTGCATCCTACTGGGAACTCAGGCTCTGTGAGTAAGGTCTCCTTGGAGATTTTCCCTGAGAGGTCAAACACCTGTCAGGAGTCGACATTTAATGACGCAGCTGTCATGAGGACCACGGTGGCGTGGCGGCTGTGAGAACACAAAGCTGGGCCCAGAGTAACCATCAGGGAGTAACAAACAAAGGAGTGAGGAGAGCAGGACTCCAGCCCAGGTTGAAACCCCTGCACTCACAGCAGCATCACTCAGTGAGGCCCCAGGGGGCACAACCAGAGTTTCCATCCCCAAACAGACAAAATGCAGCCAGACGCCTGTGGAATATTACTCTGCCTTAAAATAGGAAGAAAATTCTGAATGAAGGCTTGATGCTGAGTGACATAAGCGGGTCACAGGCCACGTGTTCAAGATGTCAGATCTACAGAAACGACATGGGATGAAGGAGCCAGGAGTAGTTGGGAGAGGGGAGGGGATGTGTTTGATAGAGACAAAACTCCGGTTTGGGGAGAGGAGGAAGTTCTGCAGATAGATGCAGGGATGGCTGAATGTCACTGAACTGCCCACCAGAGGCCTGGCAGGTGGACACCTGAAGTGCTGTGATGTGGGGGCTGTGACTGCTGCAGTGTTCTTTCCAGAAGTGGCTGGGCAGCAGAGCTGAGATGCGGCTCAGTGGGCAGAGTGTTTGCCTGTCATGGGCGAAGCAGCGCTGGGTTCCATCCTCAGCACCACGTAAACTGGGTGTGGGGGTGTGCAACTGAGAGCCCAGCATTCAAGAGGTGGAGGCAGGAGGATCAGAATCCAAGGTCATCCTCATCTACACAGTGAGTCTGAGGTCAGCCTGGGCTCCAGGACACCTAAGTAAGAAAGGAATTGGGGGGAGCAGGGAGATGGCTCAGAGAGTGAAGTGCTTGCTGTATAAGGTTAAGTACCTGAGTTCGAATCCCCAATATCCATGTAAAAGCATAGCACTGTGGTACCCCCTGTAAGCCCAGTTCTATGTTAAGGAGACTGACAGGAACATCTCCTGGGCTGGCTGCATCAGTGGACTCAACTCTAGGTTCACAGAGAACCTGTGTCAAAAATTAAGGTGGATCTCACCACTCAGAAGGCAGAGGCAGTTGGAGCTCTGTGAGTTGTGAGTTCGAGGCTAGCCCAGCCTACATAGAGAGTTCTAGACCTGCCAGGGCTATGTAGAGGGAACTTATCCTAATTTGAAAAAAAAAAGTAAGTGGGGAGTGATAGTGGGAGACACTGGAGTTCATGGCTGGCTTCACACACACACACACACACACACACACACACACACACACACACACACACACACACTCACATACACACACATATACACACACACACTCACATACACACACATACACACACACATATACACACACATACACACACACATATACACACACATACACACACACACATACATACACACACACACACACACATATACACACACATACACACACACACACACACACACACACACACACACACACACACACACACACACATACACACACACCACACACACACCGAGGGAGACAGAGGGAGGTGAGAGAGAAGATAAAGTGGGGAAAACACTTCAATCCAGCTGCATCCTAGGGCTCACAACAAGGCCACCTCTTCTCCCCAGGATGGGCACCAGCACCTCTTTGGTCCCTGCCCTCTCACCCTTGCCTCATGAACCCTGGCCCTTGCTAACCTTCACCACTCCAGCCACACTTTGTTCCCAAGCTCCTTTGAATGTGCCGAGGGCACTCTACCCTCTGCTTGTCCCCAGATAGGCCCCATCTCAACATTCACTTCTGAGAGTGTCTTCCCACGGCCACTCCTGCCCTAGAATTTTTCCCATAGAGCCTTGCAATTTTCCTTCTCTGATTACTCACTTGTGGCCACCCTCTGCCACTTGCCCACCAAGGTGAGACACTAGGCTGTTTAATTACTGAGCCCCTGGGACTTGCAGTCCATGCCCCCAAGCCTGGAACTTGTGACATGATCTAGACACTCGAGCGTGGACAGTGGGCACAAAGGTGGAACACACTCAGCCGCTGTTTTCTGTCACTGGAGGCCTTTTGCTGATGAGAAAACCTTCTCAGAGAGGGGATGTGGTTTTCCTGAGGCCACACAGCCAGTAAGAGACATACTGGGGTTGGTTCCAAGATCTGGGAACTCCAAGGTCTGTCCTGCTACCTGCGTGGTGTGGAGAGGGTAGACAAGGCAATAGAGCCCAGTTGCAAGAGCCTGCAGCTCTTAAAACCCCAGAGCTTAGCTGGGTGTGGTGGTTCGCACGTTTAATCCTAATAGTTGAGAGGCAGAAACAGGAGGATCCCTGTGAGTTCCAGGCCTGGTCTATATAGTGAGGTCCAGGACAACCAGGGCTGTGTAGAAAGACCCTGTCACAAAAACAAAACAAAAAAAGGAAAACAAATAACAAACAGGCCAGAGCTGTGTGGAATTCTGAGATTGCTCCAGATCTTTGCCAGGAGACAAGGCACAGGTCCACACAGACACCCACACATGTCCCGGCCAGGGTGGGGTCCTCTCCAGGTGAAAATATTTTAGAAAGGGCATCAGTGACAGAGCAACATGCTGAACACAAATTTTTCAAGGCCCCACCTCAGGCAAGGGAACTGTGCAGGTTATTTTGATGGGAACCTGTAGCTGGGACTCTAACCCAGGCTGATCTGGAATTTTGGCCATCCTCTTGCCTCCACCTCCAGAGTGTTGGAATGACAGAGGTGAACCCTCTGGCCTGGCTGAGTTGAAAGTTTCCTGAGTTACATCTGGATAGGTCTGAGGTAATTGCACGGGCTCCCAGGTCTTCCTGTGACTGCTGTAGGGTCAGGGCCAACCCATGCAGTACCACTACTCGCCAGCAGGTGGCAATGGTCTCAGGAAATGGGTTCAGGTGGGGACTGGCTGGGGGTGGGGGTCCACTGTTTCCAGATGGGGACTCTGGTGAGGTCTCTGCAAGATTGACTACCTGGGTGGGTATCCACAGAAGCAGGACCTGGTAAGGCAGGTGGAGTAGGCAGGAGGCCAGGTAGGGGTCCACTCTTGCCACAAAGTGTGAGGTGGCTGATGTGGCTGATGAGACTGTTAGTGGGGCTGGAAACATTTTCCATGCCATGCCATGATGACTGACTGCCTCAGTTTCCCCCATATGACAGAAGAGGAGCCAAGGCTCAGAGTGAAGAAACTGTTTGCCCGGGGTGGGGGAGGAGAGGGTTGTGGTCAGGCCCACCGGTGGGGTGTAGACCCTGCTGGTTCACAGTGGCTCACATGGCACTCAGTTTCCTGCCTAGGACCCTGGATTAAAACTAGGGGTCTAGTCAGGCATGGTGATACAAACCTATCATCCCAAGACTCAGAAGGCTGAGGCAGGAGGATGGCAAGTTTGAGGTCAGCCTGGACTGCAAAGCAAGATCTGTCTCAAACCAACCAACCAACAGTGGCTTTCAAATACAACCCCCCTAGCAAGGCTCTGCTTTCCAGATGGCCTAGATATAATGCCAGGGTCCTGGACTGACTAGATATAATGTCCAGGTCCAATGCCTGCCAGCCTTTCTAGTCAGGAAGCCCTATCTTATGTTTATTTTAATTTATTGTTTATCTTTTTTTTTTTTTTTTTTTTTTTTTTTTTTTTGGTTTTTCGAGACAGGGTTTCTCTGTAGCTTTGGAGCCTGTCTGTAGATGTAACCGGCTTATTAAATAAGAAACACAGAACCGATTGCAGAGTTAAAAACCATGAGGTCAGAGCAAGAGCGGGAAACCTTACCCTTCACTGCTTCTGCTGTTCTTCCTCTCTGCCAGAGACCTACTGCTGTGTGTCCTATCATTTTTATAGACTTTCTGTTCTGTTTTCTCATTGGTTGTAAACCCAGCCACATGACCTCCTCGTCACTGCCTGTCTGTACAGACCTCCAAGTCTTCTATGGTTGGTATTGAGATTAAAGGTGTGTGTCGGCCATGCTGGCTATGTCCTTGAACACACAGAGATCTACCTAGCTCTGCCTCCCAAGTGCTGGGATTAAAGGCATGCACCAGCTTCTGCTCTGGCTTGCTCTGACCTCGAGGCAACTTTATTAACATACAAATAAAATCACATTTCAATACAAATAAAATATCACTATACCTGTCCTGGACTAGCTCTGTAGACCAGGCTAGCCTCGAACTCACAGAGATCCACCTGCCTCTGCCTCCGGAGTGCTGGGATTAAAGGCGTGTGCCACCACCACCCACCCTATTTTTTTAAAGTGCTCTTAACTGATAAGCCGTCTCTCCAGCCCCTTTCTGTTTTTTTGTTTGTTTGTTTGTTTAAAGATTTATTTATTATGTATACAGAAAAGGATGCCAGATCTTATTACAGATGGTTGTGAGCTACCATATGGGTGCTGGGAATTGAACTCAGGACCTCTGGAAGAGCAGTCAGTGCTCTTAACCTCTGAGCCATCTCTCCAGCCCCTCTGTTTTTTTTTAAAACAGGGTCTCGGGCTGGAGAGATGGCTCAGCTGTTAAAGGCTAGGCTGGCTCACAACCAGAAATATAAGAGTTTGGTTCCCAGCACCCACAGCTGTCTCTCCAGACAATTAAAACAGAAAACAAAACAAAACAAGGGTTGGGGATTTAGCTCAGTGGTAGAGCGCTTGCCTAGCAAGCACAAGGCCCTGGGTTCGGTCCTTAGCTTAAAAAAAAATAAAATTCCGTAGCTGCTGAGAGACATTGGATTATGGAAACTGCTAAATTAAACCAACCTATATACTTTTAAAATGTCTTAGTTTCAAAATGGAAGTCAGAAAATATGTTGTGTTGGGGGAGAGGTTATGCCTTTGTTTCCACAGGAAACAAAAAGTTATGGTTCTCTTCAAAATTAATAAAGATCAATTTGATTGGGGGAGACCTCCTGAAAATCTTGACTACAGACATGAAAAAAAATCCAATAAAAACTACAGGACAGGTGATGTATACGCTGATCCCTCTACTATGCGAACAGTTTTGAGGCTGGATGAGACATGATAAATCTTGTTGGCTTCAGAGCTTCATGACTTACTATTACATGCCATCCTTTCACATGGCATGGATGGAGATTTATAATACAGTTTGGTCATACAGTCCAAACAGAATTAAAAAGTTAACAGATGACTTTTACCTGCGCAAACATAGAACAAAAAAATCATCTTTAACTGACTTGTGCACACCACACATTCCATACTTGTGTTAATGCAGATGTATATATTGCCTTTAAAAGTTTATGTATTTTCAGGGGGGAAAAAAAGCACCAGATACCAATGAAGACAAGTAGCCCAGGTGATCCAGCCTCTCAGAATGCCTCTGTTGCTGTCTCTTCTAAATTCTGCATCCAGAACAACTGCAAAGCTGCTAGCTGAAATGGTCCAGCCTCACAGACTATCCAGCCAAGACTTCAGATAAGTTCTACACTTTGCAATCACACAGAGACTAAACAAAAAATAATCCAGCTAGCTCTCCCAGGACTTGACCATTATCCCAATTTTCTCAGGGTCCCCTAAAGATGCTATCTCTGTCATTTCTGTAGTTTTGAAAATTGTTTACTCTGTACTTCCTGTTTACTCAGGTAATATTATATCCATCTCAGGTCTTTGATGGGGTTAAAGACTAGATAGTTACAGTTACAAGTTTTCCTTGTTATCAAATTCAGAAAAGAAACTCACAAAAGAGGTATAAAGCATACAAGATTTGGAGACATAATAGATAAAGTTGTTTATCTAAAAAAATGTTTTAAGGTCTAAAAAGATAGTAATACAAGTTAGAATAGAAAGTAAATTACATACAAAACTTTTGACTCACCAAGATAGGATAGATAATAAAATATTTTCTCTAAATTTGCCAAATACAGATAGATGGGACATTTGTAAATGTAATTTTTTTTTTTTTTTTTTTTTTTTTTTTTTTTTTTGGTTTTTCAAGACAGGGTTTCTCTGTGTAGCATTGTGCCTTTGCTGGATCTCACTTGGTAGACCAGGCTGGCCTCGAACTCACAAAGATCTGCCTGCCTCTGCCTCCCGAGTGCTGGGATTAAAGGCATGCACCACCACCACCCGGCTGTAAATGTAATTCTTACCTAGTGATTGTTCTTACTGTATATAGTTTTACTATGTTAGAATTAAAACCTTTCCTTTTTATTTAGACAAAAAGAGGGAATGTTGTGAGATATCTATACACTGTGTGAAAATGTACTGCTGTGATTGGTATAATAAAAAGCTGAATGATCAAAAGCTAGACAGGATGTATAGGCGGGACTTCCAGGCAGAGAGTGAAATGAAGAGGAGGAATCTAGGAACACAGGAGAAGCCAGGAGACACAAAATGGAAGAGAGGCAATGCCATGTGATAGAATATAAGTAGGTTAATTTAAGTTATAAGAGCTAGTTAGAAACAAGCCTAAGCTATAGGCCAAGCTTTCATAATTAATAAGAAGTCCCTGTGTCATTATTTGGGAGTTGGCTGGCGGGACAGAAAAAGACTTGCTACAGTGGTGTAGGCCTACACACTGCCACACAAAATGCCCACTCCTGCTCTGCTCCTTCCCCTCCCCTAAGCACCCTCTCCATGAACCCAGTGGAGAGGGAAGGCCAGAGCAGTGTGGCCCACACCATCCCTACATCAGCAAGAGAGGTAAAACTGGAAGATGTCTTTAAACTGTATCATACAAACTTCAACAAGTGACATGGCAGGAACAGCAAAGGCCCTGGGGGTGGGAAGGCCCTAGCAGAGGCCCTGGCAATAAGCAGACAGGCCTGGCCAGGGTCTCAGTGTTTTGTCCCCACTGTGGTCCGAGCTAGAGGTTAGGTACAGGCCCACCCCATACCCTCCTCCTGGCAAGCTGCCTGGTGGCTAATGGCTGACCTGCTCTTGCTGCCTCCCTGATCCCTGCAGAGCAAAGGAACATAAACACCAACAGGGTTCTCCTTTCGGGCCCCAGAGTCCATCTGAGGGTCTGCAGGTGACACATTGGGTAGGAGAGGAGAGTATGTGTCTTTTTGTTTGTTTTGAGACAGGGTCTCACTGTGTATCCCAGGCTGGCCAACTCACAGTAATCCTTCTGCCTCGGCTTTCTGAGGCTGAGATTGCAGATGGGAGCCTGTTGACCTTCCTGTGCATCTTATTGGCTGACATTGTGTTAGTTTAACTTACCTGTGACCAGTCTCAGTGAGCCTCAGTTTCCCTGTTCACTTACAAGAACTCCTCTATAATCTATACGAGGTGGGCAAAGCCTGGCATAGAGACACACATCTTTCATCTGAGCACCCTGGAGATGGAGGTACAAGGATCAGAAGGTCAATGTCTTATATAGTGAATTTGAGGCCAGCCTGGGCTGCGTGAGACCCTATGTTTAAATTTAAAAAGTGGGCCAGTGGGAGGCTGGAGAGGAGGCTCCATGGTTAAAAGGGCCAAGAGTTCTGGCACTAAGGTCAAATAGCTCAATTACCTGTAACTCCAGCTTCAGGGAATCCAACAGCTTCTGGCCTGTGCAGGCACCTGAACACCTGTGCACATATACACATACAAACATACACATACATATAAATAAAAATAATAAAATCAACCTTTAAAAATAAATAAATAGAAGAGCAGCCAGTGTTTGTTGAATGGCTAAGTGAACTTCCAGTCAAATATTCCCCAGATTCTTGGCCTGATACCATGGCAGGCCCAAGACATAAAAGAAAATGATCCCACGCCTCCTGTGGGTAGGTGGCTGTCCTGGGGGCCTCTTGGAAGCTCACAGAACTAAAGCAGGGCTCCAAGAGCTCATGTCTGCCCTAGGTCAGTCCCACATGTGTAGACAGATCATGAAGGGGCCAGAAAATAAAGAAAGGTAGCAGAGCATCATGAGCCATGTCACTCCTACACTAAAGGAAGGCAACCTAGGGGACAGATTGCCAGTGTTCAGGACCAGGTCTGCAGTGGTCGACATCTTAGCAAATTCTACAGCCTTAGTTGGATTGACATTGCATTGGGGGAGCCTGGTTTGCTCTTTCTAGGACTCTTTGATCTCAGGGGTTCCTGGCCCATCTCTGAGCAGAACACATTTGTCCACAGACAGACGTTCACAAGGGACCTACACATGTGTGATCAGCTTGGAGGCCAGAGGCAAGTCTCCCTGACACTCTGGCCACCTCCACCAGCTGCCCCGGTGATATCCCAAGGACACGAGCATCTGTATGGCCGAGCCTCCTCTGAGAGCCGTCGGGACCAGCAAGGCTTTATTTCGGTTTGGCAATGGTTTTGCTGTCAGGATTTCTATGAGTCGTTCAGAGCTCCAGATGCTGGGTCTGCATTTAACTCAAATGAGTGGCTGGGAAGCCATCCGGCCTGGGCAACCTGGTTCCCGGGGGGTGACCCCTGGGCTCAGAGCAGCTATTTTAAAGGAGGCTGCCATTTGGTCTTTGCCAAAATAGTTGAAAGAAGACCCCAAAATAGCAGTCGGGTCTGCCCTGGCTTAGACGGCATCGCATGCAGGCTTAGAGCAGACGTGTGGCCTGTCAGCAAGCAGGAGGCAGAGGCTGCTTGTCACCCAGGCCAGGGGCCCAGGAATGGCCTTCGGACTGCTTTATGGGGCCAGTGTCCCTAGCTCTACAGGCTGACGTCAGAGAGGGGAAGCCTAGGAGGGCTGGCCAGGTCCTCAGAACCTAAGGAGCTGGCTTCAGAGTGGTGGCTGGGCCAGGTGTCCTTAGCGGCCCCAGGTTTGGGGGTGAAGGGATAGGTGGTTCCCCTTCTTTCTAAATTATGGTTATGAGGGAGTGAGAATGTAACCCCTTCCCTGAGGAGGACAGAGAGGCCAGGGCCTTACTCAAGGTGTGAAATAGAGTGTCTGTCACATAGCAAGGCCTCCTGAGTCTCTGAGGCTCCAGTGAGGCAGGGCAGTGGGGTGCCCAGGGCCTGGGGAGAGCCAGTGTCAAGTTCTGGAAGCACTTTTTTTTCTTAAAAAAAAAAAAGGTTTTTGTTTATTTGTTTGTTTCTCTCAGACAGGGTCTCACTGTGTAGACCAGGCTAGCCTGCAACCACAGAGATCCCCCTGCCTCTGCGTCCTGGGTGCTGGGATTAAAGGTGTAGGCCACTGCACCAGGTCAGATTTTTTTTAAATACCTGTGGGGGGCAGGGCTGTGGATGTGTGAGTGCATGTGCTCTCAGAGTCCAGCAGAGATAGCTGGAGTCCCTGGAGCGTCAGCCACAGGCTCCTGCGACTGTCCCTTGTGAGCTGACAGACAAAACTACAGTTGTGAGCTGTCATTTAATGTAGGTGCTGGGAATTTAACTCCAATCTTCTGCAAGAGCCACAGAGCAGTTAACTATGGACCCATCTCTGTAGCTCTCTAGAGGGGCTTTTCCAGAACCCATGTGGCTCAGTAAGACCCCACTTTGCCAAATTTACTCAAATCCTGCCTCCAAGATACCAGACTGGCTAAGTGGTGCCCTCCCACTGAGCTTCACCTCTTCTGTTGAAGGGGGACAAGTCACTGCCCACTGACAGCTGTGAGGGGGATGCATGAGAAGATGGGGTTCCCATCAATGGGCCAACAGAGATACTCTACCCTGTATGGTCGAGTCAAGTGGGATGGTTTGTCTTGTGGCACCTATCACTGGGGCAAATTCCACTGTTCATCCAGAGAATCTCTGAGCTAGCTGGCTGATCACCAGGTAAACTGAGGCCGTGGAGGAGCAGGTGGAGTCCTTCCTCCTCCCATGACCTGTGAACATACTGGGCCTTTGGGGATGCTCCTGGGGTCATAGGGGCAAGAGTAGGGTGCAGGCAGGTGACCTTGAACCACTCCACGGCTCCCACACTGAACACTCAACCCTGTCCCAGAAGAGCACTTGTGAACTTTGAACCCAACCCTGCCCCCAAGTGCTCTTGTAGACTTTTGTGGTCCCCGGGATGAGCTTGACCCGAGGGCAGGCCAGTCTTTCCCCAGAGGTGAAGGTGGAGTGAAGCCAGGAAAGGAAAGTTCCCTAGGCCCCACCTGCAGTCAGCTGAGCTGGGCCCACACCTTCTACTGTCAAGAGAGGGAACTGGGACGCACCCTGAGGGGCTCTAGAGACAACGGTTGTGAGCCTAGGACTTCCCTTTTCTCCACCTTCTCTTTCTCAGCGTCTTTCTTCTACTTAACAAAAGAAAGGTGAGCCAGGCGGCGGTGGGGGCTCACACTTTTAATCCCAGCATTTGGGAGGCAGAGGCAGGTGGATCTCTGTGAGTTCGAGGCCAACCTGGTCTCCAAAGAGTGTTCCAGGAAAGGCACAAAGCTACACAGAGAAACCCTGTCTTGAAAAAAAAGAAAGAAAGAAAGGAAGGAAGGAAAGAAAGAAAGAAAGAAAGAAAGAAAGAAAGAAAGAAAGAAAGAAAGAAAGAAAGAAAGAAAGAAAGGTTGATCTGGGCTCAGGTGCAAAGGCCCTGAGGCACCGAATGCTGGAACAACAGGACCCTCCCAGCCCTGGATAGTGATGTGGCTTTGGAGTGTGGTTTGACCTGTGCCAGGGAGCACCTCGAATATCTTGGGGAGCAGAAGTCCAGAGCCTTCGGGTTTTTCTTTTGTTTTGTTTTCAATGACTGTATCTCCCAAACATACACAATGACAGAGCAGAGAGCCCCGTGGACTGGTGAATGAGCGGTGCAGCCCTCAGGTCCATCTCCCTCTCAACTGCAGCCAGAAGGACAGGGAGTCATTCTGAACAAAAGTCTCCATGCAGCTTCCAGCTGGCAGACACCCTGGTACAGAACCCACAGACGCAGCCCAGAAAGGGTCCTGTACTGTCCCTGAACAGGGCCACCAGCCACCTCCTTCTTCCCTCTGCTCGGGGCCAGGAGGGCCCAAGGGAGGAGTGGTGGATACAGTTAGTGTTCTCTCACGAATCCTACACAAGCGTGTGCACAGACAGTCCAGAGTCAAGAAGAGCAAAACCAGGAGCGCCTGGCCCATCCTTTGCCACCTGGGAGAGGGAGAGAGTCTTTGCACTGTCGATAAATGAAAAGAGGGATTGTGGAGCTCTCCCTAACACAAGAAGAGCTGGGTTCCATCCACAGCACCACCAAAATAGGAATGGTGGCTTGCACCTGCCATCCCAACACTCAGGAGGCAGAGGCAGGCAGATCTCTGAAAGTTCAAGGCCAGCCTGGGCTACAGAGTGAGATTCTATAGATAGACAGATAGATAGATAATAGAGAGGGGTGGGTAGATGGCTCAGCCAGTAAACGCACTCTCTACCAAGTCTGGTGACCTGAGTTTGATTCCTTAAACCTACATGGTGGAATGCAAGAACTGACTCCCATAAGTTGTCCTCTGACCTCCACATAAGCACTGTGGTGTGTGTGTGTGTGTGTGTGTGTGTGTGTGTGTGTGTGTGTGTGTGTCTGTGTCTCTGTGTGTCTGTGTGTGTGTATGTGTGTGTCTGTGTGTGTGTGTGGCATGTGTGTGCATGTCTGTGTGTGTGTGTGTGTGCATGTGTGTGCATGTCTATGTGCGTGTGTGTGTGTGTGTGTGTGTGTGTGTGTATGAGACACTAAAAAGTTCTAGAGAGCCAAGCTTAGTGGCTCATGCCTTTAATCCCAGCAGAGACAGAGTCAGAAACAGATGGATTTCTGTGAGTTCAAGGCCAGTCTGGTCTACAGAGTGAGTTCCAGGACAGCCAGAGCTACATGGTGAGACCCTGTCTCAAACAAACAAAAGAACAAAGTTCTAGAGAGATAGCTCAATGGTTAAGAGCACTTTCTGCACTTGCAGAGGACCTGGGATCAATTCCCAGCACCCACATGGTGGCTCTCAACCATCTGTAACTCCAGTTCCAGTGGGTACAACGCCCTCTTGTGGCCTGCAAGGGCATTACACACACGGCATGCGCATACAGACCCAGGTGCACAGTTATAATGCTAATGCTATCTGCTCAGCCTCTGTGAATGAGATGACTTTGTTCCAGAAATCACTGCATCAAATTCCATCTCTACAATTGGATGAATCATGGAAGTTATGGAAGAACTGTCTTTCACAGTTTCAGTGTTTGAGATGTGCTAGAGGTTATGGGGTTTGTAATAATTTACAATAAAATTTGCATTTCAATTTTGAAAGGTACAAGGGAGACCTGGTGTGGTGGAAGGCTGAGGCAGGAGAATTGATGTGACGTCTAGGCCAGTTTGAACTACGACACAAGACTCTGATTCAAAGAAGGAAAGGAAGCAGAGGAGGGAAGAGAGCCCACTGAGTCACATTTGTGGGGTCTCTGTTTGATGGGGACCAACCTGTCTCATGACAGATTTCCTAAAACTTCACCAGGAAACAACATTAGAGCTCCAACTTTACAGAAAACTAATGGGGCTCAGAGAGGGTGAGTGACTTCCCCAAATCACATAGCCCATCAGGGAAGGGCTTGTCTGCTCAGAGTCTCTGCCAAATTTGGAAGATCATCATTCCTTGCCCTGGAACCTGTGAATATTCCTCTAGGCTGAGGAAGTCATGCCATACAGGGAACTGTAAAGAGTTTTTTTCCTGCCCTTTTTCCTTCCCCCTTTGAGAAAGAGAAAAGCAAAGGAGCCATGTGGGGCAGGATGTTATTCCCAGTAAGAGCCTTGTCTAGAACCTTCCTTGGGCTCAGTCCATCCAGGGCTGGGGGCAGGGCACACCCTGGACAAGTCTGACCTTTAAAATGACCTTTTCCCATCCCCATGTAATTCCTCTGAGGTCGGCCAGGGCTGTGAGCAAAAGAGTGGGTAGGTCCTCACTCCTAGCCTCCCCCCACAACACACACATGCCCAAACTCCATCTTCTCCCATTCTGTGCCACACCAGGAAGAGACTCTTTGGATCTTCAGGAGAAACCAAGGCTTGATTGTTAAGCTTGTGAGGAGAAGCAGGAGAGAGAGGAGCCACTCCCTCACTCTGCTGCCCTCAGCCTTCTGAGTGTTAGCCCTCCATCACTGAGACTTAGTTGGGGACCTGAGCCCTGGGAACACTTCCAGAAACATCCATGGGGTAAATGGAGACCAGGGATTCAAGCTATGAATCTCCTTTGGAAAGACCCACCCTCCACTCCTCACAGACCTTCCCCACCATCCTTACATCTGCCTGGCACTCACCCATTCCTCAGGCACCTGGGGCACCTACTTCCTGAAGGCCACTCTTTCTCAGTCTCGGGTCTTTCTGATGTGTGCCTTTCCCAGGACTGTCAGCATGGATACTCTGTAGTAAAGACTTGTCCCACTTATGGGGATGGGCACTGGGCAGAAAATCTCAGTCAGCTTTCTCCTGGTCTTGCTTACTACTATTCTCTGAGAGTGGAGGTGGGGAGGTAGTGAAGGATGTCCTGCTCTGGAGCCTTGCAGAGTCTCTCCTGGCTTTAGTGTCTTTGATTTGCTGAGGGATGAGGGATCTGAGTGTCATATCTGTGGCCTCCCAGTGAGCAGGTAGCTCCTGGTGATCATGTCACCTCATGAAATTTGACCCCTACTCAGGCCTGCACAGTTGGAACTCCTATTGTCCACGTAGCAAACATGGTTAACATCATTAGTACAGGAGGAGAAACTGAGGCAGGAACAGAGTGGCCTGGAACCTGCTTTAGGCACCCAAGGGCAGAACTGAATCTTGTGCTGTTACTAGCTGTCTCTGTGACCTGTGACCTTGAGCTGGTTGTCAAGTGTTGTGCACTGCAGTGAACTCTTCCCTGCCATGGAGACAATAAGATGACATCTGACAGGGCTTGGCCAGGCAAAGGCAGTGATCAGTCTGGCTAAGCTACCCACACCTAATGGCATGAACTTACCCAGAATAGAGGGCTTTACCAGTTACCTGGTCCTAAGCCTGTGGGGAAGATGCCTGGTCCTAAACCTGTAGGGAATCAACACTGAAGGTAGATCAGAACCCAGATGGTCAGAGAGCCATGAAACCGCTGCTAGCCAGCAAGGCAGGAGGCCAGGGCAGTTGAGGAGAGTGTGGACCACATGGCCTAGACACCACGCACAGGCAAGGCAGCAGCATGTTGGCGTCTCTGATAGCCTGCATTTTCTAGAACCAAGCACAAATGGACCCATTTAGACCTCTGAGAAGTCTCCAAAGTGACAGGTTCCACATCACTATCTGACAGGTGAGGAAGCTGAGGCCTTCTCTTGGATGCCATGGGCTTCTAACATGTACAGGAGCCACACAGCTGCTTGGGGGAGGTGGGTGTCTGCTTTACTGATCTACAATCACAGGAGTTGCTGCAGTCCATCCACAGACCTGGTGGGACCAGCTCCAGGGCAAAAAGAACAAAGAAACATAAGGCAATTTCTGGGCACAAGACCTCCATAAGCAACCAGGAGGTGGTGGAGCACTCCTTTAATCCCAGTACTTGGGAGGCAGAGGCAGGTGGATCTCTGTGAGGCCAACCTTGTCTACAGAGTGATTTCCAGGACAGAGAGGACTTCACGGAGAAATAAACACACACACACACACACACACACACACACACACACACACACACACACACACCTCCATAAGCCTAGAAGTGTGGTTGCCAAGAAATAATGGTGATTTTGTTTATTTAGACAAAGTCTCATGCAACCCAGGCTGGCCTCAAGCTCCACACGTAGAGAGGGTTAACCTTGAACTCCAGATCCTCCTGCCTCCACCTCTTTAAGTACTGTGATCGTATATTAGCACCACCACACCCAACTTTATGGGGTGCTGGGAATTGAACCCAGGGCCTCCTGTGTGCTAGGCAAGAACACTACTAACTGAGCTACAGCCCCAACCCCAAGATGCCTTTTTAAAATGTCCTTAGCCAGGCTTGGGGTTCTTGAAGGCTTTAGGTGATGAGTCAATGTCAGCCTGTTCTACATGGAGACTGTGTGAGGGAAGAACACCCGAGGGACTGTAGAGATGTCTTGGTGGGTAAGAGCACTTGCTGCCGAGCCTGACAACCTGAGTCCAATCCCTAAAACCCAACCAACTTCTGAAAAATTGTCCTCAGACCTCCACATGCATGCTGCACATGTGTACCACACATACACACACACCACACACCAATAAACAAACAAACAAATAAATAAATGTAATTTAAAAATTTAAGACTCAGTCTCACTGTGTAGCCCTGGCCGACCTGGAACTCCCTGTGCAGACCAGGCTGGCCTCAAACTCACAGAGATCCACCTGCCTCTGCCTTTCAAGTACTGGGATTAAAGGTGTGCACCACCAGGCCTGGAATTTTTTTTTTTCAACATCTGAAACAGGGGCTAAGGAAACAGCTTAGTGGTTAAGAGAACTTACTGCTCTCATAGAAGACTGGGGTTCAGTTCTCAGCACCCACATGGCAGCTCACAACTATCAGTACCTCCAGTTCTAGGGGATCTGACATCCTCTTCTACCTTCATGGGTATTGCATGCATGTAGCACACACACACACACACACACACACACACATACATACAAGCAAAATACTCATACATATAAAAGTAAACAAATCTTTTTTAAAAATCTGAAATGAGCTGAGGCTGTTCTTCAGTGGCAGGGTGTTGCCTCACAGTATGACATCATGGGTTCAACCCCCAATTTTGCTAAGGATAATGCCTGAAAAGGACAGCGTGCCCCCCAAAATATCAATGTCGAATTAGCATGTATCCCAGCATTCTGCGGAAGGGCTGAACGGGGTCAGATAAGTATATGGACATGGGTGGGGGTAATAGCACAGCATGTCATAGCAGCCCCAAGATAGAAGCCCAAGGGTTCACAGACAGACCAAAGTGGGGAACAAAATATGGCCACCTGAGCAGTGGAATATTATTCAGTCTTCAAAAGGTAGGGGATTCAGACACATACTGCAGCTGTACCTGCTGAATAAGTTGAATAAATTCCAAGCTGTGAGCCAGGCCAGGCACAAAGGGCCACACACTGCTAGGCTGATCGCCCCGGAGTCCCTAGAGTCCTTGCTCCACAGGATGTGGGCGTAAGGGGGTGGGGGAGGATGAGTCAGCATTTGAGGGGGACATAGTTTCAGTCTGGGGAGGTGAGAACCCTGTGGAGCCGGACGGTGATGAGGCAGCACAATGAAGTCGGTTCTCTCCTTCCACGGTGTGGATTCCTGGATTTGAAGTTAGGTGCAGGCTTAGGAACATCGTGCAATGTGTCTTTATCTGGAGGGGGGCAATCCTTCTTCTCCTTCTTCTTCTTTTTCTTTCTTTTAAAGGTCAGGGTCTCCCTATGTAGCCTTAGCTAGCCTAAAATTCTAGGCTGGCCTCACAGAGATCCTCCTGCCTCTGCCTGCTGAGTTCTGGGATTAAAGGTGTGCGCTACTAGGCTCAGCCAATTTTACATTGTTTTGTTTTTTTAAAGTGAAATATTAGCTGACCTCCTCCTTGCTCGGGAGGGCCTGAAGTATCACCTTCTTTGAGGCTCGTTAGACCCACCTGCCAGCCCTCCCGCTCCCCGCACCGCCCCGTCTGCATAAAGGGATTGCTGAGGCCAGAAGATGAATTTAAATTGGGAAAGCATAGCTGTGATTTGTAAAGTTTACCCTGGGCCCTGCCCAGAGGACAGCCCCCTCCCCCCATCAGGCCTCGAACCCAATGTTCATGCATTCTTATTCTTATGAAGATGGAGCTGCTGAACTCTTCACAGCTGAACTGGCTGCTAGCTGAAGCCCTGCTCCCAGGGAGAAGTAGCTATTCAAGAGAATGACACTGGGACTTTCTAAAGGGTAGGTCGTGCAAGGTCACACGCTTGAGTGTTATTCGCCTGGGCCTTGACTGCAGGCTCCAACTCTGGGCCTTGCCCCACCTGCTCACCTGTCAGCCTCCACTCACAGCCTCCTGGAGTGTGATTTTTGTGTAGACTCTCAACAGGCCTTGGCTCTTCCTCAGAAACTGACACATGCTGTCGTCGACCAGGCTCCCCACCACCACCACCCGACTTTGCTAAGCTTCTTCTCGAAGCCCCCCTCCCCTTCTGCCTCTGCTGGCACTCTGTAGCACACGTTAGTCCTCAACCCTCTTTGTAGCTGAGGATGACCTTGAACTTCTGATTTTCCTGCTAGAGCTGGGATTGTAGGTGAGTGCCGCCATGCCATGCCATGCCCAAGTTATTCAGTGCTGGAATCTGGGGCTTCATGCATGGCAGATAAGCATGCTATCAAATGAGTCACACCCACAGCCCACAGCTGCCACCATTCCTTCCATGCATTTTGCAGACTGGGACATGGAGAACAATCTGCAAAAAAAAAAAAAAGGGTCACTTGTGATCAACAGACTAGAGGCTGGACTTGAACCCAGCGCTGGTGGCTGCTGGATCTTCCTGTGTCCCAAGTTGGTGATAGACTAGACATTCAGGAGTGTGGCAAGGCAGAAGGGCTCAGGGCCTGAACTCAGCTAAGCCAAAATCGCCTGACCCTGTCTGTCCCAGGCACTTAGAAGTTTCAGCACTGAGCCTCACAGTTACAGGCTCCAGGCCTGGCTTAGTCAGTAGCCATTGAACACCTACTGTGTCCCAAGCTCTGGAGGTAGGCCCAGACTGTGACCACATCACGATAGTGACAATCTCCGCAGTGCAGAGCTACATAATAAATGAAGACTTTTGTTGTGATTTTTTTTTTTTTCCCTTTTGAGACAAGGTCTCATTCTATAGCCTAGGCCAGCTTGGAACTCACTACATAGACCAGGCTGGCCTCAAACTCAGAGATGCACCTGCCCCTGCCTCCTGAGTGCCAGTATTAAAGGTATGGACTGCCAATCCTGACCCAAAAAAGATTCTTAAAAGGTGTGAATTGGCTGCAGGTAGAGTGAGTGGAGGCAAGCAGGTATCCTGAGAGACTGCTATCCTAGGGCAGCCTAAGCAGGAGGAATCATGGGCCAGAAGATCTGTGGATCTTCTTTCCAGGGAGAAGGTTGGAAGCTGATGACAGGCTGGGGTCAGCCCATGGGGCTTTTATCCTTACCCATGTTCCCATATTCTTCCCGACACTGAGGAAATGGAGGACAAGGGGCCTGCAGCAGTTACTGTAGGCTGTGGGGCCCCAGCCAGGAACCAGACCCCAGATCAGTTGGATGATAGTACCCAATCCTAGCCCTCCCCCGCTGCTATCAAGAGCACCCATAAAGTGTGGTGGCCAGCCGCTCCCTCTGCAATGTCACAGAGTCAGGGATGCATCCACAAATTGAGTTGGGGGTGGGGGAACCTGCCTGCCAACAGCAGCAGCTTTAGTGCAGAGTCTGATTCAGGCCTGGGTCCCTGCTCCCCAAAGGAGCACCCAAGAGTGCCCCATCAAGGCCTGCAACCCAAATGACACTTTACAACAAGGAAATCAGGGACCCATAGATGGGAAGGGATATGTCCCAGCAGGGTGTGTGTGTGTGTGTGTGTGTGTGTGTGTGTGTGTGTGTGTGTGTCTGTCTCGCCTCTGAAAGACCAGGAGGAACTCCACAAGCCACCGGAGGTCTCGGGGATCCCAGGCTGCCAGGTGCGTCAGAGTGCCTCATCAAGGAATTTGGAGACATGTAACCCCCACTGAGGACTAGATAGAGTGTGCCCCCTCTGGGTCTTGGGACCCTGCTCCATTCCCTTTGGTGTTCTGAGGAAGGTCCAGGAATGATTGGTGTAAACCCAAGGAGAAAGGGCAGGAGGAAGTCACAGCACCCTGAGGAGGCTCTGGTGGCAGGTACTGATTCTGCAGTAAGGGGTGTAGCAGGCTTTGAGCCCCCTGCATTGTGGCCGGGTCACCTGCTGGCTCCAGGCTCCTCAGATACCACAGAACACAGAACAGAGACATTCACACCTAGGTGAGCAGTACCAAGGCTCTGCTCAGTCCGCCCCATCAAGCCATAATGGCCACAGTGGGGGGTGGGGTGCTGGTGGGGGAAGGGACCCTTCCAGAGCCCTCACGGGTTGGAGTGCTCCGGGGTTGGGAAGGTCGGGTCTCCACACTTGAAAATCCTTGTTCTGGAGTCTGGGGGGGGGGGGGGGGGGGGACGGACGACGGCTGATAGCTTCAAGAGCCTAATGCCCTGCCAGTTGTCTGTCCTTGCCTGAGAGGGAAGCGCAGGTCTGTGCTGTCCCCGGATGGCCTTAACTCATTTCTCTTAGAAGCGCCTACTCCGTGGTTGCTGCTCAGGCTTCATCCCTCCACCTGGCAGACCCAGAAACTTCCAAGCTTCTGGGACCACTCTAGACTTGCTTTCCCCGAATCGTGCCACACTTGGAGTTTACCCCCTGATAGCCAAGCCGCAGTTGGCTTGCTGCTTTCCACCCTCAGCCCAGGCCAGTTCTTGGCGCACTAGAAAGGATCCAGATTCTGGCGGATCCCCAAGGGTCCCCCCCCTCCCCCGCCGCCGCAAGGAAGGAAAACGGGAGATGCCCTGGGGAGCAAAGAGCCGAGGGGTGGGACCAACAGGTTCCAGTGCTGGGAGGAGCCAAGAGCAAGGGGCTGGGGTCTCTCCAGGTGACAGTAGCCACCGCCCGGCCCGCGCCTCCTCCCCCGGCGGTGATTGGCAGGCAGCCTGCGCCCCGGCTCCCAGGCGACCAGCGCCCCGCGGGCCGGCGAGTAGGAGGGGGCACCGGCTATATATACCGCTGCTCGGCGGGGCTGGGCGCGCGGGGACTGTCCCGCCACCGCCACCGGTCCGTTTGCTCCCGCACCCTCGACCGGCGCGCAGCATTCGCCGGACTCACGGCTCGCCGCTCGAGCGCACGCACGGCCCGCGGGCCGCGATGGCGAAGCGCGGGCCGGCAACGGGGACGCTGCTGCCCGGGGTCCTGCTGGCCCTACTGGTGGCTTTGGTGGGCCGAGGGGCCGCCGCACCCAACGGCACGCGACCGGCCGAACTGGGGCGCGGCTGGGACGGCCTGGTGGCCCGCTCGCTGGCGCGCCTGCCTGTGGCCGCGCAGCCCCCGCAGGCGGCTGTCCGCAGTGGTGCAGGGGACTACCTACTGGGCCTCAAAAGACTGCGGCGGCTCTACTGCAACGTAGGCATCGGATTCCACCTGCAGGTGCTGCCCGACGGCCGCATCGGCGGCGTGCACGCGGACACCGGCGACAGTGAGTGTGGGGCGCGCCGGGAGGGTGGGGACCCGGGCGCGGACTAGATAGAGCTCCGTCCCTTTGGACGCGAGGAGCGCACCCGCTGGCCGGGCCCCGCCTCCCGCCTTCGGAAGCTTGGGCTCCCGGTGCCGAATTCCAGCGCCTTCGCCCGTCGGCACCCACGGGAGACTGGGACAAGTGCCCAGATTGACGCCAGACTTGGGGGCTACCGGCTCTTAGTGCTTGCGCTGGAGACCTTGGGTTTTTCACTCCCACTCACCCCAGCATCGAGATCTCCAGAGGCTTGTAGGTGGGGGTCTGTATGGGCACAGAGTCACCTACGTTTTTCTGACCTGTGTCTCGCCCTCCAGGTCTTCTGGAGCTCTCCCCGGTGCAGCGGGGCGTGGTGAGCATCTTCGGAGTGGCCAGCCGATTCTTCGTGGCCATGAGCAGCAGGGGCAAGCTCTTCGGTGTGGTGAGTACCTGGGGGGTCTGGCTGGGCACCTGCGGAGTCTGGCTGGGCACCTGCTGGGGACAGTGTGCAGGGCTAGCAGAACTGTAAAACCCACACCCCACCCACACGCACGCACTTGTGTCTAGTTACTAGGTCTCAAGGTTTTCAGCCAAAGTAGCCAGAGGTAGACCAAAGGAACTGCCACCCTATTCCTGCCAGCCGTATGTGGGTACTTACTCATCCTAGGAGAGAGGCGGGCCCAGCAGAGATGAGTCCCAACAAGCAGAACTCACTCGCAGCAGGAGATAGCAAGCAGATTGATAGGGACAGGGCAGGTGAGCTGTGCTCCTCCGCCTAGCTTGAGTTTATCACCTCCTTGAAGCCTGGAACAGACAGACTTGACACCCTGCCTAGAAAGACCTCTTGGGCCCCGCCTGCAACAGGTCCCTTGCTCACGCCATGTCCTCTTTCCTAGCCTTTCTTTACCGACGAATGTAAATTCAAAGAGATTCTTCTGCCCAACAATTACAACGCCTACGAATCCTACGCGTACCCCGGCATGTTCATGGCCCTCAGTAAGAACGGGCGGACCAAGAAAGGGAACAGAGTGTCACCTACCATGAAGGTAACCCACTTCCTGCCTAGACTGTGACCCTCCGGAGCCCTGCCTCAGCCTCGGAAGCACACTCTACCCCTCAGGAGGAGCACTTTCTCTCCATGGAGAATTGTTTGCAAAAACAGGTGTAAGATATTTAAATTAATTATTTAAATATGTATATACGGATGCCCAATTATTTAATTCTGTGTATTCTCATTTTCTGGGAGGTGGGGGAAGTGACCAAAAGAACAAAACAGATCCAATGAAGCTCAGACTTTTTTGGTGCAGTGGGATGGACTTCCTTCACTATCAGAGCCCAGGGTGTGCTGCTATTTCATGTGTGAGTCTTAAAACTCGGTGACATCAGATTCCAAGGGTGTCTGGGCCTCTCTGTGTCTGGAAAGGCCTGCCTAGGGCCTCTGAGCCAGTGAGAAGAGGACCCTGCACTCTGCTCCTTCCAGTCTGGAGCATCCTGAAGCAGCCGCTCCCTCGACTCTCTTTGGTATGAACCCGAACGGATCGGTTTACTCCAGGGACAGAAGTGCGTCCTGGAAGTCCTCCTGCCTCTGTTTTTAGATCTCCAAGACTGATCTTTGAACTCTCTTGCAGTCAATCTTCCTCGACCTACCGGATGGGAGAGACCCTTAGACAACTTTATAAACTCTTGTTTGCCTTTTTTGGACTGGCCAACAGGGCACAAGGCTTGTAGCCATTGGAACTTTTCAATTGCCTGGAAAGGAACCTGGGCATGGACAAGGAGGTGTGTGTGCCACAACTCAAGACTCTAGGGATGAAATTCTACTTTGTGATAGAGGATGGCTTGTCAGGATATAACAGAATGTATTTTGCGAAAATCAAACTGAGAAATAGAAAAACAGGCTTCCCTGAATTGGGAGAGCTTTGTAATGGAACTCCATAATTTGAGAGTGAACTGTCCTTCCCAGCCCTAATGCAATCTGCCGGCAGGAGTCTGCATTCTGGTGCAGTCCCAGTGTGAATGCATTCTATTCCCATCTACCTCAGAGTTCCTGAGCCCCTGGCGATCAAGCTGGAGACTGCCGGCGGGTGCGGCTGCCTGCTTCTCTGCCACATGTAACATCGTGCGCCCGCTCGACTCTTGTCACGTTCCAGCTATCTTTACCCAATGATTTACTTTTAGTAAGGGGTATTCATGGTGAAAATATGCGCGGCCAGCTGTCAGAGTGCACTATATGGTCACCAAGTCAAGTAACCCTTGTATTTTTCTTTATATATTTTACGAATGTAACCCCTGTCGCTGAGACCAAGATGGAAGAGGCAGGGTTGGCGGCATTTAAAAAAAGGGCTGGCTGAGGTGAGGGTGAACATTTAATTTTAATGAATGACTCTTTGGAGTTTATACAAAATGACCTTAGCTCACTGCAGTGAATGCCCTGAATGCTTATCCCCAAGATGTTAAGACTCTGCTGGGAGGCTTCTGAGCCACATCCCAAATTAACTTTATGGGAGGCTACAGACAGCAAGACGGGGAAAATCTGATTGGCATTTTTTTTGTCTTTCACATTCCTTTCAAAAACTCTTTGTTTGAATGCTAATCGGATACTTAAAATACTATTCTGCACCACAGCCCCAAAAGGAAGAGGCCACGCCCCAAAGCTGAGTTGGGAGTACTTCCCAAACTTCCCTTGCTGTTTAGCTTACAGGACAATACAGATCGTGTGTTTTTGAAGCCAAGCCCTAGACTCTAAGAGTGTTGGGGGAGAGGTCTTTTGTTATTTTTTAAAAACAGGGTCTCATAGCCCAGGCTGGCCCTGAACTTGCTATGTTGCTGAGGATGACCTTGAATTTCAGATCCTCCTGCCCCCACTTCCAAAGCACTGAAATTAAAGGTATTCCCGGCCATGTGCTGTTAGATGCTGGGGATTGAAACCAACAGAGCTAAGCCTCCCTCTTTTTTGGAGGGGCAGGGATGAGATAGGGTCTTGTTCTGTAGCCCAGGATGGCCTCCTGCTTGAGTCAACCAAGTGATGAGGCTACCGGGGGCAGCAGGCACCTGCCCTGCCGGGATGGGATTCTCTGCAACTATGTTGCTTCAGGCAGGCTGTGGTCCTCCATGACCACCTGTTCCCTTTCCTCAGTCAGCTTCCTTTTCTGTGTCCAGGGACAAGGCTGTACCTTCGGAATTTTGTCGTGGGATGGGTTTAAGGTTTCTGTATCTGCCCCTGTTACTAACGAGTCGGTCTGTAGTTAATACAGGTGTCGACCCAGAATAGTATGTGCTGTGCACACTGGATGCTTGATCCGAGAAAAACATTCAATCATGTATAGAGAGCCCCGAGAGACTGATGGGAATGATCGGGAAAGATATTAAAGTGGCAAATGTGTCTTGAAGCCCCTGTGTCCGCTTCATCTTTTTCTATTTGCAATTGAGCAGGATAGGAGCAGGGAGACAGATTTTAGCTAGCTGTGTACACACAAATGTGGCCTTGAAAACAGACCAGGAGGCAAAGGTATCCCCTCAGTGGGGCTCTATTGCTGCCTACCTGGTCACTAACCTGGGTCTGTGAGTCTGTCCACAGCCCTGGTGAGTACATGCTTACCAAAGCAAACTGGGGCAGAAGAGACTACATACATGTGAGTTTGACTTCAGTTCATCTAACTGTTCTCAGTGAGGAGGTAGAGTCAAGTTACAAGTCATAAAAGATAGCAGGCCACAGATCTCCCCTGTTTTAGTAAAGTTTTGTTCATTTCTTGGGGGGGGGATGGGATTTCACAGGGTATGGTAGCATGGTCTGACCGGCAAAATCTTGCTTCATCCCCTTTAGCTCTGAGGCTACAGGTTTGCACCACCACATCTGGCTAAAACCAGAGAGTGTTTTGCCTTATTTTTAAGATGGAACCCTAGTCCACAATGGAGTCTGAGCTACTGTCTCTAAAAAGTCAAGTAGGAGCTGGGCGGTGGTGGTGCACACCTGTTGACCCAAGCACTCGGGAGGCAGAAAGGTCTCAGTTCAAGGCCAGCTTGGTCAACAGAGAGAGTTCCAGGACAACTAGGGCTACACAGAGAAACCTGTCTCCAAAAAAGGAGGGGGAAAAAAGAAAGTTGAGGCTGGAGGTTTAGCTCCGTGGGTGCAGAGTACTTGCCTTGGGTCCCAGCATACATGAACAGGGTGTGGTGATGCACAGCCACAATCCCAGCAATTGAGAGATGAAAACAGAAGGATCCTAGATTCAAGGCAATCTTCCACTACACTGTGAGTTTGGGGCTAGCCTGGGCTATGTAAGAGCCTATCTCAATAATAACAGTAGTTGTAGGTGGTGGTGGTAGTAATAATAAATGACTAGGGCAGGCTTGTCCTCATGCAAAGGAGGCCAGGCACAAGGCAAACGCCAGAGAAATACCTCAAGCAGAAAGGCATGGTCCTACCCAACTCTGGAGGGTCCACCTAGCCAGTTCAGACTCCCAGCCTCCAGGCTGATGCCACATACTGAGGCCCTAAGCCACCTTCATTACAGCACCCCAAGAGAATGGTGCAGGTGCTGTTGGCACATAGAAACAGCTGGGGTTTTGAGTGTCCACACCTGTCCTGCTGGCTCCTGGGGTCCTCAGCAAGGCTGTTCTAGCCAATCAAGGTG
This sequence comes from Onychomys torridus, assembly GCF_903995425.1. Lineage (NCBI taxonomy): Eukaryota > Metazoa > Chordata > Mammalia > Rodentia > Cricetidae > Onychomys > Onychomys torridus. The sequence goes on from NC_050443.1 coordinate 122,564,798, forward strand.
ACCTGGGTTGCCAGTGGCAGCCCATTGTTGGCCTACTGGTGATTTTGGATTGGCAACCTCCAGCACAGAGGAATTAAGGGAGTTGGGGGGTCAAGGCCCGTTAACAATAGAGGAAGGAGTATCAGTGCTTCTGTGGCAGGTAATGAGTGGAGCCAAGTGAGTCTTTGTTTTAGTTTTGAGATTTTTCTTGTGTTTGTTGTACATGGGCTTCAGGGTAGGATATGTGCATGGAGAGAACAATTTAGAAAAGTCAATTTAGAAAGTCAAAGGTGGTGCACACCTTTGATCCCAGTACTTGGGAGGCAGAGGCAGGCGGATGCACATATCTCTGTGAGTTCAAGGCTAGCCTGGTCTACAAAGCAAGTTCCAGACCAGGGTAACACATAAACCTTTTCTCAGAAAGAAAAAAAAAAAAGGCAGTTCTTGGTCAGGCATCTGGCTCATACCTTTAATCACAGTATTCAGAGGCAGAAGGATCTCTGAGCTTGAAGTCAGCCTGGTCCACATACTGAGTTACAGGACAACCAAGTGAAACCCTGTTTTGTTTGTTTATGTTGGTTCTTAGCCGGGCAATGGTGGCCCACACCACTAATTCCAGCACCTGGGAGGCAGCGGCAGGCAGATGCACAGAGCGAATTTCAGGCAGTCAGGGATACACAGAGAAATTTTGTCTCGAAAAGCCAAAACCAGAACAAAGTTTAGTTCTTACCCCCCATCACACTCAGACCATCAGATTTGGCAGCTGCCTGTCTACTGGGTCATTTCACTGCCTGATTTTTTTAGGGCTTTTGGGTTGTTTTCGAGTTTGCTTGTTTTACTTGAGATAGGGTCTCACTATGTAGACCAGACTAGCCTTAAACTCCCGAAGATCTGCCTGCCTCTGTCTCCTGAATGCTAGGAGTAAAGCCATGCACCACCACGCCTGGCGATCTTTGGTTTTTTAATGTAAGGGGAGAGCTTGCACAGTCCTCATTACCACAAGTTATAAGGTCCAGATTCTCACACTTGGGGGGAATTGCACAGTTCAGCGCATCTGGAGTGCAGTGGATGAATCTGGAGCTCCCCTGACCCCTTTCTTCAGGGAAACTTCATGTGTGAAAGAGTTATTGTGGGCTGGGCGGTGGTGGCACACGCCTTTAATCCCAGCACTTGGTAGGCAGAGGCAGGCAAATCTCCGAGTTCGAGGCCACCCTAGTTCACAGAGTGAGTTCCAGGACAGCCAGGACTGTTACATAGAGAAACTCTGTCTCTAAAACAACAACAACAACAACAACTGCAACAAAAGAGTTATTGTGGCCAAATAGAGATTTTTTTGGTGACAATGGCTATGAGGGAAGCCGGCTGGCACACTGAGCTGTGGGCCACCTGAAGCTGCCTTGAATAACTGCATGGTGCTACCCAGTCAGGGTTCCACATGAGCCAGACTACACTAGCACCTGAGTGATGGGCGGGGGCGACACACCGCAGGGTGTGGTCAGCCAGAGCTGTTCCACCTTCACTTCCATCCCTAGAGGAGTTTGGAAAGCATGTGACTCAGGAGGGAGATGGCACCTGGCAGGTGGCCTCATTCCTTTAAAGGACCACTCATAGCATGGAAAGCAGTCAGAGGCCCTGGACAGCTGGCCAAGCCCAGAGCATCCCTTTCTGAACAGCCTGCATGTATGTGCTCCAGGTTCGCTGGAGTCCTGGATAGGACAGGGTCAGGCACAGCTCTGTCAGCTGCCACCTCTGCTGTCCTCTCACTGAGAGGTATCATCTGTGCACCTCCATTTCATGTCAGCATTGGCAGAAATGTCTCTGTGTGACTTCTGAGGCAGGCCACCTTCAGTGTTCTGAGCCACTACAGGATTGGACACCCAAGGTCCTATGTTGTCCCAAGAGGAAGTAGAGGCATGCATCGCAGTACCAGGAGGTGAGTGCTCCATTAAGAGCCCTCATTGAGCCTGACAGCCCAGGTTACGGTCAAGCCCTGCCTTAAAAACCAAACAAACCAGAAATCCAGCAGTAGGGAAGTAGAGGCTAGGAGCTCAAGGTCATCTTCCTATACAGTGAGTTGGTGGCCAGCCTGAGCTTGTCAAGTGTGGTTGTGAGCACCTGTAATCCCTTCACTCAGATGCCAGAGGCAGGAAGATCAGGAGTTCAAGGTCAGCCAGGGCTACATAGTAACTTCAAGGCTAGTCTGGGCTACACCAGACCTTGTATTAAAGACCAACAATTAAAAATGAAAAAAGGAGCCGGGCGGTGGTGGTGCACGCCTTTAATTCCAACACTTGGGAGGCAGAGGCAGGAGGGTCTCAGTGAGTTCTAGGTCAGCCTGGTCTACAAAGCAAGTTCCAGGACAGCCAGGACTGTTATGCAGAGAAACCCTGTCTCGAAAAACAACAACAAAATTATAAAGGGAACTTTGGGGGGTTCTATTCCATGGAATCTTTCTGGCTTGGGCTCCTGGTTAGCTGTCCTGTGTTAGCCCAATGCTGATCATGGTTGTTCCGGGGACAAGTGGAGTATGCAGGTTTGCTGGCCCTAAATCTTCTGACAGAAGCAGAATCAGCCTGTGTCCTGAGGGGACCCCCACAGTATCAAGGGCCAAAGTGAGGACCCCCTCAGTCACTGGGGGTCCTCAGATGGCTACCAGCTCCTACTGGATCCTGAGAGCAAAGAGGGACTTCAGAGGGGTATTCATTACTTTCCAGGCTCCAGAGCTGGCAGAGGAAAGCCACTTACACCCAGGCCAGTTTTTCCAAGTCCCTTTTTCCTGGAGAACGCAGAAGGAGGGTACTTGGGCCCTTCCTCCTCCTCCAGGTCCCCTGGCCTTCCTAGACAATGGGCTTTCCATTGTCCCAAACACTGCACTCTTCAGCCTGCTGGACATGGCTGGGGCAAGACAGAGCTCCAATAACCTGGAAAAGGACCACTGGCCCAAGAGACTTCAGTTGCTGGGGGAAGGCCAGTCCAGGTGCTGAAGATAAGATGGGACAAAGAAACAGAGGGATGCTCTCACGGAGACAATGGTAGAACTTCGCAGCCATTAGTTTCGCAGATCAAATTCCATTCCCCCCCTGTTTTGCCTTTTTTGACAGGGTTATCCCAGCTGGCCTTGACCTCAGAGGCCATCGATGGCCTGCCTCTGCCTTCCAAGGGCTTGCGTACACCACCACTCCTGACTGTATGTTTTCTCACTGCTTGAGCTTGAGTTTGTCCATGGGGCTCTATTTTTGTGGATGGGGTAGAAATAGAACGTTTTGCTTGCTCATTTGCATGTTTGAGGCAGGATCTCACTGTGTTGCCCAGGCTGGCTTTTACCTCCTGGTCTCCCTACCTCAGTGTCCCAGTGCCAGGAAGTAGGAGCTTTGGAAAGCACTTGGCTCCTGGGAATACAGCACCTGCTCAGGGAGAAGCAGGGCCACCCTGCAGAGTGGTGGTCTTTCTCACCCTGGCCATAAGCAATCCAAAGCAGACAGGAGCAAGTCACCCAGGCACTTGCAGAGTGGCCCTAGGAGGAAGAGACTCCCAGCAACCTCATAAGTGACAAACTCAATAGACAGAGTCCCTTCCCTGAGGGACACACCCAGATACCCAAAATCAGGGTGATGTGAGTGGCAGAGGGCACACAGACCAGGGTAATGTGAATGTGTGGCAGAGGCACACAGACCAGGGTGATGTGAGTGAGTGGCAGAGGCACACAGACCAGGGTGATGTGAGTGAGTGGCAGAGGCACAAAGACCAGGGTGATGTGAGTGAGTGGCAGAGGGCACACAGACCAGGGTTGCTACCTTGATATCTGGTGATGCTTTTATTTCTATTTTCTCTGTACAAAGGACCTGTCCTCATTTTCTTTCTGTTGCTGTTATTAGACTACCTGACCGAAGGCAGCTTAGGAGACAAAAGCATTTATATTCTGCTTCCAAGTCTAAGTCCAGTCCATAAGAGACAAGAAGTCAGGACAGGAACTCAAGGCACAAGTTTGAAGGCAAGCCTGCTTGCTTTTCCATACAGTATCACTTCCAACAAAAAACTCACTCACAGCCAGGGAAATTTAGCAGGAATCACAGAGGGTGCTGCCTGCCCACTCTGCCTCAGGCTCATGCTTTGCTAGCTTTCTTTTATAGCCCAGGATCACCAGGCCCTGTGGCCCACACTTTTCGTCCCAGCATGGGGGATGCAGAGGCAGGTGGATCACTGTGAGTTCCAGGAAAACCAGGACTACATGAGACAAAAACAACAAACAAAAACTAGTCAGGGATCACTTGTCCAGGGAATGGTGCCACCCACAGTGGGCTGGGTCCCCCTACATCAATTAACAATTAAGACAATCCCCAACAGACGTGGTGCTCTGACTTCCTCAGCTGAGACTCTCAGGTGACTGTAGGCTCTGTCAAATTGACCATTAAAACTAAGACAGGATCTAATTCAGAGAGAGCCTCTTCCAGGCCAGGCTTGCACCCTGTCACTCACTTGGCTACTACAACCCAGCCCTACTCTTGTTGTTGTTGTTGTTTTTTTTTTTTTTGAGCTGAGGATCGAACCCAGGGCCTTGTGCTTGCTAAATCCCCAACCCTACTCTTGTACTTTTTAAGCTACTAAGTTTTCTTGATCAATTGAGTATTAACTGATTGACTGATTGGTTTTGAGACAGGGTCTTACTCTGGTATCCCTGGCTGATCTCTAACTCACTGTGTAGACCAGGCTAGCCTAGGGCTCACAGAGATCCACCTGCCTCTGCCTCCTGAGTGCTGAGATTAAAGGTGTGCACTTCACACCAGGCTAGTTTTTTTTTTTTTTTTAAATGTATGTGTGAGAGTATTGACAGCAGAGGGATGAGCAGTCCAAGGTCATCTTTAGCTACAAATTGAGTAGCCTGGGCTAAACGGGATCTTGTTTAAAAAAAAAAAAAAAAAAAGCTGGGAGGGCACACCGTTAATCCCAGAATTTGGGAAACAGAATCAACATGATCTCTAAGAATTTAAGGCTACACTGGTCTACACGGTGAGTTCCAGGCCAGCCAGGGCTACATGGTAAGTCTGTCTCAAAATAAAATAAGAAAAAGAAAGGAAAGGCATTTGGAGGAAGATTCAGGCCACTCAGGCAGAGAGAGCTCCACAGCAGCGACGTTAGTAGCCATGGCCACCTTCCGATGACACATGTCCTCGGGCTGGAAGTTCACAGCTGTGCTACCTGCCTTGGGGCTGGCTCCTTGCTCTGCAACTCCCAGACTGTATCTTCTCCCTGTGTCTGAACATGTTCCTTTTCTTTATGTCTATACCCTGATCTCTAGCTGTAAGAACAGCAGCTCTGTGGAATCGGGTCCCATATTAGTGACCCATCTTACTGCATTCTGAGCCACGGTGGGTTAGGCCTCCAGTATTTGGAGACACAGTCTTTCTATAACAAAACCTTCTCATGTGCAGTGTGAGGACATTGTCAGATGCAAAGTCACCCACTGGCCTCTCCTCCAACCACCAGGGCTTGGTACCCTGTCACATCCATAGCTGGGAAGTGCAGAGTGGAGGGCACACGTGTGAAGATGGAGGGAGCAGAGCAGGACCCTCAACACTTCCACCCAGGCCAGCCTGCCAGCCATGAAAACAGGTCCAGGCCCTTGGGCCAGTCACCCAAAGGGCAGTGCCCCCTGACCTGCCTTGATGTGGTGAGATGACAGTTCCCCCGCCCCAGCCCTGAACTCTTCCAAGCCTGTTGATACCCCTTCCCCCAAGGAGGATGCAGACTTACAGGGAGGCAAGGGGACCTGGAGAAGACCCCAACCCTCCAGAGCCCCTTTGAACCCCTCCAGGGCCAAACTTATTTGTACTTCGGAGCTAATGTCGTTAAAAGGTTACATTTGCCACCAGAATATGCTGATGACCTCAAATAGCTCCTAATCACCTTCCAGAGGGACAGGGGGACAAGGAGAGTCTAACCTGGGGTGCTGTACCTCTCAGACTCACAAGAGCACTGGGGGTTCCAGAAAGATTGAGGAGCCTGGGCCCAGCCTGGGTTCAGCCAGGGCCCCAGATTGGCTGGAAGATCTTGGGAAAGCAGGTGCCGAAGCGAAGTCTTCACCCTGACTTGCCCCTGACTCCCACCCCCACATCCTCCGGCAGGTAGAGGCTACAGTGGATGCCCAAGACATGTCACCCTAGAGTCTCCTGAGGCCCTCTCCTTGTAGACAAGGATTTGTGAGTGTCTGAAATGGGCCTCATCCTTGCTGAACAGGCCTCTGAGGAAATGTGTATGTGTTTCCTGTGGAGCCCACAAGGGCTCTGGTTGGTGGCTTTGAACAACACAGACTTAAGTTCCTCACAGTCCTGGCAGCCAGCAGTTGGCAGTGGGGTGGGCAGGGCTGTATCCCCTCCTGAAGTCCAGAGCAGACTACCTCCTACAGTTCCTGGGCTCCAGGCACTGGGTGATGATGACATCCCCGGTGTCCCTGCTCTCTCCCCTCTCCTCTCTGAAAGGACACCTGCTGCTAGATTTAGGTCTGCTCAGAACCCAGGATGACACTCTTGAGGACTTCAGTGATGTTGTCTCTGCAGAGCCCCCATTTCCAAAGAAAGTTCCAGAAGCTAGGAGGCAGACTTATCTTTTGGGGGAGGGGGGCAGTGGGGTGCACATTCTGCTTCCTACAGCTAGGGAAGCACTGTCTATCCCAGCTCCACTAGCCTGGCTGGGCTGTGGATAGAACAGACTTGGGACTGGCCTGTCAACCCCTGTCCAGTGCTGTAGACCAGGCCCCGGCCCTGTGCAGAAGTGTCTGGGGTTAAAGCAGAGATAGCCCCATACTCAAGTGGATCACTAAACCCTGGACCCAGGAGGACCAGAGCAAGCCCTGCAAGCTCTCCATGTCCAGCCAAGCCCCAGGGCTTTGTGCTGCACTGCCTCAAAAGCTCCGTTCCCTGAGCCCTGCTGCAGCAGGCCTCCTAAGCCCACACATCTATCTTTCTACTCATCATGTCCCCGCCACATGCTCTGCGCCTGTAAGAGCAGGGTCCCATCTCCTCTGCCCGCTTTGCTGAGGCACCCCCAGCATCTACAGAAGGAACCAGCATGCTGGAAAGACAGACAAATGTTTGTGAAGTGAATGAGTGCATGAACAAGAGAGCAAGGATTCTGTCCCCAGAAGCTCTGTCTGAGGAAGGACTTCCTTCCTGTTGGGGGTGAAGGCCTAGGACTGTTTGGGAACCCAGGGTGTCTGTTCCTGCAGAGCTGAGGTTGGCTCATTCTAGCTAGGTAAGAGCCAGGCAGCCCCCTGGGAGCATCAAGCTGCCTTCACACCTGGTGCAGGGGTCAGGCTGACCGTTTGCTGGTGTGTGCAGTGCCCAACTAGGGCCCTTTTGGTGAGAAATGTGCATTTTCGCGCAACTTGGCCCAGGAAATCCCTGGCTATTCATGTGCAAACACAGGGTCTGGTCCCCAATGGCTGCCACAAACAGGAACCAGAAGGAGAGCCTAGGGGTCTAAGGTCGGCCAGGAAGCCATCCAGGGGGCAGAGGCCTCTCTTCCACAAGCTCTTGCCCGGCAGGGAAGCCACGGTCCTCAGATCTCTGATCTCTCACACTCATTTTTGGGCCTTAGTTGTTCCAGCCAGCGTGTCCCGTGGTGCTCAGGGAAGCCCCTGTCAGGTCACATGGTTTCAGCCCCAGTTTAGCTGTTGACATGGGCCAGTGGCCACACCCTCTGTGAGTCTCACTCTTCTTACCTGTAAAATAAGTCCCAGTTGCTCTTGTCTTCAGCATCAGGTTCTGAGCAATCGAGGGAGGTTCGAGAAAGGGCTTCCCAGGCTGCCGCGCTGTCCCTCCCACCCCTGTCAGAGCTAACTCAAAACATTCAAACAATCTGGTATTCAGAGAGAGTCTGCCCAGCTCTCTAACAAGCTGCTGATGTCTGTCATCCCAGCACTCACGGCAGAGACAGGACATGCAGGAATCTGAGATGATCCTCAGCTACCTATCGAGTTGGAGGCTACCCTGGGCTACATAAGATTCTATTTCAAAAACAGATAACAGCATAAGCAGGTCCCAAGCCACCGTGGGACACACTTAGGCTAACAGGTTGCTGGGTTATGGGGCTGAGATGCAGCCCGCCTCCTGTTTTGTTTTGTTATGTTTTTCCCCAGGAAGTTGTTTCTCAGCTCTTCTTTGTGGAGCCACAAGGATTCTCCCACGCTCCTGCCTCGGGGATTGTATTGCTGATGGACAGTGACCCTCCCAGTGGGGCTAGAAGTGGTGAGAAGCCTGGCTGGGGCTTTAAACACGGCTGGGGGGCTGTGCTAATGTATATAGGGGTACATAGGGGGCATAGGCAGGAGCTTCCAGCATGGACACAGCCAGCAGCGAGGTCCCTGTGGCCCTTGGATCACTCGCCACCTTCTGTGGTCTTCTCCCCCACTAAGTGAGGCTGGTCACCTGGTCACTACCCTGTCCTGACTGATCTCATTCTCATGGATGGTCTCCATGTTGACTTCCGGACGCACGGCCCACTGAGCTCATTCCACGCTTCCGCCGCCTAGGTCTCATTCAGCTTGTGAGGAGCTGAGGAGTGGTCAGACCAGAATGAGGCCCGAGCTCCTGGCAGGGAACTGATGGTAAGAAAGAAAATTAAAAAATGAGGCATTGTCTTAGAAGGTAGTGAGAGTCAAGGACAGAGAGAGGGGGCTTCTGGGGGATGCCCCGAGTGTTTGATGTCCAGGAAAGGCTGGGCCTTTAAGGCAAAGCTCCAGGAAGCCTTGCTCAGGAGGGACCCAGAAGCCATCAGGGAGTCAGCGAGGGTTTCCAGGGTGGGCAAGACAATCTGAGTGGAGGGCATAGAGGGCTGGGGACTGGACCAGAAAAGGCTTCAAGACAGCAGTGGGGAAGGATGTTGGGGTGGCAGGAAGAGGCCAAGGGGGTGGGGGACCCATGCAAGCCCTGAACTCCTGCTAGAAGTGGGGCTGAGCTACTGGGCTGTTTGAAGTGGGGCACAGGCCTCCGTTATTTGCTTGGCAGAGTTTGCCCTGAGACCAGGCTGTGGGAGCAGGACACTGAGACCAGCTTGGTTCCCTGGAAGGAGCAGGGATGAGGAATGGGAAGTGCAGGGAAGCAAGTAGGGAGAGTGGCCACGCCAGACTCCACAAGTACCACTAGGGACATTTGACTCCCATCCCTATACAACCCCCCACTCCATCCACGTCTGGCCCGAGGGACCACGCTGCTTCATCTCAGAATGGCATTTGTTTGTTTCTTTGCAATGAACAGTTTATTTTCCAGTTTTTATCGGCACCCACCTCCCTTGTCATGAGCTCACAAACCAAAGAAAGAACGCCAGGAATTTCCCAGCAGGACAAGGGCCCACGGGCAGCCTGCCTCACAGTCAGGCATCTCCATCCGGCCCCCTCATCCTTACCAGCCCAGCACCCTGAGGCTCAGAGCCAGCAGCAGTCCTGAGGCAGGCCCTGTGGGTCCTGTTGGAGCTTATTCCCGACTCTGCCATCTACGTTTGTCTTTTCAGAGATCCTTGGAAAGCACCCTCAATCACAGAGCAGTCAGCCTCCAGCGTGGAGGTGGCTGCCAACAAGCAGGGACCCTCACAGAAATCCCCAGGCTTTTCAGGCCATCAGCTGAGTGCTCAGGGCCCTGACAGGACAAGACTCAACAGGCAAAGGGATGGTGGCAGGCAGAAGCTGGGTGTCCCTATCCCCCAGAAGAGAAGTCTTTGCAGCTCCGCAGTATAATCTTGGACAAATCACTAAATCCCTCTCTTCTATGCTCTGCCCAGCTACAAAACAGTACTTAGGTAGCTTGGGGCCCCTAATTAGGCCAGCTGGCATGGTCCTGGGGGCTACAGATGAAAGGCCGATTGAAGTACAAAGCCCTGTCCCTGTGAGCTATTCCCTGGCCAGGCAGGGCTGCAAACCCTTAGGTAGAGGAGGGAGGGTGTGCTGGGCAGTGAGAAGAGGCTGGGCTGTGGGGCCACTCACACTAGATGGGGACAGTGTCAGGCCCTGAGAGGCATCTCTGAGCTGTACTCCTGGAAGCCACCTCTTTCCTGTCCCCTCACTCTGCCTCCTGCAGAGACTGTGGGACCACCATTGCTGACTACAGATGCCCTAGACGAGCATCTGAAATTCTGACATATAGGCCAGGCCAACCTGAACTGCTGTCCCCACACAGGGCCACCTCTGCCCCACTGTTCTCTGGCCCTGGTGGCCTGACCTCTGCTCCTTCCTAATTCCTACTGCCTTTTGAAGCCAGTTTAGATTATCCTTGGCTACATAGCAAGTTCAAGATCAGCTTGAGCTACGTGAGACCCTATTCTAAAACACCAAGAACTCAAACAACAACAAAATAATTATTTTGGAACTAGAGCTGGGAGTGGTGACACACACCTGTGATTTCAGCTGCTGGGTGGGGCACTGAAACAGGAAGACTTAGAAACTGAGACCTGGGCAACAGTAAGAGAACCTTTCTTTAATAAAAAGAAAGGAAAGAAGGCAGGAAAGGAGGAAAAGCCATGCACAGTGGTATAGACCTTTAATCTCGGTATTTCTGAGCCAGAGGCAGGTGGATTTCTGTGAGTTCAAGGCTAGCCTGGTCTACCTAGTGAGTTCAAGGTCTATACAGTAAAACCCTCAAAACAAACAAACAAAACAAGATTTTTTTAAAAAGGAAGGAAGGAGAAGGAAAGCCAGAGGTTGGGGGGTGGGGGGCGGTAGACAAAGCCAGAGGTTGGGGGGTGAGGTGGCAGCATTTAATGGGGAAAGTACTTGAAAGGTGGAAACTACACTCATCAGTGCCCGGCTCACAGAGGGCCTTCCTGGGTACACACGGGGGTACCACCCCAACCTTTCTTTTATTTGCCAAAATCACACAGCAAATGACTTCTCAAACAGGCCAGGGAAGCAGAAGCCCCCCCCCCCACCCCCCAGTGGAGCCCAGGTGGCCCTGTCCGTTCCCATCTGTCCACCCTCAGCCACCTCCCCCTTTCCAGGAAGGGATAGAGAGAACCTCAGAGTCTCCTGTTGGCCAGTGAGACAGTGAGACAGACTTCTGGCTTCACTCCCTTGTGACTCCATGGGGCCTCACACCTGCCAGGCACCTGTGCAGGCCCGTGTGAAAGGCAGAGGGGAGGGGAGGCCTGGCTCTTTGAATCAGCACCACTCCCCTCCAGCTACCCTTGGTCTTGAGGCAGCAGGCGCTGGCTTTCCCACGTGGCTGACAGCAGGTGCTGGCTGCAGGGGTCTTTTCTGGAGAGGCTGTGTCTTCTCCCATCCCATCATAGTCTGGGAGATCCCAGCAGGCCCTGGCACTTCTTCCCTTGCAGCAAGCTGGATTCTGACCTGGTAAGCTGGATTCTGACCTGGTAAGTTGGGTTCAACTTCACACAAATGCCAGCACAGCCTGCAAGCTCTGGTCTGGTAGTATTCTCTAGAGCAGAGAGCTGGGAAACTAGACACTTCAAGTAAGAGGTTTCCAACCCATATCACTCCCAACCCAAACTCCCCATAGTGCTCAGGACACAGAGCCTCAGCCAGCCCCTCCCATGCCCAGCCACACTATTCTTTTTTTTTTTTTTTTTTAATCATTTTTTAAAGATTTATTTATTATGTATATAGAAGAGGGCACCAAGTCTCATTACAGATGTTGTGAGCCACCATGTGGGTGCTGGGAATCGAACTCAGGACCTCTGGAAGAGCAGTCAGTGCTCTTAACCTCTGAGCCATCTCTCCAGCCCAGCCACACTATTCTTACAGGCAAAGGTGTGATACTCCATGTACTCTCTGACCCTTTACACTGGTTCACTGTGTGCTTTGAAGAAAACCAAATAGAAACTGGCCCGGGTTGTGCTGAAGGTGGCCATTAAATGGAATGACGGTGAGCTATACCAAAAGGTACACTCAGATCTCCACTTGAGGGGAGCCTGCCTTGGTTTTCTTCAAAGCATGCTTCAAAGCACCCCAAGTCATCTCTTACCTGGGTTCTCCTGATAGTTACCAAATGACTCTCCCAAACACTCAGCCCCAGAGTGTCTTGTGGCTGTCCCCACTAGAGAGAGCAAAATTAGGTGTTTGATAAGTATTTGCCATGGGAAAATGGAAGTTGCTGGTCCCCAGAATAGTCTTTTGTCCTAGGCCTTCAATCAGGATGGGGATGCCCTGGGCCTCAAATGTGGGTTTATTTTAAACTTGTTGCCAGAATGCATAGTAACCTATTGACTTGACCTGAATTAATAAGCCAAGTCTGGTTCTTTGGAGATAACAATTCTTAAAGTTCAACTCAGAGATAAATGGAAAAAAAAAAAAAAAAATCCCCTCCCTGAAACCAGGCAGTGGTGGTACAGACCTTTAATCCCAGCATTTGGGAGGCAGAGGCAGGCAGATCACTGTGAGTTCAAGGTCAGCCTAGTCTACAGAGTGAGTTCCAGGACAGTCAGAGCTACACAGAGAAACCCTGTCTCAAAAAAATTAAATAAATAAACAAACAAACAAACAAACAAACAAATAAATGAAAAATAACCCCCCTTCCTATCTGCACCACCACGCCAGCTTTCCAAACCCAACACCAACCTGCAGAGTACAGGCCAGCATTGGGCCCCTCTGAGGCCGGCTGTGCCCAGCATGTCTGTAATACAGGCAGCACAGCCTTCCAGATGCTCCTGGAAAGACCGCCACTTCAAACACCGTGTTCTGCCCAGTGCCCGCAAGCCTCGTGTATTTCAAAGGCACAGCCAGCGGAACTTTCCCTGTAATCATTAGGCCCCAGCTTGTCTTTAATGGACCATTAAGGGGGATGTGATAAAGAACACTCCTGATCATTACCTTGTTCTGAAGGCCCTGGAGCCCACCTGGAGGGGCCCGCAGGGCAGCCACCTGAAGTGCCAGCTCTCACAGGGATTACACCAGAAGGAGCCAGGACTCTGGCCAGCAGTAGCCCTGGCCAGCAGTGGAGGCCATGGCCATGAGGGTGGGATAGCCTACCCAAGAGTCACTTTCTGCATGGGAATACTGACTTCTACTCTGCCAGCTACCTACTTGATGTGAGCACTCAGTCAGGCACGTTGCCTAGCTGGGTCTTTTTTCCTAATGGTGGGCAGGAATAACAGGGCAGCCTGCAGTTCCGCTCCAAAGCACAGTTGGAGGTAAAACACCAAAAGAAATGCTCATGTGAATCATGATCCCCAAAATTAGTGTCTGTATGGAGCCTCAGAATGTCACCTTTGGAAGCTAGGCTTAGTGGCCCATGCTTGTCATCCAAACACTTGTGAGGTTGAGGCAGATCATTTTGGTTCATATTATGCTGTCGAGAAAGCAAATAAAGGATAGGAAAGGGGTCTGGGATAATATGTTCCCAAGTGACCTTCCTCCTCCAACTAGGTCCCATTTCCTAAAAGTTCCAGAGCCTTCTAAAATAGCAACACCATTGTGGATTCTATGTTTATAATGTGAACCTGCTGGGTGGTGGTGGCACACACCTTTGATCCCAGCACTCAGGAGGTAGAGGCAAGCTGATCTCTGTGAGTTCAAGGCCAGCCTGGTCTACAGAGAGAGTTCCAGGACAGCCAGGGCTACACAGAGAAACCCTGTCTCAAAAGGAAAACAAACAAACAGACAACAACAACAAAGTGAGCCTGTGGGTAGCATATCAGATTCAAATGATCCCAGTGTTCACTGTAACTTCCTCCTGAGACATAAGTGATTAACTGGCCCTGTTCACAACACAAGTTCTGTGTACATGTGTGCGTGTGCGTGCGCGTGCGCGTGTGTGTGTGTGTGTGTGTGTGTGTGTGTGTGTGTGTGTGTGTATTGAATGTGCACATGCATGCATTCATATGTGAAGGCCAGATGTCAATGTCACATGTCATCTTCTATTATTCTTCACTTTCTTTTTGTTTTTTAAGGTTTATGTGTTTTTATTTTATATGTATGAGTGTGTGCCTGCATGTAAGTCTGTACACCATGTACACACAGCAGAGACCAGAAGAGGGCATCAGATTCCCTGGAACTGGAGTTACAGACAAGTGAGAAATCCTGTCAGTCTCAGAAAGAGACCCTGTCTCTCTCTGAGCCTGGACCTCACTGATTCAGCTTTGCTGGCTATCCAGTGAGCTCCAGGGATTCCCCCTGAATCCATCTCCCCTGGGCTCCAATGTGTGCCATCATGCCCAGCTTCTTACATGGGTACAAGGGATCCAAACTGAGTACACCGTCTCCTCAGTACCAAGGTGGGTATCTAAAGCTAAGTTTGAGGGAGGCAGGCCATGTAGCAAGAGATGAGAAAAACTGCAAATACCCCCCAAAATTGGCCATGAAATCAAAGCAAAGCGGAGGTCATAGCAAGGTCTGGTCATTGCCACTGAGCATGCTCACCACCTCCCCCCTGCAGATGCAGTCACAGGCCCCTCCCAAGACTCCTTTGGGTAGGGGAGGAAAGAGTAGCAAAGTCAGGGCTCAGTCTGCTGGGCAAAGAGATAATATTGGTTGTCGGCCCATCTTGTCCTTCAGAAAGGAGAGCTGAGGTCCTTAGCAGATCCCCAGCTGGAGCTGTCTTCAGATGTCAGAGCTGGGGAAACAAGTGGTCTAGAGATTGGAGAGGCCACAGGCGACGCCCGAAGAGCTTTGGGCAGCTGAGGAGTGGCCTGTTCCCGCAAAGGTCATTGGTCTGGAATTCCTCTGCTGTGCCTTTGCCACCAAGGGCCGTGAAAGTCCTCATTCTTCCTCTCTGGGCAGTGCAGTAACACTTAAAGCTGCCCTCTCTCCCTCCTCCTTCTCTTCTTTTTCTTTTAAACTTGGTGTGTGTGTGTGTGTGTGTGTGTGTGTGTGTGTGTGTGTGTGTGTGTTGCCTGCATGTAGGTCTATGCCTTCAGAAGGCATCTGATCCCTTGGAGTTACAGACAGCTGTGAACTGGTATGGAGATTCCTAGGAGTATCCCTCCCCACATCCCTGCCTTGCTGGGTGCTGAGGAAACCAGGGGTCTGCCAGGAGCAGAAACTTTATGCCAGCTGGCTTCCTGCCTCAGTGCTTTGTATCTACTCTAGACAGGCCTTGGTGGACAGTAGGCTCCCTAGTCATCTGCTCCACAGGCACTACAAGGACCAGCCAGGCCTGGACTGAGCCAGGGCCATCAGATGAACAGGGCTTATCCTGCCATGGAAGGCCTCACAGATCAATGAGGAGGCAGGAATGTCACCAAAGGTCACCAGTCCACAGTGGACACCTGACCCAAGAACAGAGGGGCACTTAAGATACTAGCCTTCAAGGGCCTGAAGGAATCATGGGGCTTCCTCCATAAGGGGCCTGCTTGTGGGTTGGTCGTCTCCCAGCATCTCTGTGGTGTTGAGGGCCAAGAAACAAGATCTCCTGTTCTCTGCCATGGACCCCAGTCCTGCAGGCTCACTAGCTTCTGGAGAGTTTCCTGTCTGTGACTCCTGGGATTACAGACAGCCACCACCATGTCTGTCTCCATGCGGGACCTGGGCATTGGAACTGGGTCCTCATACTTGTGTGGTAGCTATCACTCCAGTTCTGTCTGTCTGTCTGCTCTTGTTCGTTTTTTTTTTTCTTCGCCCCCTTCCAGCCCCACCCATGCATGTATAAAACTAAGGTTACACTCGGGCTTCGGCTGTCCCAGCCAAGTGTCCAGGGTGGACCTCATGTGGACATCTCTATCACTGAGTGTCAGAGGCAGAATCAGGAGCTACAGGAGCTGCGGAGCCCTTAGGGGGTGTTGCCATGGGGACTTTGGTGGCTCTAGGGGTACCCCTCCCCGTTCCTTGATGTCCGGAGAGGAGACTGTGCCTTCCACCCAGCTGGCAGGCAGACTCTCTGACCATGTGATGGTGGGGGACTGTGTCGCGTCTGTCTGTCTCCTCACTACCCTTCTGCTTCTCTGATTCTCAAATGGTCCCTTAATTGGCCATTTGTCCCCTAAATTAGGGGTGATTAGGATCAATCCTCAAGCAGTATTTCAGATGGTGGCCAAGGGGTCTGAAGTTTCTTACTGGAATCCCAGGGCTTCTCTGACTTGGTCACAAAAAGGTCAGCCCTCTGGCCTGGCATGGATGTCTGGATGACCTCTGACCTCAGCTTGTAAACCTGACTCTGGAGCTTGAGATTGGAGGGACTCAGGACAGTGGCTCACTGGACAGTGCCAGGGCATGCAATGGACAGGCACACTTCCATGCCAGGTCCTCCTGTGCCTCCTCCATGTCTTGGGCTCTGCAGGATGCAGCTCCAGCCAGAGGCGACACAGAGACCCTGGGCCCAGAATACTCCTCCTGCCTACTTCTGGGAGCTGGGCAAGCCTGTCAATGCCTCGACAATGGGGTCAACTATAGCCTCCACATGCTGTAGTGGGGTCATAGGGACAGCTACACCAAGCTCCTAGGTGAGCAGCTGGGTCTCCCAGTCTCCAGGCCAGGCTTGATGTCAACAGTCATCAACCTATGGGTCACGACCCCCTGGCATCGCATGCATATCAGATATTTACATTACAATTCATAACAGTAGCAAAATTACAGTTATGAAGTAGCAAAGAAATAATTTTATGATTGAGGGTCACCACAACATGAGGAACTGTATTCAAGGGTCGCAACATTAGGAAAGTTGAGAACCACTGCTCAGGTTTAATTGGCCCAGGAACTTCCAAGGGCTTCCATTATCTATCCACCCTCATCCTGCAACTGAAAGGTTGTGAGAATTCGTGTGCGTGTGCGTGTATATGCATGTGCCTGCATTTCTCTGGACAGTTTGCACCTGTATGCATACACACAGGTGGGGAAGATCCCACACATCTGTCCAGGCAGGCAGGCCTTCTACAGCTGTGCAGGTTGTGGCCCGAGCAAGGTCTCCTGGCTTCTGGCCAGCGTTACGCTGCTTGACATGCCATGTGCCCAGCACAAGTGGCTTTCTTTCCCCCCTACAGCACAGATGTTGTGGCAGTGGGCAAGACTTCAGAGTTGCCAACTCTCCCCTTTGTGCCAACCATGCTCCAAGGCCTGTGCTGGCTGTCCTCCCACGCCCCCACACCTGTCTCTCTAGCTCTTTTATAGCTAGAGTGAGTTTGGGGCTGTCAGCTCTCAGTATGTCCCCACCAGAGACAGGCAGGGCCAGACAGTAGTGTCACACAGATAGAATCCACAGTGTCTCCAGTTCCCTGGGCACGACCCAAAACACCAGGCCGGTTCCTGCCTACAGGTACAAGAAGTTCTTTGGCTTGGGTCCAGCTGGCACCAGCCTCCATGGGTTGACCGCCACAGCAGGCAACTGAGGAAAGGGTCGTGTGACCACTGAGCTGGCTATGGATGAACACCCAACTTGAGGTTCTTTGAACACCTACAACTAGCAGGCCCTGTTATCCCAGCTACTGGGGAAACTGAGGCAGGAGGAACATTTAGGGCCTATCTGTGCTCCAGAATGAGTTCAAGGTTAGCCTGGTCTACTTAAAAAGACTACCTCAAAATGAAATGGAAAGAGGGATGTGGATTAGCTCAGTGGTGGAGAGCCTTGGGTTGAACTCCCAGCAGTAAAAACAAGTGAACAATAAATAAAACAAATGAACAAATGCCTCCTGAACTCATCCTAGGAGGGAGGCATGTCACAGGCTGTGTCCCCTGGGACACCCCACAGCTTTTTTTTTTTTTTTTTTCTTTTTCTTTTTTTGGAATTTCTCAGAGAAGACCACAGCACTTGGTTCCGGGCTCTGCAGGGCCCTGGAGGGTTGGTCTTGCTTCAGCCTCAGTTCCCCACAGGAAACCCGGGACCTATAGATAGGCTCCCCATGTTGCTTAACTGTCCAGCAGCCACAGCATAGTAGGTGCATGGCAGAACCTGAGGCTGTGATCCCTGTGGGACAGGAGGTAAGAGTCTCACATGGTGTTGGTGCCCAGTGCTGGTGGGTAGGCAGGTGTCAGCCAACATCCACTCTGTTACTGTCCAGGGCCACACCCAGCACCGGCTCTACGGAAACTGGCCCCTCTGATGGCTACCTCTGAAATGTAACTCTACCCGCGACCTCTGACCCGTTCAGAGACCAAGACCACCTTCAGTTTAGGTCCCCAGCCCAGGGGCTTGAGGCCATCACCTTGTGGAATGCCACACCTCAGAAAAGTAGCAGCCCCCTATGAATTGGCCCTTAGTGTCCCCAGCTGCCACCACCTCTGGGCAGCTTCTGGGCCTCTGAAACTTCTTGAGGGTGTGACTCTGTGTCCTGCTGCCAGCTGGCCTCAAAGTGCCTTAGAATTGGCCTGTAGCACCCAGGAAGGACAGTGCAGTCCCTCACCCAGGACAACCTCAGAGCCTCAGTGACCCAGCCATTTGGCACCAGAGGTCAGGACAAGCATGGCTACTGTTCTGCACTGCTCAGAGCAAAGTGCCCAGGAAAGAGGCCCCTCCTTGGACTCAGGCCTCCAGGTGTGACCAGGGACCATAAACACCATTCTTCAGTTGTTTGGAGGTGGGAATTAGAGGCCAGCTGTTAAGCCATAGCCCTGCACAGCTTGGGGATGGTCTCCAATCATTAACATCCAAGTGGAAAAGCCTGGCCCCACCCCTCGGTGCTCACTGGCCTCACCCCTCCCTGTTCGCCTAGCAGCTGGGACACTGAGAAGTACCTACAGAGTAAAGGCAATAAATAGCACACAGGGAGACTCTAGGAGTCACCCTAAAGCAGATGCCCACAGGACAACAGCAGCCAACACCAGGAAGAGCCCACAGCCCCCCACCCTATGCCCTTCCTGACCCCAGCCTGGCCTCCCTGCCCCAGGGAACCTTCCTTCTGCCCCTTCACTGCCTGCTTTGTAGTTTAACAGCCCAGACACACCTCTCTAGAGACTGCCTTTCATCTTTGCTCTCTCTCTCTCTCTCTCTCTCTCTCTCTCTCTCTCTCTCTCTGTGTGTGTGTGTGTGTGTGTGTGTGTGCATATTTGCCATCTCCTCCTCTATCACATCTCTCAGATTCACTCATAGGTGTAAGAATTATTCCTGTTTCTTGACTGTATAATATTCCACACCACTATTGTCTATTTGTCTCTGTCACTTCTAGGAACCCATTTGGGGTCTCAGTGATGTCAGAACTTGACAGAACCAGTGGCCCATTAGCTGTACCTCACAAAAGCAAAATTAGGGCTGGGGACATGGCTCAGTTGAGTTCAATGCCAGAACCCACACAGAAATGCCAGGTGTGACATCACACACTTGCAACCCCAGCTTTGAAGAGACAGAGGCAGGAAGGTGCCTAGGGCTCTCTGCCAGGCAGCCCGGCCTTAGTTCAGTGAAAGACCCTGTCTTAGGGAGTTGGCAGTGTTCCTAGGGATGACACCCAGGGTCTTTCTCTGATTTCAACCTGCATACATACCTTACAAAGAAAAAGAAGCCGGGTGTGGTGGCAACATGCTTTTAATCCTAGCACGAGGGAGGCAGAGGCAGGCAGATCTCTGAGTTGGAGGACAGCCCGGTCTACAGAATGAGTTCCAAGACAGACAGGACTACATAGAGAGACCCTGTCTCAAAAAACAAACAAACAAACAAACAAACAAAAAAAACCCCAAACAAACAAAACCAAATAAATAAAAATAAATGATTAAAGAAAAAGACAGGAGGCGTTTGTACACACACACAGATTAACACAGGATTAGGATTCCTCTGTGAGCCCTGGGGTGTGCAGCCACTGAGAAAAGCAACTGTCACCGAAACTCTGTTGGCAATGGGCTACAAAACACTGTGGAGAGAGGAAGGTGTTCCTGTGTCCCGACAGCTAGTGACTGCTCCCCAGGGTCTGTGCTTTGCCCCACATTGCAAGTATGCTACAGTGTGCCTCGGCCTGTGCGGGGGGGGGGGGGGGGGGGGGGGGGCTGGGGGGGGGGGGGGGGGAGGGGGTGGTCCATGGTTTCTCCAGCTGCTGTGGTCTGGCTCCCATTACTCTGGGTCACTCCAGCCCACAGTCTATTGTCTTGTCATGTAATCCACACTCGCCTCACACTAGCAGCAATCCTCCTGCTTTGGCCTATCGAATGCTGGGGTAGCAGGCAGTCAGATTATCTTGTAGCTTTCCTGTTCTGGGCAGATCTGCTGACATTCTTACCACTGTCTGCTGGCTAAGCTCCCTTCTCTCCAGCCGTCCACTACAACCTGACTTCCTCCACACCACATACACTTCTAGAGCACCTGCAATGCCTGAGCACCCAGCTAGGTGCTAGAGAGCAGCTGGAGGGCTGGGGAAAGAGGTCACTGCCTGCCCTATGAGGGGCTAGTGGAAAAGGGAGCTACAAGGAGAAGATAAACACACAAATAAAAGGGTCATGCTGCACCATGGTAGGGTTGCAAGCTGGGCACTCTAGTGATTGTGCTCACCACACTAAATCCTTTGGCAAGCCTCCAGTTATCCAGGCGTGACCACCATGATTCCCCGCCTACTACCTGTCCATCAACTGTGGAGTTGTGCAGTGTACTACCTCTGCCTTAACATAGCTGGCCTTACAGCAGGGCTTCTCTGCATCCCTGGTCCCTTTATCTCACAGGGACCAGCTGCAAGCTTAGCCTTTCCAGTAGCTCCAGTGGTAAGATAAGCCAGTAGGGTGGAGACAGCTCAGTGGTTAAGAACGTTTGCTGATTTCAGAGGACCCAAGTTCTGTTTCCAGCACCCATGTTCTAAGGCCTACAAGTTTCTGCAACTCCAGCTCCAGGGGCTCTGACGCCCTCTTCTGGCCTCTGTGGGTACTGCTCCAATATGCTCACATCCCTTCCCGTATCATTAAAATTGTGTGTGTGTGTGTGTGTGTGTGTGTGTGTGTGTGTGTGTGTGTGTGTGTGTGTGTGTGTAGGTTTTTCGAGACAGGGTTTCTCTGTGTAGCTTTGTGCCTTTCCTGGAACTCACTTGGTAGCCCAGGCTGGTCTCGAACTCACAGAGATCTTCTGCCTGGCTCTGCCTCCAGAGTGCTGGGATTAAAGGTGTGCACCACCACCACCACCCAGCAAAAGCTTATAATTTTTTAAAATCAAAGATAAAAGAAGCCTGCTGGGCAGTGGTAGCACACACCTCTAATCCCAGCATTTGGGAGGCAGAGGTAGGTGGATCTCTGTGAGTTCTAGGACAGCCAGAGCTACACAAAGAAACTCTGTATCAAACAAACAAATAAATAAACAAAAATAACAAATACATACAAATAATAGAATAAAAGAACAAATAATAAATAATAAAATAAAAGAAGCCATTGGCTGTAGGAGGGAAAGGTAGTGCTTAACCTCTCCTGGGCCCCCTCGTGACTGGCTAGGGGACAGAACTAACAAGTAACAGCACCTACGCCTGGCATGGTGGTGCACATACTTTAATCCCACCAGCACTGAGGAGTTAGAGGCAGGTGGATCTCTGGGAGTTTGAGGCCAATCTGGTTTACACACTGAGTTTCAGGCCAGCCAGGGCTACATAGTGAGACATTGAGTCAAAAAAAAAAAAAAGAAAGAAAAGAAAGAAAGAAAGAAAGAAAGAAAGAAAGAAAGAAAGAAAGAAAGAAAGAAAGAAAGAAAGAAAGAAAGAAAAGAAAAAAAGAAAGGAAAGAAAAGGAAAAAAGAACATAGAAGAAAGAGAAAGAAAAAAGAAAGAAAAGAAAAAAATGAGGACCTCTCCATTATGCCTAGAACAGTCCTGCAGAGTGGAGAGACCCGGGCAAACTGAGACCTAGAAGAGACCCAGGCAGTTTCTGGGTCTGAGGAAGTCCTGGCCAGTCCTGACCTGTTGTGGGTCCTCTACATCCCTGTCAGTTCCCCACCAGCTGGACCACAGGTGGTAGCCCCAATTTGTTCCCCACCCCTTAAAAGCCTGAACCGGGAGCAGAACTCTGGCAGATTTGGGAGCTGACACCCCTATTCTTATTCAATTCCACCCCGCCTCCCTCCACCCCACAGTGTCACCGGCAAACATCTGTTCTGTGAATCAAAGCACTGGGGATTCGCCAGGTTTGCCGGGTCCCTGAGAATCTCATGAGCACTTTGGAGACGTCAGGCTGGAGCTGCGAAAAGTTAAAAGGCTCCTCAGCAGGCACAAAGTAGCCCGAAAGTGGCTCCATGAGGTCACAGGCCGGGCTGCTGAGGAACGGAGCTGAGACTCGGATTCCACTCCAGGGCAGCGCCTCTGACCCTCGAAGGAAAACACCAGGATGGTTCCGGCCCGAGAAGCCTGACTGGAAGGCCATTGTGCAGGGACCTAGGGCTTTGTTTAGGAGGAAGGTGACATTCAGGGACGTGTGAGACAGTGCTGTCCGTGTGCCTTTGACCACTGGAGCTGCACTGACGTCCCCGAATGTGGCTACTCAGTGCTGACTGATGAATCACTCAACCACGTCGCGGACTTCTTTGTCTGTGGCCATGGGTCACTTTGAAAATATCATTTGTAGGTTTCACAGCTTCTGGGCTGTGACGAGGAGAGCAGTCTGTTCACTATGGGGAATGTGGGAGAAAAGATGGAAAACAAGACAAGAGAGAACCAGCTCCCCATTCCCCCAACATAGCTGTAGACCCCTTCAGAGCCAAAATACTCATCCTGTAGCAGAGCCCTTTACAGAAAGGGGTTTGTCATCTGCTCTGAACTGGGCTCCAATGAATATTTTTGCACTTTTTTTTTTTTTTGAGATGTGTTATGGCCGCTTCTGTCTTTGAGTTTGAGCACCCGAAAACCGTGTATGCAGCCCTGAGCCTGGAGAGCAAGGTATGGCCTTTCTTCTACCAGGGCCTGCAGTTCTGGGCTCTTCTCTTTCCACATGAATGAGACTCAAGATGTCGGATCCCATCTTGGTTCTGGTGGGAACTGAAGATGGACCCTTAACACAGAACGTTGGAGTGGGGATAATGACATGTTAGTAGGCCCTGGAAAAAGGCAGCCATGCCAGGGGGTCTCCAGTGTATCACCTGTCAACCCTCTTAGGTGAGCCAGGTCAGCTGAGAGGTAAGAGGAAGCCTTGCCCTTCACTCTAGCTGTTTTAACCATGAAGGGACACCACCACTTCGTGCTCAGCTGAAGAGGGGACACCACCCCTTCGTGCTCAGCTGAAGAGGGGACACCCCCCCTTCGTGCTCAGCTGAAGAGGCTTTGCAGGTGTACCCCGAGGAGGAGCCCAGTGCTTCTCAGAAGACAGGAGCTGGCCCAGAGGATGGGAACCTCTGCTGTCTGTGCGATACCCACCATCCTGTTTGCCTCTGGTGAATTTCTCCAGGGGAGGAAGAGTTGGGGACACTCTGCTCAACCCTCCTACAGGCCTCCCCTGCTACAGAAAGCCCAGGATCCCATCACAGATGAGATTGCAATGTGCTGGAGACAGACAGGGTCAGGCCAACAAGGGAGCAGGTTCAGGGAGCCATGGTGGTAGTCACTTAGTGAGGGTCCTTTGTAGAGTGACTCTCAGAGTCCAGCCTCCTAGGGCTGTCAGCTCCTTCCAAGATGCTCCTGACTATTGGACCCTGAGACTGCACCCAGGGAGTTCTCTGCTGATGTCCACACTCTGGGGACCCACTGCCCACCACTTCTTCCTCAGGCAATGGGGAAAGCACCTGGAAGGTGGGGAGGGAGGAACACTGACTAGTAGGGCTTATGCCAGGCTGAGTGGTGCTCCCCAGGATGCATCCTTCCAGCCCCCCACATTCAAAGGACCTTTCTGCAGGGAGCAAAACAGCTTCAAACAGGCTGGGTGAGGTGGCATGCATCTTCAGTCCCCGCACTTGGGGGACAGAGGCAGGTGGATCTCTGTGAGTTTGAGGCCAGCCTGAAGTACACAGTGAGACCTTGTCTCCAAAACCACACACACACACACACACACACACACACACACACACACAGAGGCCACATCCTTGCTGAGTATGGGGCTAAACTCAAAAACATATAGCCAATATCAAATCAGGGAGAGATGGGAAGAAAGCAGAGACCACTTGGAGATGAAGGCCAAGGCCAAGTGAGGCTCCTCTGAAGTGAGGGGGACCTGGAGCCAGCAAGGCTGATGAACAGGCCTTGGTGCCTGGAAACAGGAAAGCCTGCCCATAGCCATTATTTCTTTTATTTTAAATATATTTTAGATTTATACTTATTTTGCTTTATGTGTATAAATGTCTTGGCTACATGCATCACTATATACATACCTATTGGACCCCCTGGAACTGGAATTATAGACAGTTGCAAGCTGTCATGTGGATGTTGGGAATCAAACCCCGGTCTTCTGGAAGAGCAGCCAGTGTTCTTAATGGCTAAGCATCTCTCCAGCCCTCACCCTATTTATTATTATTATTATTATTATTATTATTATTATTATTATTATTTTGTTTGAAACAAGGTCTCCTGTAGCCCAGGCTGGCCTTGAACTCACTATGTAGTGAAGGAATGACATTGAACTCCTGGTCCTCCTGCCTCTACCTCTTGAATGCCGGGGTGACAGGCATACACCCCCACACCTGGCTCCTGCTCATGTCTTGATGAAAGACAATCTCTATGAAAGTCATTGTTAGTCAATGGTTATTTGCTGCCCACTCTTGAAGGGGTTCATAGAGGCCTGTGGCCTGTGTTTGGATTCTAGCCCTGCTGCTTGCAAACTGACTGGTGTGGGGAAATCATCCCTCCACGGTTGTTACGAGCATCAGCCATCACTCTGGAAGGGCTTCCAGGTGACCAGTGTCCTGAAATGGCTGTGGCCTTTTCACAGATGCTGATCATTGCTGGGCAGGAGCTTCTGGAATAGGAAAGATGCCATGCTGCCCTTCAGGAGGGTCTTCAGTGTGAGCTCTGGCAAGTCACTGGAGGCTTCTGGGGGTCTTCAGATGCTACCAACTGTGTTTATGGTCATAGTCATTCACAGCAAACCCAGCACCAGATAGGGGAAGAGCAGGACCCAGACCAGCACTGTATCCCTGGAAATGTCACATAAACACATTCAAAGCCACCAGGCCCCAGTTCAAGAGGACCAGAGACTGTAACTCCAAGTGTCTCATGAGGAAGCATCCAGAAGGATCCCTTAAAACAAACAGAAGGCGTGGGAATCAGGAACTGAAAATGGAGCGCTTGCTCTGTCCTCAGGGATGTATTTCTACTCCAGTGACTCCACCCACCTTTCTGGGCTCCCCGGAGCATCACCAGCAAGAGTTCCACTGGCAGACAGCAGGAGACAGAGCCATATTAATTTAGGGCCACATTGGCCCTAGCTCACTGGCATCCTGGGCACTGGACCTCAGAGGAGCAACCTCCCAGCTGTGGCTAGAATTGCACTTTGTCCCCATCTAAATGATTGACAGCCAGCACAGCCCCTAAAGGGACACAGAAGGAGTAAAGGAAGCAAAGTCCTTTCTCTGTCTGTCCATCTTGCTACCAGATGCCCCTTTCACCTCCCCTGGGCTGTGGAAAGGTACCCTGTACAACCTGAGCTGGGCATTTGCTCTCACACCCTGGCCTGCCCTTGGTGGGAAGCCAGGAACCAGACCAATGTTAACCACGTCTATTTGGTGGTGATGGGAGCCCTTAGTGGTGAATCCAGGGATAGCTGGGGGGTGCCGTGAGTCCCTACATCAGCTTAGCTCAGTCAGAGTTGCCTGTGGTGGATCTGCCTTCCTGCTCTGTGGGCCTAGACTCCTGTAGTCAGAGGCAGACACCCACCTTCTCGGATATCCCCTGCAGCAGTGTCTTCTTGCATTTCCTAGATTGGGAAGCTGGGTCAAGGGCCATTCCCAAGACACCCAGGGGGTCTTCCCATCAGATTTTTGAAGGTATGATTTAAAATAAAATGTGCCCTCTGACAAGTTTCGTGTTCCAAGTTGAAAAGAGTCCTGGAGACACCCAGTGACACTTACTTCTATGATGAGGTAAAGACAGGAACCCTTAGGCCACACCTGGGAAACAGTTGACTGGGCACATTCTGGGTAGTGTGTCTCAACAACGGAAAACAAACAAAACAAAACAAAAACACAGGTTCTAAATGAACATACCTTTAAAATTCAGACGCAGCCCACTCTGTAAAATTTAGAAATTCCACCACAAATTCCACCTTCCACCCTGATTTGAAGAACATAATTGTGTGTGTGTGTGTGTGTGTGTGTGTGTGTGTGTGTGTGTGTGTGTCCATGCCATGGTGCATGTGTGAAGGTCGGAAGACAACTTGTGGGAATCGGTTCTCTTCTTTCACCATGTGGGCCCTGGGCAGTGAACTCAGGCTTCAGGTAAGCACCCTTATCTGCTAAGTCATCTAGTAGGCACCTCAGAGCACAACTCTAAGAAGCTTTTGTTTGCTTGTTTGTTGTTTTGTTTTGTTTGTTTGGTTTTGGTTTCTCAAGACAGGGTCTGTCTCTGTAGCCCTGGCTGTCCTGGAATTCACTCTGTAGACCAGGCTGAACCGGAACTCACAGAGATCTACCTGCCTCTGCCTCCAGAATCCTGGGATTAAAGGTATTCGTCACCACCACAAGGCTAGTTTTGAAAGTTTTAACAAGTATTATCCCCACATTCATGATATGGAACATTCTAGTGACCTACAATCACCTTTTCCCCCATTAGTGGTCAGTCTCCCCCCTTGACTGTGGACTGGCTTTCTGTCTTGTCTTTTCCTAAGCTTGACACTGAATTTTAAAAGAAATAATTAAGCCTGCTATGACAGTTTAGGCCTGTAATCTCAGCACATGATCAACCGAGGCAGGAGGATTGCCAGGAAATCACAGCCAGCCTAGGC
This sequence comes from Onychomys torridus, assembly GCF_903995425.1. Lineage (NCBI taxonomy): Eukaryota > Metazoa > Chordata > Mammalia > Rodentia > Cricetidae > Onychomys > Onychomys torridus. Next base: position 122,591,454 of record NC_050443.1, read on the forward strand.
TTCATAGCTATTTCTGGGACGGCCAGGGCTACATAGAGACCTTGTCTTAAAACAATAACAACAACAATAAATAAAGAAATCGATGAATAAATAAAAAAAAAAATAACAGGACACTAAGCTGGAAGGGAGATTTTGGAGGGGATTCTAGAGGGAGTTGAAGGGAGGTAGAGGTAGATGGACATGATGGACACAACTGTGTGGAACTGGCGCTGGAGGGATGGCCCAGTGGTTAAGAACATGTACTGCTCTGCCAGAGGGCCCGAGGTCCCTTTCCAGCACCCACATTGGGCAGCCACAACCAGCTCCAAAGGCATATCACACCTCCGGCTTTTCTGGGCATCTGCGTTTAGCAGCACATTCCCACTCACAGACAGATAGACACACATACACATAACTTTAAAAAATAGTAAGAACTTTAAAAAAAATGTTTTTCCCCCTAATCTACAGACCCCAAGCCAAGCCCTCCTGGCCCTCCTGGCCCCTGTGTGGGCCCTAAGGAAACAGCAGAGGTCACAGGAGTCCAGGAGTCCTGCTCACTGATGCCCATAGCACTCACTCGGTGAGATGTCAGTCTAGAAACAGTCTTAGCACCACACAGGGCACTGGAAATTCTGGGGACCACATCTGGGTCTAGAAGCTACAGAAGGAAGACCTGGAGTCTGTAAGGTGGCAACAGCGCCCCCTGCTGGCAAAATCGCTCTTTTTTTTTCATTCTCCTTTTTACTCTTTAGGGTACCCGCCCAAACCTAGGAGTGGTTACCCAGATCGCCAGGGCACACCCCCTGGTATCTCTGTAAGCCTGTTTCCTTCAGGAATCACCCCTCACTTCCAGATCATTGCTGAACTATGAAAGTTCAGTTATGACTGATTCTCGTTCTCTGTATGAACAACCCAGGCTCTTGTTCTAAATATGAAGAAAGGTCTGAGCACCCTATGCCCATTCTTCCATATAACCCACAAGACAAGCCCAGAAGCAGGCTGATGGCAGCTAGTCCAGAGTTCATCATGTGGCCAGCTGTGGATCTGCTGTCACCCCCAAGCCCTGAGACAGGCCACCCTGCCTGTCACACACAAGGCTCCATCTTCACCTCACATTGATGTCAACACTTTGTCACTTTTCAGAGTCCGATTTCCCATCTATTCAGAGGTGGGAGTAAAGCCCACACCACAGGGAAGAATGTTCTTATGGGGGCCACCGGGAACCCTACAGACTCTGAGCACTCCATTACCAACATTGCCAACTCTTCAGGTATCTCTGAGAAGGGAGCCGAAAGGAGCGGGATACTATCACCCGTATCCCACCCTCCAGCCCAATTTGGGGGACCCCTCAGTGAAGCCTCTGCCAACCTCCCCGGCACCCCACATTTATCACGGACATTTAAACGAAAGCGGCAGGAGAAGGCAATTAAGATTAATAGTCTGCGCTGTCGATTGAGAATCACAAGGGGGAAGTAATTAGATTTTACAGGAGGCACCGCTCTCTAAACCAAGCCTCACAGCATGGGAGTCCCCGGTCCAGAGACCCTTCGATGATGTCTTTTTGTAAAGGCTTTCCTGGTGACATTCTCCCAGCGCTCCGTCATTAACGCCAGTCACTGATGGCGTCTGAATGTGGCGTGTTCCTCATTGAGATTCATCAGACCTGCCATCTCTCTGCTGTCCCGCCCCTGCAGACAGACCTCCCATCACCACGGAGCGAGGCCAGTACCTCTTTCCCCAAACCAGCCTCTCGGGGGCCCCACACCCAGGAGTTGGGGGATTGAAGGCATAATGAGAGAGGATAAGGGCTGAGCCAAAGCCCCCTGCGAAGACCCTTTCTTCCAGGCCGGGGAATTCTCTGCAGGCTGCCTCCTTTCTTTGCACGAGAGGCTCATGGAGAGCCCCCTATTCTCCTCCCACCTGACCCGTCGCCAGCAGCGTCCACCGTTGCTCCTAGCTGGCCCCCTCCTCACCGGCAGGCAGCTGTCCCCAGCGCGCAGACTCAGGGGCCTGATCACCGACACAAGAGGGGTCCCACGGCCTGTCCTGCCTCTGCAAGTTGGCTAGCCCACCCTCCTCGAAAGTCATAGCCCCACTGACGCTCGCCTTGTGGAGACCACGCGCGAGGCTGGCCGTGGACGCGCAGAGTGCGGCTGGCAGCTCAGTGGAGGCCGAAACTGGGGCTGAAGCGCCACCTAGTGCGCTCCCACGACGTCTCCACTGTACAGGGCAAATATCCACGAAAAGGGGACCTAGGTCTGGGACCAGGAGAACGTGAAAGGGTCGGATCTGAGACGGCAAGCTAAGGGAAAAGGCCCAAGACTCGAACTGGGGCCCAAGGAAGCAGAGCTCTATGCGCCTTGCTGTCTCTAGTGACCGTTCCAAGCGCATCCCTCTGAGAGCCCAGGGCCGGGAGACCTTAGTAATTAATAGTAAAATTAAAACAGTCTATTCAATAATCACCAGGATGCTACACATTGAGCACTTGCTCCCCGGGACCGGGTCGCGAGGGGAGTGGGGCCTCCTCCTCCTCCTTCAGATCTGGCCGGCCTGGGCGGGGTCACTGGGCTGGGCCTGGGTGGGTGCGTGCGGGGGAGGCGGAGACTTGATGCAATTAGGAGGAGAAATGCTCTGATGCCACGGTCACCTACCCGCGGGCCCGCGGGACGAAACGTATATAAGGCAGCGTGCCCAGAGCCACAGAGCCGTCGGAGCAGCAGCGCTGCGCGCCCCGCGCCGCAAGCGCTCGGCTGCCTTGTTGGCTACTGCGGCTCTGTGCCTGCCATTCGCGTCCCCACTGCATCGCAGTCTCCGCGCCACCCTTATAGCCGCGCCTCGCGACCTCTCCCGAGGTGCCATGTGGAAAACGCAGAACGGACGTGCGGTGGCCCGAGCCCTGGTCCTGGCCACTCTGTGGCTGGCCGTGGCTGGGCGTCCCCTGGTTCGCCGATCCCTGGCTCTGTCTGATGAAGAGCCTCTCATCCTCTACGGCTGGGGCAAGAGCACCCGCCTGCAGCACCTGTACGCCGCTGGTCCCCACATCTCCAACTGCTTCCTGAATATCCGGAATGACGGCTCCGTGGACTGCGAGGACGAACAAAACGAACGAAGTGAGTGTCTGCCAGCGCGTCCCCTCGGGGTCCCTTACGTCCCCAGGAGCTCGCGGGCGTGCTATCAAGGCCTTAACAAATCCCCTGAACTCTCTGACTGGGTCGGGCGAAACAGCGTGGCTCTGCCGTTACCCACGTGTTGCTGGGTCCCGGCTGCAGCTTCTTCCTTCTCTTGCTTGCAGGTTTGCTAGAGTTCCGCGCGGTCGCTCTGAAGACGATTGCCATCAAGGACGTCAGCAGCGTGCGGTACCTCTGCATGAGCGCGGACGGCAAGATACGGGGGCTGGTGAGTGGTCCCCACGCGGCGGGATGCTCGAGGCCGCGCTGGGTCCCTGTTGGCTGGGGCTTTTCAAACTTCGAGGGCGAGGTAGCTAGTGCTAGGGAAGCTAATGTAAACCCCCCCCCCCCCTCCCGCGGAAAGTGATGGCCCCAAGCTGGAGCAGGGAAATGAGGAGGCCAGCGGAGCATGTCTAATCCTCCCAAAGGCTGGCTCGGCTGGCTGCTGAGTCTCATTCAGCTTTCGGCCCCTTTGATATTGAACAGGAAAACCCACCTCCGCCCTCTTCATCCCTAGCCTTTGCGTGTGTGTGGTCCTCGATTTCCTTTCTTATCCTCAAGTAAAAGAAAAAGAGAAGAAGAAAGGAAGTGTCTTTTTCAGTCAACTTCTATGTCCTAGTAACACGGAGTGATTAGGGCTAGGGTACTTTAGAACGTCCTTAAGGGGCTCACCTGCTCGAGAGCTGGGGGAATGGGGGTGGGGGCAATGGCCAGGTCCAGGTAACCCCTGAATCCGGGAGGCTAGGGCTCTGTGGGAACAAAGACTGTGAATTCAAAGCAGCCTTCAGCGGTCCCTCTGGCAGTACAAGAGGAGGCCGTGTGAGGTCCCTTGGCCAAGGCCTCCTATCCAGCCCTGGGCTCCTGGGAGGAGCAGGGACTCGGGGTAGGAGGTTCCCTGTGGGGGAACAACGGCTAACGCGCTCAAAATTTTTGTTGTTTTCTAAGAGTCTCAAAATTGTTTTGTGGCTCTGAGGTCGATTTATCTACATGAAAAGACCACAAAGAAAAGAAAGGGGTCTGCAGAGAAGGGAGGGGTCTGCAGAGGAACCGGTTTACAAAGTAGGGGGTCCGATGCCTGTCTGAAAGCTGATACCGCAGGCCTGGACCAATCTCCCACCAGTGTCTTCCTGAGATACTTATTTGTGGCGAGGGTGCTGCGAGGGGGGTTCGACCCCCGTTCTACCCTAATCAAAATGGGGTGGGGAGGCCCATGGGAGCTTTGTCCCTCAACCCCAGTGCTGTCCCGGATCTATTGGGCATAGTCCATCACAAATCCCCCCTGACCTCTCTTTTTAAATAGAAGGCCCACAATCTATCGTTCTTATATGAAGAAAGGGTGACCAATTCTCCCTAAAAAATTTCTCCAAGAGAAATATGTCCTGTGCTTATCTACACTTCACATTTCTCAGGGAACATGGCCCCTGCTGCCTGGCGGCTCTGTCTCCGTGCCATCAGCCAGGGCAGGAGCCAGTGGGTTCTTGGAATTAGCCTGTTATCAGAGCCTTATCTGCCACCGCTCTTCTACCTGCAGTTCAGCGACCTCGGCAGGCTCAGGAGAAACAGCTTGTGTTTACTGAACCATCCAGGCTCCCCAAAGGGATGTGGCACCAGTTTGGGAGACTGACACTGGTCCCTCAATCCTGGGGACTAGGAATGTTCGATATTGAGGATGAGGACCTGGGGCTGCTTCCTGCAGTACACATTTCCGGCCACCCACAGGGTCCGGGCTTGATCCTAGGTGTGGGGGAGGGGCTGCGGATTATCAGGCAGATCCTGGCAAGCTGCCTGTGAGGGGGCTTCTCTACTCACAATGGTAGGAGACTCAACCACCTCAGCATTAGAAAAGCTTCCTGTGCTGCCGGTCTAGGCAGAAACTCTCGCTTTTTCCCCAGCGCCTCAGACAAAGCTGTAGTTTGGGAAACTAAACTGAGCACAGAGTTCACAAAGCTGACCAATAACCACCAGACTTTAATGTCAGTGGTTAACAGCCAAGGAGACTTGCAGCCTGCCAGTGGCTGCACGTGTACTGTTCAGCCTAAGACTGGGATGGATAACTGGTACACACCTGCCAGCTCAACCCTCCGGAAGTTGAAGTAGGAGGATTGCTGTGAGGTTAAGACCCAGGCTCAAAACATACCAGGGCTGGAGAATGGAGCTCAGCTGGTGGGCTTGTTGCCTAGCATGCACAAAACCCTGGGCTCAATTGAGCCCCGCATAATGCAGCACAGTGGTGCTCAGCAGTCATCACACCACTTGGGAAGTGAAGACAGGAGGATCAGGAGTTCAAGGTCAGCCTAGGGAACGTGAGACATTCAGAATGGAAATCCAGGCCTCACATGGTTATGGATGACTTTAATCCCTGTGTGCAGGAGGCAGAAGCAGGTGAATCTTTGAGTTCACCTAGTCTACACAATGAGTTCCAGGCCAGCCAGGGCTACCTGTAGTAAGACTCTGTCTCAAGAGAAAGTACTGGAATACTTCTGAGTTGAGCTAACAGGGACAGTCTCATGTAACCTGGGCTGGCCTTGAACTGACCACTTGCCTCTGCCTCCCAAGTCATGGGCTGAGAGGTGAGCACCACCTTGCTTGACTTTCTGTGTGTTTAAGGCAGTTGATAGGAAAGCACAGTGGTGGCGGTGGGGCCGGGACACCACCTCAGTGCTCATGCTCACAGCTTCTTGTTTCTGTCTCCACAGATTCGTTACTCGGCAGAAGACTGCAGCTTCACGGAGGAACTGGACTGTTTAGGTTACAATCAGTACAAATCCCCAAAGCACCACCTCCATATCATCCTCATCAGGTCCAAATACAGGCAACAGCTCCAGAGCAAAGGACCCTCAAACTTTATCCCCATGTTTCCCCGGTCCTTCCTGGAAGCCAGGGACCAGCTGGAGTCTAAACTGTTTTCTTTGCCCCTGGATCCCGACAGCATGGATCCGTTTGGGATGGTGGAGGACATAGAGATGAAGAGCCCCAGCTTCCAGAAGTGACGCGGTTCTCGCAGGGTGAAGAAAACCCTAGTGTCCCATGAACTTCCCCTTTAGGAAGATGGGCTAGAGGCTGTACATATTCTAAGTCTCACATTGACCATGTGTGGTTTTAGTGGCTAGACTTGATCATGAACCTAAATTGACCACCTGCCTGGCTGCCATCCGAGCTGACTTAGTGTGGCTGCTGACCTGTGGTTAGGTTCCTCCAGTTCTGTTTGAATACCTCTACTAATGGGGAACTCACTCCTGGGAAACATTCTTATTTTTGAGCCAAGTCTATGTAATTTGGACATTTCCAGCAGGGCAGCCTGAAGGTACGAAGTCATTTAAAATCCATGTGCAGGAGGTGGGCTCTGAAGTGTGTGTTGACTGACTGGACCTTGTGGGGTCTCAACTTGCCCCCCAAGTGCCCCTGGCTAGAACTGACAGGGGTCACAAACTTGGAACAAAGGGCAGCCGGGAAAATCTTGGGAGCCTTGCAGGGTGGTTTGGGGATTAAGAATTCCAGCTGACCACTTAATTGACCTTCCCCCCCACTTCTAGATGTCGGATGGAAGTGACCCTCAGCCAGGCTCAGGCCAGGCGTGGACTCAGCTGAGTGGGTAGTAATGCTGCCATTTGTGCCCCAGCAGCTTAACTTGGTCACGTGCCTCCAGATTTCCAGGGCCTGGATCTGCCCATGTCACTTCCCTTCTCAAAGCTCACCTGGGCTCTCCAAGCTCAGAGCACGGAGCTCATGGGCCATCCACTTGTGCCCTCCTGCCCCCAGCTCCTGGCTCTTACCCCTGGTCACCAAGCATTGTGTGGATCAGTGTGACCTCCGCTGCCTGTGCCAACCTGCACCCCTCATTTGCAAATGAACAACAAGATTAGGAAGCCCTAAATTTTCCAGCGACTGCAGGGGGGATGTGGAGTCCTTTCCACAGCACTTACTTGGCAGCGTGATATTTATAAGTAATTTATTTTGTATACATCTCTTATTTTCTTACTTTATTTATGCCCCAGATCGTATTTATGTACGTGACATTTGTTTTCTACATTAAAAAGGAGTTGGTTTGTAGCAGAAGTGTTCTGTTCCAAGTGGGATACAAATGAGACATTAAAGAGCCACAGGCAGGGTGACAGCCTTGTCTAGACAGGGGGCCTGGTGCCTTTGTTGGCAATGGGTGGCTCCCTTTCTGGCTTCACAGACCCCTCATCAGATCAGGCCAGGAGGACACACTATCGTAAGTCAGAAAGCCTCACCATTGGCTTTTGTTACTGGGGGACACTGGTTGGTGGCGTGGGGGAGGCTTGTTGAAAAATTACATCCCCTTTTATTTTTTGGGTCTTTATGGGACAAAGTTTCTCTATTATACCTCTGGCTGTCCTAGAACTCGATAAGTAGATCAGGCTGGCCTCGAACTCACAGAAACCCACCTGCCTTTGCCTCCCTAGTACTGGAATTAGAGGTGTGTGCCACCATACCCAGCTACGAAATGTGTGTGTGTGTGTGTGTGTGTGTGTGTGTGTGTGTGTGTGTTTATGTGTTTATGTCTTGGAGAGTGAGGATGTCACCAGAATCCTGATTATGTTCAGTATCAAGGGCAAAGGAAACCTGGCTTTATGCCTGGGTCCTGACGCCTGTCCTGTCTGCAGGTGCTATTAACAAATGGATCAAGGAAGTGGGGCAGGATGATGATGGAGACGGCCATATGGCCATGCGCACTCAGGTGGCGGGTTCAAGAACAGTGAGGAGTCAATTCTGATTGCTGGAGGAGGAGCAGGAGCAGGGTGGCTCTGAGGGGGCAGCTGAGGGCCTTTGCCAGTCCTTATCCCCTAGGGACTCTGAGAGAAGCAGAGGTGAGTGGCGTCCCCAAGGGAAACAAAAGGCTCAGACCTCTAGTCCCTCTGAGCACTGGAGTCACCCCCAGCTCTGATTTACCTCTTCTAGATTAGGAACTGACTAGAAAAGCTTCCAGGGACCAGAAAGGAGAAAGGGCGATGGGGAAGGGCTGAGTGGCCAGGGGAATTGGAGCCAGGGATGGAAAGGGGCCTGGCTGTGGCACTGCTGAGGTATGTCTTTTGTCCTGGTCCCCATTTCCTGCCAGACAGCTCTGACATCCCAGGAGTCCTGGAGAAGAGGCGTCTTTTAGTATGCTAATAGACTTCCTGAGCTGGAACCCCTCACCCTCACCCTGGATGAGCCCCACCCACCCCGACTTCGGGGAGGCCGAGGAACTGATGTTTGACGCCAAGGCGCGCGTGGGGGTGGGGTGGGGGGGGGTGGGTGATCCCATCCATTATGCCTATTTCATGAAGTCTCCATAGCCATCTTTAGCACTGGGGTCAGAGAAGCTTCTGGAAGGTTCTGAACTTGTAGCTCAGGCAGCACCTGGGAGGTCTGGGAAGCACAGAAACTCCTCTTCACCCTGGCTTCCTGCATCTGTGTCCTTTATAATAAATAGTCTGAGTATGGGTGGCCCGCACCTCTAATCCTAGCCCTTGGGAGGCAGACACAAGCAGATCTTTGTGAGTTTGCGGCCAGCCTGGTCTCCAGAGTAAGTTCCGGGAGAGCCAGAGCTATTGAGACCGTCTCAAAAAAAAAAAAAAATAATAATAAAAATAAAAATAAGGGAGCTGGAGAGATAGATGGCTCAAGAGGTTAAGAGCACTGGCTGCTCCTTCCAGAGGTCCTGAGTTCTATTCCCAGCAACCGCATGATGGTTCACAACCATCTATAATGAGATCTGGCGCCCTCTTCTGGGGAGTAGGTATACATGCAGGCAGAACACTGTATACATAATAAATAAGTAAAACTTAAAAAAAAAATCAAAATAAATACAGGGTCTGCTGGTTGGTAAATCAAATTAGTGGAACCCCAGAAAGAGGGGTCAGGGTTGGGCACTGAACTGGTGGGGCTGAAGCCTAGCTGAGTTGCAGGTGGAGAACCTCACCAGTGGGATCTGCTGCTACCACCCTGGGCAGGTGTGGCAGAACTGATGTGGAGGGGGTGTCCCTGTGCCAGTCACCTGGTAGAAGTAAGAGACCATGAAAGGGATCTGCATTGTAAATAGACATTACGGAATGGGGCTGTTTTTTTCTTCCTCAGACTTGGGCTCCCCTCCCCCACAGCAAAGGCCGTGTGATAGCGACTTAGTGGCCCGTGAGAGGCTCTGCAGGGTGTCAGTAACCAGTCTGTTGTGTCTGCTGCACCTTCCACTTGGTGCTTTTGCTTTTGTTTTGTTTTGTTTTTTTGTTTTTTGTTTTCAAGACAGGGTCTCCCTGTCTCATTCTGGCTGCTCTGGAGTTAGCTCTGTAGCACAGGCTGGCCTTAAACTCACAGAGATCTCCCTGCTTCTGCCTCCTGAGTGCTGAGATTAAAGACATGCTTGACCACCACCCAGCAACTTGGTGGTTTATTTGTTTGTTTGTTTGTTTGTTTGTTTGTTTATGTGTTTTTTAAAGGCCATTTCTTCACAGAGGTTTTCCACATTTCGATTTGTTTCAAGGAATTTCATCATGGCTTGTCAAGCACTCTTACTGTGCATGCTCGTACTCCTTGGCTTGTGATTTGGTTTTATTGTTGTTCTGAGGCAGGGTCTCACTATTATTTTATGTATATGTATGTTTTGTCTAGGTATACATCAGCACACCACATGCACACAGTGCCCATGGAAGCCAGAAAAGGGCATAGGATCCCCTAGAGTTATCGATAGTTGAGAGCCATCCTGTGAGTTCTGAGATTGGACCTGGGTCCCCTGCAAAAGCAGCAAGTGTTCTTAATCACTGAGCCATCTCTTTTGGCTGCATTTAAACTTTTTAAGTTGATGCTAGTGATTGGACCTAGGGTCTTGGGCAATGGTTGGGGTTCTTTACAGAGGGTCTCCAGTCCTCAGACTGGCCTCCAATTCTCTAGCCTTCTGCTTCACCTAGGCACTGGGATGACAGACAGGGGCCTTGCTACGCAGCTTCAGGGATGTGCCTTGTGGAAATTGATTTACATGGACTCAAGCTGCATACTACATAATGTTAACTTGGTGAGAAGGTAACATTTTATATTTAAAAAACCAAAATCTTGAGGCTGCAGAGATGGCTCATCAGTTAAGAGCACTGGTTTCTCTTGCAGAGGACCCAGGTTCCATTCCCAGCACCCACACAGTGGGTCACAATGGCCTGGAACACTCCAGTTCCAGGAGATCCAAGGCCTTTGGCTCCCTTGACCTGCATATGTGTGCATACAACCACATGCAGGCACACAAATACATACAATTAATAAAAAACAAATCCAATAAACAAAAAAAAATTTGTGGTGGTGTTGGGGGATCAAACCCAGGACCTCATGAACAAGTGGCAAAAGCTTTGCCACTGAGCTACAGTCCCCAACTAAAAGAGCAAAATGGCCCCTGTCAGCAACACCCAGGGAAGTATTTGCAGGCTGTGGAGCAAGAGCTGAGAGTATTCTCATCTCAGTCGAAGTGGAGGGCTGAGGGCTGAGGGCTGAGGGGCGGAGGACACGGTTGGTCTCCATACATATGAGTCCATCTGTGAGTAACTGACAAAGAACCCCAGACACAGAGCTGTGTGTTGTTTTTGTTTGGAGACAGGATTACTCTGTGTAGTCCTGGTTCTCCCGGAACTCATTTGTGTACACTAAGCTGGGCTCAAACTCACAGAGGTCCTCCTGCCTCTGCCTTCATGCACCACCATTCCTGATGATGTGTGAGTTTTTGATGTTGTCTGGGCTGGAGATGGAACCTAGAGCCTCAGGAGCCTATACATGCTCATCATTGAATGGTTAGCTCCAGCCCCTTCCCCAGACGTGTTCTCTTCACACCTCGCTCTTGGAGGATGTTGCAATGTCTGGTGGCCCTGCATCCGCCACCCGCTTTGGGGTTCCTGTACAACCATGTGGAGCATCATCCCTAGACCTGCAGTGGATAAGGCAAGTGGCTGGGGAGCAAACCTCAGGCAGCTCTGTGGAGTCACAGAGGTTTGAGGCCTGCCTCTCATGGTGACTGCCAAGCCTCATGGGTACAGTCTCAGAGTGTGCTGTACGGTAGAAGGAGCAGGTAAGAGCATGTCTACATGAAAGGATGGTCACAATCATACATCACATACACCCAATGCAGAGAACATTGGCAAAGAAGGCATAAGAATCAGAGGGGCCAGGGATGGGTCTCAGTGGTGGACTCCAGGCTGAGCAAGCAAGAGGCTCTGGGTTCTATTCGGAACATCTTGTAAAAAAAAAAAAAAAGAAAGAAAGAAAGAAAGAAATGGGAGCTGGAGAGATGGCTCAGAGGTTAAGAGCACTGGCTGTTCTTCCAGAGGTCCTGAGTTCAATTCCCAGCAACCACATGGTGGCTCACAACCATCTATAGTGAGATCTGGCGCCCTCTTCTGGTCTGCAGGCTGAACACTCACTGTGTACATAATAAATAAAAAAATCTTTTAAAAAGAAAAGAAAAGACACGGGTAAGAATTTGCCTCTGGGGATAAGGAGGTGGAGGAAGTCTTTCTCTACAACCCTCTTTTGCGTTTCTTTTCTCAAAACCATTTTAAAAGGACCTGAAGGTGGGGGAGGGGTATTGCAGGAAAAGGAGCAAACTGAAGACCATCATGTTAAAGAAAATGAGACAGACTCAGGCCAGCAAGAGGGCTCAGTGAGTAAAGGGGCTTGCCACCAAGCCAGACAACTGAGCTCTGTCCCTGGATCCCACATGGTAGAAAACAGCTGGTTCCTGGAAGTTGTCCTCTGACTTCCATATGTGTGTATGCACACACAAAATACATAAAATGCTTAGAAGACAAAACCAGACTCGGAAAGGCAAACATTGCATGTTCTCTCTCATACACAGAATCCAGATTTAAACATACATATGTGGAGGCTGGAGAGACGGTTCAGCAGTTAAGAGCACTGGTTGCTCCTGAAGAGGATCCAGGTTTGGTTCCCAGCACCTACATGGTGACTCACAACTATACTCCAGTTCTGTGGGATCTGACACCCTCTACTGGCCTCCTCAGGCACTGCATGCATGTGGTGCACATACATACATGCAAGCAAAACACCCAATACATATATTTTTTTTTAAAAAAATCTTTTAAAAATAAGAAAAGTTTTGTGTATGTATTTCTATGAATGTATGTGTCTGTGTGTCATAACACTAGACAGGGGGTCATGAGAGGACAGAGATCCTGAAGGAGCAGGAGGAGGAAGAAAATAGAATTGGACCTGAAAAAAAAAAAAAAAAAAAAGGAGAGGTCTCGGGGATGGCTCAGTAGTTAAAGCAGTTGTCAGAGGCAACAGATTGGATCTCAGTGCCCACATAACTGGGGTGAGGGTGGCACCCACCTGTAGCAGGAATCTTAAAAGTTCTTATTAATAAAATCAAACCTGAGGTCAGTTATTGAGGTGAATGCTGGAAGATCAGAGAAGCAGAACAAGCCACAGCTTCCTCACCTCCGCAGTTCCTCAGCTGATCCTGTTTCCTCTGACTGGAAGCTTCTGAGTCCTCATCCGAATGAATCTCAGCTGAACTGTGCTGCTCCAAAGCCTGAAAGCTTAACCAGCCAAATGCTTCTAGTTTCTGGTCTTTATGCCTTATATATCTTTCTCTTTCTGCCATCACTCCCTGGGATTAAAGGATACATGCTTGGCTGTATCCTTGAACAGATGGATTTCTGACTCTGGAATGCTAGGATTAAAGGCGTGTGCTACCACTGCCTATCCTCTATGTTTAATATTGTTGCTGTTCTGTCTCTGACCCCAGATAAGTTTATTAGGGTACACAATATTTTGGGGAACACAATACCACCACACCCACTTGTGATTCCAGTCTCCACTCCCCAAGCAATCCCGTTAGGGAGACTAGCCATATCGTGGGCTCTGGGTTTAAGTGAGAGACTGCCTCAAAGAATTAAGTGGGGGTTGGGGATTTAGCTCAGTGGTAGAGCACTTGCCTAGCAAGCACAAAGCCCTGGGTTCGATCCTCAGCTCCAAAAAAAGAATTAAGTGGAAGAATGTTGGAGGTTCCCAACATCAGCCTCAGGGCTCCACACCCACGTTTGCCTGTTACACACACACACACACACACACACACACACACACACACACACGTGAGCTAACAAGCTAGCAAGCACTGAAGGAAGTGCTGGAAAGGCAACGGGGGAGAGGTAAATAAGAGCAGGCTAGAAAGTCAAATATATGTGAGGACGTATCTCTGTGAGTCCTAGGCCAAACTGGTCTACAGAGTGAGTTCCAGACAGGCAGGGTTATATATAGAGATTCTGTCTCAAAGTAAATAAAAAATAAAATAAAATAATATAATATATTATAATATTATCAAGACAGGCTTTCTCTGTGTAGGCCTGTCTATTCTAGAGCTAGCTCTGTAGACCAGGCTGACTTTGAATTCAGAGTTCACTGCCTCCCAAGTGCTGGGATTAAAGGGGTGATCCACCATCCAGCTCTAAATTAAACAACAACAAAGAGGGCCCTGGAGTAGCTCCGTAGTGGGAGTGAGTGCTCAGCATTCCTAAGGGCTTGAGATGGATCCCCAACAGTATCTCCAGAGTACAATGGGCTGAGCTGCATTTCCCCAGAACTCCTCTACAGTGCGAGGCTGAGCATGGAGACCAACAGGCCATGAAGAGGGAAGGTTGCTTGCATGAACTCCTGTAGAGGATCCCTGTACCACAGAAACCAAGCAATCCCTGCACTCACTGGGGCATCCAAGGTCACCCTTGGCTACATAAGGAGTTCCAGGCCAGCCTGGGATGAAAGCCATGGGAGAGAGGAAAAGGGAGAAGGAGGGAGAGAGAGAGAGGAGATGGCTCAGAGAATGAAGGTGTTTGCTGCCCCACAAGCCTGATGACCCAAATTCAATCCCAGGGATTCACACAGTGGAAGGAGAGAACTGACTCCCAGGAACTGTCCTCTGACCCTGACATGTGGCCATGGCACATGCACCCACACAGAAAATATATACATGTAATCTGGAGGTTGGAGCGATGGCTCAGAGGCTAAGAGTTCCTATTGTTCTAGCAGAGGATCACATCCAGGGATCCCACACCTCTGGCCTCTGCTTGGCACCTGTGCTTCTCTCTCTCTCTCTCTCTCTCTCTCTCTCTCTCTCTCTCTCTCTCTCTCTCTGTGTGTGTGTGTGTGTGTGTGTGTGTGTGTGTTATGTGTGTGTGTGTGTGTGTGTGCTCAATGTCAGCATTCGGGAGGCAGAGGTAGGTGGAGCTAAGTTTGAGGTTTGAGGCCAGCCTGTTCTGATTTATATAGTGACTTCCAGGCCAACCAGGACCACATAATAAGAGCCTGTAAAGGGGGGGAAAAAGCCTGATGTGGTATGGTGGCACATGCCTTTAATTCCAGTACTCAGGATGCAGAGGCAGGAGGATGTCTGTGACTTCAAAGCCTGATTGGTCTACTCAGTGAGTTCCAGGACAGCCAGGGCTACATAGTGACTGAAACAGAGGCAGGGGCTGGAGAGATGGTTCAGCGATTGAGAGCACTAGCTGTTCTTCCAGAGGACCTGGGTTCAATTCCCAGCTCCCACATGGCAGCTCACCACTGTCTGTAACTCCAGACACCCTCACACAGACATTCATGGCAAAACAATGAACCCAAAATAAAAAGAAGTAACTAAGACAACCGAGAGTCTTCTGGATAGGGCTGTGAGGAGGCTGTGTGGGCAGGACACAGGCTTCAGGGCCAGCCCTGCCCACCTTGACCTCAGAGTGACAATGCCATTTAACCCACTTCTCTGTGGGATGTTGTTCTGTCCTAGCAGACACCAACATGCATCCAACCTCCCATTTTCCAGGCGGGAAGGTGGAGGCCTAGAGTGGTCAAGAAGTTTGTGTGCCTCCTGTGTCACAGCTGGAGGCCAGGTAAGGAGGTGGGTAGGGCACCCTGCAGTGGCCAGCATGGGCCAGTTTGGATATTTTCATGGGGATGCTGAAGTGCCCTGAACTAAAGGCTGAGGGGGGACCCCAATGTGTCTGTACTGGCAGGACGTCCAGTTGTGCCTGCCCAGGCGTCTTACTCAGGGTGTGTCCTGAGTGACACCGGCCATATCCCTCCTCAGTCTAAAAGTAAGGCCTGACTCCAGCGTGGTCCTTAACAGTCCTGGCTAGGGGAGGAAAGAAGGAAATGAAGTTGGAAGGTTTGGGGCAAAACCGCTAACAGGGGCGCCGCGCAGCGTTCGAAGCGCAGGCGCGTCCCCTAGTGGTCATGCACGGAACTCGCCGCGCGTAAGTGCAGGATCTGTGGGCGCGTCCGACAACGAAAGTCTGACGTCCCCAACGCGCGGGGTTAGTACCTGCAAGCTGTGAGGTGACCCAGAACGAATTCAACGGGTGTACAACACGCTGGGCCCTTAGAGCAGTTTGATCTACAGCGGCGACCACTTCTACTCACCCACAGTTGCAGACAATGCTCAGAGGTTCTGAAGGTCTTACTTTGTGGCTGAAGCCCATAGGTAGCTTAAGAGTGCTCAGTCCCTTCCACAACCCCAGAGTGGCGAGCATCAAGAGTTTACTGTAAGCCAGGCGGTGGTGGCGCACGCCTTTAATCCCAGCACTCGGTAGGCAGAGGCAAGTGGATCTCTGTGAGTTCAAGGCCAGCCTGGTCTACAGAGCGAGATCCAGGATAGCCAGGGCTGTTACACAGAGAAACCCTGTCCTGAACCGTTCCCCACTCCCCACCAAAAAGAGTTTACTGTGCTGGTTGCTTACCTGTCACCACGGCATTCCTGACTTGAGTCAGGAGCATTAGGAGTTTACGGCCAGCCATCGTGAGCTTGAGGTTAGCCTAAGGTACATGAGACCATTTTTCAAAAGGCAAGCAAACAAGGGTCTCAGAGGAGACAGCGGAGTTAAGGCATTAGCCACCAATCCTGATGAGCTGAGTTGCATTCACGGGCCTCACATGGTGGAATATGTGAATACACTCCGGAAAATTGATCTTTGACCTCCACATACACGCAATGGGATTCTCCCCCACCCATGTAATAAATACATTTAAAAAGAAAAATTTGAAGCAAGCAAACAAGGAAAAAGAACCCAAACAAACAAAACACACACTCCCCTACACACACACACACACACACACACACACACACACACACACACACACACACACACTTTCTTTGCTATTTAGAGTACTTATTTGTATGACCAGCGATAAATACAGATGCTGACGTCATTTTGTGCACAGCAGCTTCCTAGTCAGCAATACAAAAGCTCAAAGGCTGGCGCTTGAGCCAGCCTGCCCCCTAGAGGCGCAAAGGAGAAGGACAGCGAGCGGCCATGGGTTCTCTTGCAAGCTCTGGAAACAGTATAGGTCTAGATGGACTGGCCTGGAGGTTCTGGTCCAGTTTGGTGGGGAATATTGCCTATAGAAGGGAAGTGGTGGCCTTGAACTCGTGGAAATCCTGCCTCAGCCTCCTGACTGCTGGGTTGACGTTTGCCCCCTCCCCATATCTGGTGCCTGGGAGAGGGTGGGGGGACGGGAGTGGAAAGGGGATTCCTACTAGACAGAGGAGGATGTAGTTGGCTTTTTTTTTTTTTACTCTTTGAGGGCAGCCACCCAGCTCCCAAATTAATACACAGAGACTTATTCTTAATTATGAATGCTTGGCCTTAGCTTGGCTTGTTTCTGGCCAGCTTTTTCTAACTTAAATTATCCTGTTTCTCTTTAACTACATTTCTGCCTCTGGGCTTCTTACTTTTCTTTATTCTATATATCTTTCTCTCCTTCTTACTCTGTAGCTGGCTGGGTGGCTGGCCCCTGGTGTCCTCCTCTCCTCCTCATTTTGCTCCTTGCTCCTTTCTCGAACCTAGATTTCCCTCCTATTTATTCTCTCTGTCTGCCAGCCCTGCCTATTTCTCTCTCCTGTCTAGCTATTGGACATTCAGCTCTTTATTAGAACAAAAAGATGTTTTAGGCAGGCAAAGTAACCCAGCTTCACAGAGTTAAACAAATGCAACATAAAAGAATGCAGCACACCTTTGTGTCATTAAACAAATATTCCACAGCATAAATGAATGGAACACGCCTTCAACTAATATTCCACAACTGGAGGGAAGCAAGGAGTCTCCTTCAGGCTTGGGGGTTCTGGGAAAGCATGTGTTGTAGGGAACTTCAACCACGGCAGACAGGCAGGCGAGAGGAAAAACCAGCCAGGGGTTCCCTGATGGAGGGAGGGCAGAGCAATGAGACCCAGAGCTGAGAGCCAGTCAAGAGGTGAACAAGTGCTGGTCACAGTGGAAGACCCGGCTGGGGTAGCGGGAGTAACACATGCCTGCTACATAGTCAGACAAGGTCAAGGATAGAGCTTGGTGTATGCTACCCACAAGTCCTGTGTAGCCTTCTGGTACTTCTTCCTCTGTACCCCTCTTTCTCATCTCATGGGAGAGATGGACCTTGCTCTGAGGCTGATTCCATTTTGGAAAAGATCTCTGAGCTCTGATAAGAAAATTACTCACACAGAGTCCTCTCTGTTGACTCTAAGGTCACGGTCAAGCTCCTACCACCACCTCTGTTCTCCTCCCTGCCTCAGAGAGGAGACAGGCCAGAGGGATCTCAGTTACCCACACACTGCATTCTTGCTTATTCATTCCACAATCTTCTTTGGTATTGAGCACCACTGTGTACTGATCCTAGGTCAGCTCTGTGGTGCTGTGCCGGCTAACGGTTAGCATGCTAGCCACAAATTTAGGAAGGCGGCAGCTTTGAAGAAGTTCACTTTTTGCTCTTTTCAGTAGGATTTTGTTCTGACAACCCTGGACGACAGATCCGTGGTGTTTTGTTGAAATAGGCCAGGAGAGTTCACCTAGCCCACCCCTCCTACCACAACAGCTAAGCAGCTGCTCACCTCCATTCTCCCCCCCTCCCTCCCTTTTTTGTTCTGCAGAGACAAGGTCTCCTAGGGTCCAGGCTGTCCTAAAATTCAGCAAGGATGGCCGCTAGCTCCTGACCCTCCTGTTCACCAAGTGCTGGGATCACAGGCTTTGCCACAACACGTGGCTCTCGCCTTTCTTCTTAAACTTAAGAAGTCACACACTCCCAAAGTTTAAACGGAGAATTACAATAAGGACACACTGCACAGGCGCTACTTTGCCCCACCACCAAGAACTCCATCTCCCAAGCTTCCTTGTTGTTTGGGGGCCACTTGACCAACTCTGACCCGTAGGCTGTGAGCAAATGCGTCCTCCCAGTCCCCACTTCTGGAGCTCTGTTCTGCTGCTTGCCCCATGGTGGCACCCTTGCCCCTGGTGGGGAAGTAGAACTTCCCGGTCCCCACTGACATCCCACCTACTTTTTATTATTATTATTTCAACTATTACCTACATGAGAGCCTCAGCCTCACCGGTCAACACAGCTTGGAGGTAAAGTGTCCCCCACAATCTCTCATTTTGGAACACTCCCTCATTTAGCGGGGCTGTCTTAGATGATGTGACCCTAGGGATGAGGCTCCTAGAGTCAGACCTTGTTTTCCTGATCTCAAGATGTGAGGAGTTGCTGAAAGCCTCTGCCTCCAGTGACTCAAGGCTCCAACCCTCAGGACTTAAGGGCTCCAACTCTCAGGCCTTACCCAACATGATGACTCAAGGGTGCACAGAAAATCTGGGTTCCCAAGGCCCCTCTACTTCTATGTAAGTGGGGAAGGATCTCTCTAAGAGTAGTCTAGGGTCACAGAGGTCTTGCCTCCCCCTTCCATCACACCCCCCCACCCCAGTTTGGAGTTCAGAGCCCTGTCCCAGTTCAGCAGAGCACATCAGACACCCACAATACTAGTCAATGAATGTTCTTAGCTGCTTTGGGGTGAGCAAGGCAGAGATATCCCTGCTGGCCAGGACTCTTCTTTAGACAGGCAGGTGTTCAGCAATATGCCTTTCTACATCCATATGTGTGTTGTGGCATGTGAGGGGTTCCCCAGCAGGCAGGTAGAAAATGGGACTTCTTCCTTTGGGAAGCTGCATGAAGAGGGTTCATGTAGAGAGCTCAAATGGGTCTGGACCCTTGATTCCCTCCCAGTTGCCTCTTGTGGTAGTCTGAATGTAATTGGCCCCATAATCTCATAGGGAGTGTGTGGTGATATTGTGTCCCCCAATATATTGTGCACCCTAATAAACTTATCTGGGGTCAGAAAACAGAACAGCCACTAGACAGACATAGAGGCCAGAAAATGGTGGCACACACACCTTTATCCTAGCATTCTGGAGTCAGAGATCCATCTGGATCTTTGTGAGTTCAAAGCCACACTGGAAACAATGGATACACACCTTTAATATCAGGAAGTGATGGCAGGAAGCCGAAAGGTATATAAGGCCTGAGGACCAGAAACTAGAGGCTTTTTAATCTTTTAGGCTTTTGAGCAGCAGATCAGCTAAGATCTATTTGTGTGAGGACTCAGAAGCTTTCAGTCAGAGGAAACAAGATCAGCTGAGAAATTAGCAAGATGAGGTTGGCTGTGGCTTGTTCTGTTTCTCTGATCTTCCAGCGTTCACTGCAATATCTCGCTTCTGGGTTTGTTTTTAATTAATAAGAACATTTAAGATTCGTGCTTCAGGAGTGGCACTGTTAGGAGGTGTGGCTTTGGTGGAGTGGGTGTGGACTTGTGGGAGAAAGTGTCTCACTATGGGGGCTGGCTTTGAGGTTTCCTATGCTCAGGACACCACCCAGTGTTTCAGTTGACTTCCTGTTCCCTGAAAGCCAAGATGTAGCCAGCACCATGTCTGTCTGCATGCCACCGTGCTCCCCACCATGATGATAATTGACTGAACCTCTGAAACTGTAAGCAAGCCACCCCAATTAAATGCTTTAAAAGAGTTACTGTGGTCTCTCTGTTCTCTGCTCTGCTCCCACCATCTTTCTCTCTCCAGGCCTGGCTGTCCTCTCTCCTATCCCCTCCTTCCTTCCAATAAAGCTCTCTGTACCTCTGGTTTAAAAAAGAGAGAGAGAGGGAGAGTTACTGTGGTCATGGTGCCTCTGCACAGCAATATGAACCTAACTAACACACTTCTTCCCAATTGTGTTGTCGCTTACCTGTAATGACTACTAGAGGTACAAATGTAGCCCTTTAAAGGGAATGGATTTTAATGGCGCGCGCACACACACACACACACACACACACACACACACACACAGAATATGGAAGGCTTACCTGCTTCACACAAAAGTAAAGAGCACACTTTCCAAATGACCAGATACAGAACACACATAAGGAAAAAAAATCCACTACCCAGAACTACCATGTGATCCCAGGAGTCCTGCCTTTTGAACACGGATCTGAAAACCCATTTATATTCTAGGGTCTCTTCTTGAACCAAAATCAGAGCAAATGCCTGCTTCCAGGCTAATTACTGTAGGCCCTCATGGCCAGGTTTGGTTTGGCACTTGCCTACTGTTTTGTTATGGATATAACATTAATAAAAAAAATCAACTGTGCCGGGCAGTGGTGGCGCACGCCTTTAATCCCAGGACTTGGGAGGCAGAGGCAGGCAGATCTTGTGAGTTTGAGGCTAGCCTGAGCTACTAAGTGAGTTCCAGGAAGGCCCAAAACTACACAGAGAAACCCTGTCTCAGAAAAAAAAAAATCAACTGCTAAACCATGCATGATTACTCACACCTATAACCTCAGCACTCCAGAAACTGAGACAGAAGAATTGCCCTGAGTTTGAGGCCAGCCTGGGCTGCAAAGACCTTGCCTCAAAGCAACAAACAGACAAACAGCCAAGAAAACAACAACAGATACCAGTTACTACAGTGAGTACATTTCAATATTGAACTTGGAGGAATTTGCTTTTTATTTGGGTTATATTGTCTTGGCTTTTCTCTAAACCCGAAGAAGATGTGAGATTTAAAAAAGAAAATGTTTAGTCTTAATATGTTGGATTTCTGGAAGCTGATTTGCCATCCCATTTGTACATTTTGTCAAAAATGAAATATTAACAATAATTTCATGCTGGTAAAGCTGGGGATTGAACCGGGAGCCTTCTGTGTGGTAGGTAAGTGCCCTGCCACTGAGCCATATCCCTAGTCCAACAGAAGCATCTTAGAACTACTGGCCTAAATAGAATTCACACAGCTCTCCAGACACCTGAAAACATGCTTAGAAGGTCTGTCGTTGACCCTGGCCCCCCAGTCATCCTCATGCCATCTGTCCAGCGTTATCATTTGAGCTGCAATTCTCCCGTTACCAAAGTGTCACAATTGGTTCCTCCGAAAACAGTCATCAGCAAGAGCATTTCAGATTTCTCCCACACAGTTTTAATATGTTCAGTGACTAAAATGAACAATGAATTAGAAATTTATGTAAGAATTTTGAAAGCAATAATATTTGAACTTTGAAAATGGTACCACCTCTGGTTCTTTGGAAGCTCCTTTGACTGAACTAGGCCTTGAACCCGGGGCCTCCTGAACACTAGGCAAGTGCTCTGCCACTGAGCCACACCCCCAGTGCCCCCCCTCTTGCTTTTAAGGTCCCATTTTTAAAGTCTGGACCTTATTGAGACTAAAGCAATTTGCAAACATGACTTTCAAATTTCAAGTAAGCATAATGGGTCTCTTTGCTCCTGATGTTGGGATGGCCTAAGCCAAGGTGAGCAGGGGTGAGTCTCACCAAAGCCATGTTCTAAATTGAGTCAGAACCAACAGTTTGGAGTTTTGTGATATATATTATTTCTCCACACTTTGCAGAATTATATATATGACACTAAGTTACTTACCTTCTTGTGTAGAACCCTAGCCTCAGGCTTTACCCTCCTCCTCCTCCTCCTCCTCCCCATAACCATCTTCCTATGCCAAAAGCTACATTTTATTTTATTTCAGCTTATATATATATATATATATATATATATATATATATATATATATATATACATATACATACATACATATATATATTTGGTATTGAGACAGGGTTTCTCTGTGTAACAGCCCTCGCTATCCTGGAACTCCCTCTGTAAACCAGGCTGGCCTCAAACTCACACAGATCTGCCTGGCTCTGTCTCCCCAGTTCTGGGATCAAAGGTGTGCACCACCACCCAGCTACTAATAATTTTTATGCTCAAAATATACATACAATAATAAGTGCATTGTCCTGGAGACATGTCAAGACCATAATGCTGTGTACATTTTGAGAAAGGGGGATATAAATTTATGGAGAAAAATCAGGGAGGAAAAGCTAATTTCAATATTAACAAAAAGAAATAGGCACTGGGCAGTGGTTGTGCACGCCTTTAATCCCAGCACTCGGGAGGCAGAGACAGGCAAATCTCTGTGAGTTTGAGTCCAGTCTGGCCTACAAAGTGAGATCCAGGACAGGCTCCAAAGCTACACAGAGAAACCCTGTCTCGAACAAAACAAAACAAAACAAAGCCCAAGAAATGGCAATCAGGGGCTGGAGAAATACATTATTTTTCTTGCTTGTTACCCATTCTCTGCATTTCAGTGTTTGATGACTTTATTTGGTCGTGAAAAATAAAAATGTAAAAGACATTTAGGAAATAGCAGAGAACCTATTTCATTCCATCTTTAAAATTGGGATTTTTTTTTTTAACATGCAGAAGTAACAGATTTGTACTGTACAATCATGGATGTTCCAGGAACACAAAAGAAGAAGTCCAAAGGTCACCAGGATCCCCAAATCTTGAGCGGGGACAGTTGACATTCTGTTGTTTTACGTGTTAACTTTAGGCAAGTCTCCGAGGGCCTGAGTGCGCTGTTCTCTATCTGTATCAAACCCAGCTCAGTTTTATAAGTCTTAACACAGTGCTCAGGATAGGATGTCAGAGCTCCACTCTTCTCTAACTGCTTCCCAGAGACAAAAATCCAAAAATATGTAACAACCACGTCACAGGGGACAGAGTATTCAGATGACCTTCCTATCTTTTTGAACCATCTGACCAAAAGGCAGCTCTAATTGATACCGAGGTGAACAACTTTTATTCTACCAAGACAGAGAAAGGTAGCAGGGGTTTAAATATCTCAGAAGGAGATGTTGCTTCTGGCTGCTCTTTTCCTGGCATCCCTTCTGTTCCTCATGAGACTCTCCCTGATTTAAAGGCCAGACACCTGTTGTTCAGTGCTGTGACTCACAAAAGGCCCACCAGCCTGTTATTTTACCCTACTAGGGTGAATTTATTCATTTATCTATTGATAAACTTTTTTTTTTTTTCCGAGATAGGGTTTCTCTGTAGCTTTGGAGGCTGTCCTGGAACTTGCTTTGTAGACCAGGCTAGCCTCGAACTCAGAGATCCGTCTGCCTCTCCCGAGTGCTGGGATTACAGGAGTGTGCCACCACGGCCCAGCAAACTTTTTTTTTTTTTTTGAGATACGGTCTCATTCTTTTGCCCAGGCCAGCCTGGAATGTACTCTGTAGCCCAGGCTGGCCTCAAACTCATGAAAGTTCTCCTGCCTCAGCTTCCTACATGCTGGGATGACAGGTGGGAACCACCAGACCTGCTTCTAGTATGAATCTATTTTGTACCAATTTTTTAAAACTTTTGTTTTCTTCCCATGACAGGATTTTTCTGTATCAGCCCTGAATGTCCTGGAATGCACTCTGTAGACCAGACTGGCCTCAAACTCCCAAAGATCTGTCTGCTCTGCCTCCAAGTGCTGGGATTAAAGGTGTGTGCCACCATCGCCTGGTTAACTCTTTACTTCACGTGGAATTATCCTGATGAGTGATGTGAGGTACACACAGGACTTGTTTTTTCTGAGATACCAATACATCCCCAACATGGTTAGTGGTTAATGCTCCCATCCTCCCCTGAGTTTGTGATTCTGTTTTTATCAATGTGGAGTTTCACTCCTAGGAGACTTCACCCTTGGGGCTTTCTAGTCTGTTCCCCAGGCTTATCTCTTCTCCAACCAACACTTTGTTATGCTCATCATGACACTTAAGCTTTATTTGTATCTGATATGGCAGTTCTTATTTTCAAAAACCACCTTGTTACAGTTAAGGATTCATTTGTACAGATGAAACTGAGGCATCTTCTGAATCCCATGGAGTTTTCTTGTTGTTCACTTGTTCAGTCCACCAACCCAGGATGACGGTGTATCTCTGGTCTCCTTCACATAGAGGCTATTTAATCTGTTAGCAATTGTGGTCTAAAAAACTTACTGTGCCTTCCTTCAATAAATAACATTCGGCATTCAAAAGAAGGAGGAGGAGGAGGAGGAGGAGGAGGAGGAGGAGGAGGAGGAGGAGAAGGAGAAGAAGAAGAAGAAGAAGAAGAAGAAGAAGAAGAAGAAGAAAAAGAAGAAGAAGAAGGGATCAAGATCATGATGGGGAAACCCACAGAGACAGCAGACCAGTGCCAGTTGGAGCTCACTGACTCTGGACTGACAGCTTGGGAACCTGCATGGGACCGAATTAGGCCTGCTGAATGTGGGTGACAGCTATGTGACTCGATCTGTTTGTGGGGTCCCTGGCAGCAGGGCCAGGACTTATCCCAGGTGCATGAACTGGCTTTTTTGAGCCCATTCCCTGTGATGGGATACCTTGCTCAGCCTTGATACAATGGGGAGGGGCTAGGCTCTCCTTCAACTTGGTATGCCAGACTTTGTTGACTACCATGGGAGGCCTTACCCACTCTGAGGAGTGGATGGGGGTAGAGTGGGAGGGAGGTGAGGAGGCGGGAGAAGGGGAGAGAGGGGGAACTGGGGTTGATATGTAAAATGAAAAAATTTTAATAAATAAATATATTTAAATTAAAAAAAAAAAGAAACTTACTGTGACCCCGGAAGGCCTCATTTTCATCAGTACTCCGGCTCAGGTTATGGCTGGTGGATCTCATCCATTGCTATTTCAGACGTCTTTGACTGTCATGGTGGGGGGTCACATCTGCAGTAGTGACAGTGCCCCTCTTGGTGCCTAATCTTGCATGATAACAATTTTCTTGTCTTCCCCTGACTTATTTGCACATGAGGACTCCTGGTATCTCAGGTGTTTGTCTTGACAGTCTGGAATACTCTTTAAAGCTCTGCTTTGGAAGGTATCTCTGATGGAAATGAAGAGAAAGAACTAACTTCAACTTCTGCTTTTTGGAGGGTGGATGTCTATAGGATTGGAGCGCTTGGACAGAGTAGCTCCTCCTGCTGGCAAGCCATTCGGTACCACCTGATACTTGACTGTGTATGAAATACTTCAGTTTTGCTTTAAATACTGGCAGCAAGAGCTAACGTTCGGGGCTGGGGATTTAGCTCAGTGGTAGAGCGCTTGCCTAGCAAGCGCAAGGCCCTGGGTTCGGTCCTCAGCTCTGGAAAAAAAAAAAAAAAAAAAAAAAAAAAGACAAAACAACAAAAAAGACCAAAAAAAAACAAGGTAACTGGCACACACAACCTTTTTCATTTTCAAAGGCACTCAAGGACATTTTTCTGGCTGGGAGCAATATTTATTATCTGTCCTTTAGGATGTCGCAGTCACAAAACGGTTCCAGCCCGCAGAAAAGGCTCCTGTGGGGCACAGTGCAGATGTAGTGATTGACAGCTAGGTGACAGCTGAAGATGCTGGAAGCTCCACCCTCCTCGGTGCTGCTTGCAGCTGGGGCCCCCCCCCCCCCCCACTTCCTGGGAATGCCCCTGTGCTAGAACTTTGGTAATTTGTCTCATTTCTTTAAGATCTACGTTTGTGAATTCGGTCCCATCTGTTTGGGTTTTGAAAAGAAAAGCAATGTTCGCCTGGGCCCCCGCGCGCCGCACAGCGGACAATCTCTGCCAGGCCGGAACTCACAGAGGAGAGGAGGAGCAGGTCTTCGTTTGGACCAGCCCCCATCCACCACAGCATCTACCCATGCGCGGAAAGGATTTTTTTGTTTTTTGGCTTCTTTCGCTTGCCGTCCTTACCCGCCGTGCTCCGCGCGGCACACACGGAAGTGGTTTCCTCCGGCTGAGAAGCCGGGCGTTTGTGGTCGTGCCTCGACGGGTGGTGACTACTACACAGAATGGCAGGAGTGCGAGGGCCCGAGGAGAGCCGGGCCGCCGCCATGGCCGTGGAGCAGGACATGCTCGATGCTGTCGTGATGGCGGATGAGAGGTAGGCAGCGGCCCGGTTCCGCCCCGCCCCGGCAGCTGCTCGGCGGAGCCGCGTGTCCTCGGGGACACCCGCCTTCGCCATCTGCGAGCTGCCACATCTTCTTGTTCTTTAATTGCCGCACATACGGCAGTATTCATGGACCTGCTGATGGATGTGTCGGGCAAGCCCCTTTGGATGCGGAAAGTTCCCCCGGGAAACGCCTGGGCGGGGCGGTGGCTCAGGGCATCATGGCCTTTCCAGGCTGGCTGCTCACCTCCCCGGGTGGCTGCTCGAGCTCTGCCTATGGATCCTGACATATGCGGAGACACAGGCGCTCCCCGGGCCACCCACCTGCCAAGCGGGGAGCTGTTCACTTATCATGAAGGTTTCCAGAGCATTCCTTCCACAGTGCAGGCTGCAAGACACTGCCAGTTTTCCGGTTGATCCCTCAGGGACAATACCCTTCTACTCAGGGCATCGCAGCCGTGGCATATTGTGATGATCTTAGGGACATTTTCTGTTACTCTAAAGAGGTGTGGTGAAGAGTCCTGTGTCCTTGGAATGTTTTAGAACAGACGACTTCAGTGTCTGTTACGATGGCATGTAGGCACCTACCCTGTTTTGAAAATTAGACTTCTTGTGTGTTCCAGGCTTGCTTGAGTTTGTATCTTTTTTTTTTTTTTTTTTTTTTTTAAAGATTTATTTATTTATTATGTATACAGCTTGTATGACTTCAGGCCAGAAGAGGGCACCAGATCTCATTACAGGTGGTTGTGAGCCACCATGTGGTTGCTGGAAATTGAACTCAGGACCTCTGGAAGAGCAGCCAGTGCTCCCCCCCCCCCCCCCCCCGGAACTCACTTGGTAGCCCAGGCTGGCCTCAAACTCACAGAGATCCGCCTGGCTCTGACTCCCAAGTGCTGGGATTAAAGGCCTGTGCCACCACCACCCGGCAAGCCAGTGCTCTTAACCTCTGAGCCATCTCTCCAGCCCCGAGTTTGTATCTTTACATTTTTCTTGTGGGTTTTGGTGCTCTGCCGGGTTTGGAAGTCACTCATGTAGCCCACTCTGAGTTACAGATGAAGGAGAGTCTCCTACAAATGAGAAGGTCTCTAGGGTTTGGGGCTGTAGCTCAGTTGATAGAGTGCTTTCCATATCATGCATGAAGACCATAAGCATCAAGGTTTCACATGGAGGGGGTAGCACACACCTGTAATCTCAGCATTCAAGAAATGGAGGCAGAGTTACTTGATGGCTGTAGCCTGGGCTACATAGTGAAGTCCTGTCTCAAAAATGGGGTGGGGGGCACAGTAATGGGCCAGGGAGTAAAAGAAAGAGCTAGACCTAGAACCTGCATTGTGTGACTTGAGTTTTAAGCCTTTACTCCTATAGTCTGCTGTGTCCTGTGGGATCTGCATAATACAGGTAGGAAGATTTTTCAAGGTACAGTGTCTTAGCTGATGAAGTATGTTTTTCTATCACAGATTCCATGGGGAGGGATATCAGGAAGGCTATGAAGAAGGCAGTAGCTTGGGAATCGTTGAAGGAAGGCAGTATGGCACATTACACGGAGCCAAAATTGGATCAGAGGTAAGTGGGAGGGCCACTTAGAAGTAACTTCATAGACGAGTGTGGTAATCCATCATCCATTACAGGATGGTGATCCATCCTGTGATCCCAGCCCTCAGAAAGCTGAGGCAGGAGTTCTAGGCCAGCCTGGGCTAGACTGAGATCCTGTCTCAAAGAACAGAGACTGGAGAAGTAGTTCAGTGGCAGAACATGCACCCAGCATGTTTAAGGCCACGGCTTTGAAACATCGCCTAGAGCAGTGGGTCTCAACCTTCCTAATGCTGTGACCCTTTAAAACAGTTCCTCATGTGTGGTGACTTCCAACCATAACATTATTTTGTTACTACTTCATAACTGTCATTTTACTACTGTTATGAATCATAATATGATATGCAGGATATCTGACATGTGACCCCAAAGGGGTCAGGACCCACAGGTTGAAAACCAATGGCCTGCCAGGCGGTGGTGGTGCACACCTTTAATCCCAACACTCAGGAGGCAGAGGCAGGTGGATCTCTGTGAGTTTGAGGCCAGCCTAGTCTACAGATCGAGATCCAGGACAGACACCAAAACTGCACAGGGAAATCCTATCTCGGAAAAAAAAGTCATGGATCCTTTTCCTCTACAATTGTTTCCTTTGCTGTTGATGCTAGAGCATAGAACCTTTTCTTACTGCAAGGCCTTTGGTGGGGGTTCATAGACCAGACAGAAAATTCTTAGCACAGGACCACCAAAGTATGTTATGGGAGTATCAGTGTTGTCTCACGTCTCCAGCCAGCTCAGTCTTCACCCAGAGGGGTGCCATGTTTACAGAGAAATTCCATAAGCCCCACAGTTTTTCTCCTGTTACCTTTGTCCTTGCTTAGCCATCTCCAGATCATTGACCCTGACTGGCAGAGGAGGTCATGACAGTATCAGATACCTGATGCCATAAAGCAGGTTCTACAGACTGATGGGCCTAAAACAGCCAGCCATCTTTGTTATACCACACAGTATGCGAGAGTCAGCAGGTAAGGAGCCATGTGTCAGTAGGGCTCCAGTCTCATCTGAAGGCTTAGCTGTAACTGGTGTCCTCTGCTCAGGTGTCCTCATGTTACCCCTAAGCAAGTAACCAGTAAAAGCAAAGCAAAAGTGGCATTGCTTTTTCTAGCCCACCTCTGCCCAAAACTCACAGGTTCCAGAATAGCTAAAGAAGCAGTGAGGCAGCCCTCTGCCCGGCCCGAAGCTTTGAGATCCTGGTAATTGGTGTGGTGTGGCTGAATGCTTACCGCCTTCACTCTGGCTGGTTTTCAATTCACAGATTGGGTGCTACCGTGGGTTTGCTCTTGCATGGAAATGTCTCCTACACAGCGGTGCTGGTGAGAAAGACAGGTGAGGCTGAGGCTCCCCCTCACCTCCTTCCCCTCCCACCTCCTTCCCCTCCCACCTCCTTCCCCTCCCCACCCTCCTCCCCCCACCTCCTTCCCCTCCCACCTCCTTCCCCTCCCACCTCCTTCCCTCCCACCTCCTTCCCCTCCCACCTCCTTCCCCTCCCACCTCCTTCCCCTCCCACCTCCTTCCCCTCCCACCTCCTTCCCCTCCCACCTCCTTCCCCCCCACCTCCTTCCCCTCCACCCTTCCTTTCCCCTCCCACCTCCTTCCCCTCCCCCCCTCCTTCCCCTCCCACCTCCTTCCCTCCCCACCTCCTCCCCTCCCCCCACCTCCTTCCCTCCACCTCTTTCCCCTCCCACCTCCTTCCCCTCCACCTCCTTCCTTCCTCCCACCTCCTCCCCTCCCACCTCCTTCCCCTCCCACCTCCTTCCCCTCCCACCTCCTTCTCCCTCCCACCTCTCATCAGCATGCTGTCAGTACAAAGGCCAGGAGGAGCTCTGAGTGTTCCTAATGTGTGCATGGTTGTCTGTATCATTAGTACATACAGAAAATAATAATGGCCGCCTTGACTGTTGTTATTCAAAGAATAATAAATGAAATGTACCAGGCACCTCATAGGTACTCAATGAGTGCTGGGTGATGTCACACCTCAGGTAATGTCAGATGGATCCTATTTTTCTGTCCATTTTTCACTTGGGCTTCTGATAACAGCTGTAGTAGTGTCAGTGGAATGAGGCCTCGAAAATGCTGACTCTGCCAGGTGTGGTGGTGCTCACCTTTAATCTCAGCAGAGATAGGCAAATCTCTGTGAGTTCAAGGATAGCCTGGTCTTCATAGGGAGTTCCAGGACAGCCAGGACCAGGGATGGGGGAAAGAAAAGAAATGCTGGCTTTCTTGTCTGTGGTGTCGCCAACCAGAACACAGTATTATCTTTTTGGGAGCCCGGGGCTCACACTGCGCCCCAGACTGGCCTTCAACTCATAGCCATCCTTCTGCCTCAGCATCTTGTATGCTGGCCTCCCAGACATGTACCACCACAGCCAGCCAGAATTCATCCTGAAGCATTCCTTTTTGGCACACACAGCCCCTAGTGCCTGTCACTGTCCTTTGAGCTTTGTTAGCTTTGGTACCTTGCCTTACTGTGCGTTGCCTGCCTGGCCCTGTGAGCGGCCCCATATGCCTGCTTCCCAAGGCTGGGTGGGGGGGACCCCTGAAGTGAAAGCCATATTGCCCTTGTGTACAGAGGCATAGGGCTAGGCTAGCATTGTGCAGTCTTCCCACACCTGCTGGCCTGGCCTGGTGCAGATGGGCCTGGAGGAGGGCATTAGTAAGCCAGGCCAAGAGGATGGCAGCTCTCTGCCTGTGGGACTCACCCTTTTATTTGACACTTTGAGTCTCTAGGACTCATACCACACTCAGACTCAAAAGTAAGAGCAAGGTGTTTGTGACTAATTGTGGGGTTCTGGGGTTCCCTCTCTGGTTGTCCATCACATGATTTACTGGCTTCTTTTTGGTTTTTCGAGACAAGGTTTCTCTGTGTAATAGCACTAGCTGTCCTAGAGCTCACTCTGTAGACCAGGCTGGCCTCAAACTCACAGAGATCCACCTGTCTCTGCCTTGTGAGTGCTGGGACTAAAGGCTTGGGTCACCATGCCTGGCTGTTGGTTTCTTTAGTGTGAGCAGGTAGAAGGCAAGGAGTCTTAGCTTCATGACTGTAGGAGTGACTGGACAGGCTGATCTAGGAGGGGTTATGGTGACTGTTGGTGCCACCCCTGGGTGGCAGTCACAGCTGAGACTGGCTGCCATCCTTTCGGGGTGGTCTCCCTTGCTCCAGCCTGCAGTCTCCGGATGGAGGAAAAGCCCTCTGGTGAGTTAGTGCTCCCCAGCAGGTGGCGGCCAGCACTGCCTAGAGCAGAGAGGTGTGCTTAGCCTGCCCACTGCTCTGCAGATGCGATGGAGTGGTGGGGAGTGGGACCTGGAGTCGCCCGAGGTGACAGCCTTTCCCCCATGCCTTGCAGCCGGAAGATGAAGGTGGTGGAGGCGTTGATATCACTGCTGCAACACTTCCCCTATGATGACCCCACTTACGAGAAGCTCCATGAAGACCTGGATAGAATCAGAGGGAAGTTCAGACAGGTGTGTGCCCCATAGCCTCTGTCTGGGGTGTACCTGAGTGTGCTGTAAAGGCAGGCCCGACACAGGCCCTGGGGTTCACATGATGGCAGTGTTGGGCAGTGTGCTCCCGTGTGTAGATCCAGAGGAACTCATTCCCCTGCCCCTTGGAGAATGACTGAGATGGCCTGGGGATGATGTGGCAACATGGCCTTGAGCTGGTGCTGGGTTAGGAAAGTGGGGTTAGCAGAGGTGTGTCCTCAACCTGAGCAGAAGTTCAGGAGGCGAGAGACCCTGTTGGTGAGACTTCATCTCCTGATGCTTCCAGCTGTGCTCACTGCTCAACGTGCAGCCAGACTTCAAGGTAACTGCAGGAGGCTCTGGACTTGCCTTTTGAAGACTCAGAGGAGCAGATGTCTGCACATTAAGTGTCAGAGTGATTAAAGGCCAGCTTGAGTGGCACTCATTGTTCTGTGGGAGAACCAGTATGGCCTCTTCCCTGAGGTTCTTCCTGAGTGGCTGGCAGAGGTCTCACTGCCCTGCCTTCTGCACAGGGGCCTGGTAGCACCCTCGGAAGACTGCTTGCTGCTGGCCAGAGTGAGTAGCCTTGTCATTCCTGTGGTCCTGAGTAGCTTTCCCCTGAGGGTGGGACTCAGGAGAGGCAGGCTGATGTGAACGTACTTAATGGCAAACGAGCAGGTTCTGTGTGCTGAGACCCTGCTGGCCAGCCATGTGGGCTTCCTTTGTTTCTCTCCATCCCTCTGGCAGCCCAGAGGTGGATCCCACTCCACTCTAGAGAAGATGAATAGACCCACTTATGGCCTGCTACCCCAGATCCACGTCCTGCAGTGCCACACGGTGCCTCTGCCTTGAGCATGTGTCGTTATTGCCTACACCATTGGGACCCCGTCCTCTGCTGCAGGAGACCTAGATTCATGCAGTGTACACAGGATTCAGGCTCCATTGGGCATGGTTTGCCTCTGGATGCCCCGCTGAGAAGACAAGGCCAGTCTGATCCTGAGGAAACTGAGGCATGGCCTTCATGCTGCCCCCAACAGGTGTGGGATGAGCTCTACACATGAAGAAGTGGCGGTGGGGGAACTGCCTGGGAACCAGAGCAGGACCAGATGGTGGTTGCTGCTGTGAACATGCAGGGTCTTGCCGGTGTGACACTAATACTACTTTAACGGCAGCTTACGAGTCTCGCATGGTATTCACCGCAGGTCTAAGGTGAGCTGGCAGGAATAGGCTCAGTGTGCCCAGGCATTTCACAGGTGTGGACACACATGACAGCATGTGTTGACATGTCTCCTCTGGGTGGGCCCACAGTGTCCTGACTGTCCCTATTTCAGTTGCAGGGCAGGATGTGAAGGGGTCACCGTGGATGCGTGACACTTGGAGTTTTGGGTTCTTTTTTTAGTTTTAATTTTCTTTTAGAGACAGAGTCTCACTATATAGCCCAAGTTGGCCTTAGAGGGTGAATCTCCTGCCTCAGCTTTCTGAGTGCTGGGATCTCAGGCCTCTGACCATAGGACACTGTTTTTAATATCATGTCATAGCATCTTGATAGAGAAGGGACCTCTGTACAAGCTGGAGCTCTTCCCTCATTCCATCAGCCCAGGCGAACCAGAGGGAGGGTGATGCTGGTGCTCGAGGCTTGGGGCGCCATGCATCTGCTCCCCGAGTCTGGCAGCCCCTCTCAGGAGGCCTGCACCATTCTCCCAGCTGCTTCCAGGACCAGCTGCTCTTAGTGTGCTTCTCTGGGTGCTGAGCTCAGAGCTGTGGCTGCTGTTTTGACCATTTTACTTTTCTATCTGGAGAAAAGAATAAACTGTGTATTTTAAAGTGATAGTCTGCCTGGAATCATTTGTACTGACAGCTGCTGCAGTCCTCCAGTACCAAGATGCTGAGGTGTCCAGATCTTGCTTCAGAGCTGTGGGCCCGCCATGCCTGTCACATTCTGCCTTGGATTTGATACCATAGGTGGCAGTTACTAGTTCCTCTATTGTCCGCCTGCTTCCCCCTCACCTTGTACATGTTAGGTATTAGAGTTTCCACCCATCAGCAGAACCACAGCTGCCTGCCTGATACCCCATGTATTCCCAAGGGCCCCATCTAGTCCCCAGCATGCTTTGGTCACCCCAAAAGGTCTTCTGGATCACAGTGTAGACAGAGTGCAGAGACCATTCTGCCATGTGGGCATGCCCTCTCTTTCCCCCACTGAGGTGGTTGTGTCTGCTGTGAAAGATGATGTAAGTCATGAGGAAGATGCTGTTACTTCTAGATGCCATCCCACGTAGGTGACACTTGGAACTGCCATAGACAGCCACGGGAAGCTGTAGTCAAGCTGTACCTGAGTGTGGCAGAGTCAGGCACCACTGTGTCCTTAATGTCACTACTGAGCTGCTAGCCAGTCCCTGCCTTTTCAGACCATATCCACTGCTGGTTCTCTGCTACCCATCCCACACTGTTCTGGCTGGCTTTCTGGCAGAGTGACCTTCCTGTGACTTTAGCTTTGATGTCCTCCCTTATGAGTGTCACTGTGTCACATGCTGGAGGCTGGAGGTCTGAGACAGAGGTGTCTGGGCTGGCTCCTCCCAAGTCTCTCCGCAGAGCTTGCTGCCTGTGTCTCCTGCACAGCTGTGTCCTGACTGAACAGGGACTGTACCAGTGACCTCATTCCCCCTCAATCACCTACAGATTTATCTCCAGTCACAGGGCAGGGCTTGTGATGGTCAACTTTGACAGGATCTGGAGTCACCTAGGAGACACACCTCTGGGCATGACTGAGGGTGTTTCCAGAGAGGCTTAACTGAGGAGAGAAAACCTGCCCTGAATGTGCTCTGTCCATGAATTGGAGAAAGCAAGCTGGGTACCAGCGTCCATGTCTCTCTGCTTCCTGATGGACATAATGTGACCATCTGCCTCGGGCTCCTGTTGCTATGCCTCCCCACATGCCACCTATAAACTGTGGCCAGAATAAACCCCCTTCATCCTATAACTTGCTTCTTTTGAGTATTTTGTCACAGTAACTGAACCCAGAACCCAGGGCCTTAGGCCTGCAAGGACACAGGCAGCCTGTCTGACTGTGGGGCTGATTTCAGCCTGAGGCTAAATACAGAATGAAGTTCTTCCATGCAAAGCTAATATTAGTGAGGATTTTTTAAAACATAAAGATTATTGCTGAGTGGTAGTGGCACACTCCTTTAATCCCAGCACTTGGGAGGCAGAAGCAGGCTGATCTCTGAGTTCAAGGCCAGCCTGGTCTACAGAGTGAGTTCCAGGACAGCCAGGCTACATAGAAAAACCTTGTTTTGAAAAACCTATATACATATATAAATCAGCACAAAGGAAACGTATTTGCCCCAGAGGGACAAAGGGCAGGGAATAAGAGACAAAGACAGGAAGGAGACAGAGGACGGGGGAAAGGGACAAAGGAGACAGGGAAGGGTATTTGCTCCGGAGGGACAAAGGACTGTCTCTCCATAGAGAGGAGACAGATGTGGCCCATAGACAAATGGAAGTCTATAAAGGGAAAGGGGAAACCCTATGTTAGAATGAGGTATTTAATTCTGACTGGGCATCTTAATTAGGGGGACCACAAGGGGTTTTTTGATTGCAGGACCTTGGTAGTCGGCATGGAGTGGGGAGGGGGCAGCCAAATAAGGGCACAGACCTTGGTGGCTAGCTTTAGGAATGTCATCTAATGGTTTTTAGCAAGCAGAGGGAATGGGGGAGGGCAAGGCCTGCCAGAGCCGTGTTTGCCTTGCTTGGCCTGCTAGACCCTTCAGTGTGTATGAGTTTTTCACTTGCACCACATGGGGGCAGTGTCTGCAGGGGTCAGAAGAGAGCATCAGATCCCTTAGGACTGGAGTTACATAAGGTTGTGAGCAACCATGTGGTGCTCCAAACCAAAGCTGGGCCCTCTGCAAAGCAGCAAGCACTCTTTTAAAAAAAACAAAACAAAACAAAACATTTATTTATTTATTATGGATACAGTGTTCTGTCTGCACATATCCCCTGCA
Source organism: Onychomys torridus (assembly GCF_903995425.1). Taxonomy (NCBI): domain Eukaryota; kingdom Metazoa; phylum Chordata; class Mammalia; order Rodentia; family Cricetidae; genus Onychomys; species Onychomys torridus. The sequence goes on from NC_050443.1 coordinate 122,626,682, forward strand.
GGCCAGAAGAGGGCACCAGATCTCATTACAGATGGTTGTGAGCCACCATGTGGGTGCTGGGAATTGAACTCAGGACCTCTGGAAGAGCAGCAAACCACTGAGGCATCTCACCAGCCCTGCCGTTAATGAAGTTTGATTTTGTAGGATTGTAGTGATGGGACACAGCGAAATAAAACACTCCAGAAGCTCTGGCTGGGGCTTGCTCTCAACTCCACAGTGGCTAATAATGGAGCACCCCACACCCTAAAACAGTGGTTCTCAACCTTCCTAATGCTGCGAGCCTTTAATACAGTTTTCATGTTGTGACAACCCCCAACTGTACAATAACCTTCATTGCTACCTCATAACTGTCTTCTGCTGCTGTTGTGAATCGTAATGTAACTACCTGTGTTTCCAGTGGTCTTAGGTAGGGAACCACTGCCCTAAAGCAAGATCATAGCTCTGTTTATTTTGTATTCACTCCGTAGTAAGATGAGGAGGAGGAGAAGAAGGGGCAAGAAATTCTGTTTGCCAGGTCCTGACTTTTCTACACCATTAAGTCCACATGTGCCAGACTGCAGAATCAGGCATCGTGGGCTGTGGAGTAACTGCAGGTGGCTGCAGCAGGTGACCAGCTCCAGGCTGGACAAAGCTTAGTGGGGGAGAGTAGTCTGTGCCCACTGCTCCGGACTGGTTTCTTGCTCATCTGAGCCTGACCAGCTTCCTTTTTTTGGATCAGCTGACCAGGCTGATCCACCTGCCTTTGCCTTCTGAGTGTTGGGATTAAAGGCATGTGCCATCATTGCCTGGCCTGTGAACTCTTTGATGATGGATGCCATCACCTTTTGGGAGCCCAAAGGTAGGGGAGCACTCACCTATGCCTGAGGAGGTGGCAGGGGGAAGGGAGGTTCAACCTAGAGATGACCCAAGTAGACTGACTAGTGAGATCACCCCACTCTCCACAGCTGTTCCCATCGTCGGGACGGAACCAGGAATGGGTGTGTATCTCAGGAAACTGAAGTCACAGGGCTAACTGTCGGAGGAAATGAGATGTTGTGGGACCCCAGAGTCCTGGCCACCAGGATCCAGCCCCCAAGGTCAGTGGCCTGTGGCTCTGTGTCATAGTTCACTCTGCCACCATCTTACAGTGGTGTAGAGATGTGGAGTAGGGAGTTGTGGCAACTAGTCACAGAGATAACCAGATCTAAGGTCATGGTAAGGGGGATGACACCCCGTAGGAGAAGGCTGGGTGGGCCCTGAGATTCCAGCCATAACTTCTCCTTGCTGTCTCCAGCAGCAGAGATCTTCCAGGATGCTAGAGTATATAGGAAATAGGGAAGTGGGGCTCCATTATCATGAGATCCTCATCTGTGATGGGGTGGGACTTTGTGGTAATGTAGCTGTTTGGGGTCTCCATGCTCCTGGAAATTACCACCTAGAAACTCATTAGTTGGACTTTGGCAGAATTGTACTTTGGTTTGTCTTTGGGGCTCCATCTGGGGTGAATAGAGATTCGTTCACTTCTCCCGAAAGTTAAGCCAGCTAGGACCCCGAGTTAGCTTTCCAATAAGGGATGTCCTTGCCTTTCTGTGATCAGCCTCCCAGGGCTGCTTTCCCAAGGCCCTGTCCACCTCTGTGTTGCAGACTGGAGTGCCTGTCCCTGTGCCCCATGGATGGGGTCCTTATATCCTCTGTTGGAGAGCATGCATGTGTAACTGAACCCAAGGGTCTGAAGACAGGACTAAAGACCTGGGAGTGCTGGGCCAGTTCTCCTCTCAGGGGCCTTACTGTTGCCAGTGTGTAATTCTGAAACCAAAGCTCCTGAACCTGCTCTTGAGCTCAGAGGCCTGCTGCTGGTCCACTGCATCTGCTTTGGAGTGGGTCTTAGCAGTCCTGTTCAGATGGAGTCGTCTACTTGTGTTTGTACTTGAGTAAGGAAGGCTCAAGCATGGCTGGGAGCTATCACACTTGGTGTCTTAGTTGGGGTTTTTATTGCTGTGAAGAGACGCCCATGACCATGGCAGCTCTTATAAATAAAACATTTAATTAGGGTGACTCACAGTGTCAGAGGTTTAGTCCATTATCATCATGATGGGGAACATGGCAGTGTGCAGGCAGACATGGTGCTGGAAAAGTAGCTGGTCTTACATCTTACAGGCAACAGGAAGTCAACTTAGGTGGTGTCCTGAGCATAGGAAACCTCAAAGCGTGCTCCCACAGTGACATACTTCCTCCAACAAGGCCATACTCACTCCAACAAAGCCACACTTCTTAATAGTGCCACTCCCTATGAGATTATGGTGGCTATTACATTCAAACTACCATACTTGGTATCAGCTAGGAAGCAACTGGCTCCTTTAAAAAAAGGGAGAGGGGAAACAAACTCTGATGAGGAGTATGGCGCTATTTTATTAGTGCTTAAGTGTGATTTTATTTGTATGTTAATAAATAAAGTTACCTGGGGGTCAGAGCTAATAGCAAGCCATTTAGCAGAAGTCTGGCAGTGGTAGCACACACCCTTAATCCGATCACGTGACAGGCAAAGTCTCAGTGTGCTCAAGGACACAGCCAACATGCCTTTAATCCCAGTACCAACCACAGAGACCTGGAGGTCTGTATAGATAGGCAGTGACAAAGAAGTCATGTGATTGGGTTTAGAGCCAATGAGAAGGCAGAACAGAAAGGCAATAAAAATATAGACACACAGGAAGTAGCTCTCTTTCTCAGGGGAAGGACAGCAGCAGGAGTGGTAAGAAGGTGGTCTTAGCTCTTGGCTTCTGCTCTCTGATCTCTGGGCTTTTAACTCTGCATTTGGCTCTGTGTTTCTTATTTAATAAGACTGTTTAGAATTACATCTACAGAGGAGGCCATGAGAAGCTGCAGGTAGCCTGCAAACAGGGGAGGCTCAGATGAGTAACACCAAGGCTTGCCAGGAACCCACTAGAAGCAGAGGGTGGCCCAGCCATACACAGCTTTACCCTTTAGGCCCCTGAACTCCCACTACTGAAACTCTGTAATTTATCATTTGTTAGGGCTGTCCCAGGACACTGACACCAGGTCTCTCTCTGTGGTGGTATTGTGTTCCTCAAAATATTGTGCACCCTAATAAACTTATCTGGGGTCAGAGAACAGAACAGCCACTAGATACAGAGCCAGAAAATGGTGGCAATCACACCTTTAATCCTAGCATTCCAGAGGCAGAAATCCCTCTGGATCTCTGTGAGTTCAAGGCCACATTGGAAACAGCCAGGCAAGGTGACACACGCCTTTAATCCCAGGGAGTGATGGCAGAAAGCAGAAAGGTATATAAGGCATGAGGACCAGATACTAGAAGCATTTGGCTGGTTAAACTTTAAGGCTTTTGAGCAGCAGTTCAGCTGAGATCCATTTGGATGAGGACTCAGAGGCTTCCAGTCTGAGGAGATAGGATCAGCTGAGGAGTTGTCGAGGTGAGGAAGCTGTGGCTTGTTCTACTTCTCTGCTCTTCCAGCGTTCACCGCAATAACTTGCCTCAGGTTTGGTTTTATTAATAAGACTCTTAGAGATTCCTGCTACATCTCTCCCTATCAGGATTGTTATTTCTCTATCCACATGTGAAGGAGCTGGACACATACTCCAGACCCAGCCTGGCACTATGGGTTCTTCCCAGAGGGACTGACCTTAGCTTCCCTGGTGTCCTCTGCTCCTTCTGGTAGGTGGCAGGAGTGCCACACTTTAGAGGCAGACCAGGAGGTATTATGTCTCATGGCTCTGCATGGGAGTGACCAGGAGGCATTTGCTGGAGACCGCTGCCCACACCTCGCCTGCCGCTGGGGAGATGGCTGATGGACCAGCAAACTCTCTCAGTTTGCATGGTCATCTACAGTGTGCCTGGAAGAGGGGCCTGGCTTAGAACAGAGGTCTTTCTAGATAGAGCAGTTCCTCATGTCTTCCATGCCTGCTTTGTGTAAAGCAGAGGTACTCTAGTGCCCGGCTTCTTAAAACCATGGGTCTCAATTCCGTGTGGGGTCACAAAAAACATGGGAATAGTAAGAGATTTCTAACATGCAATGAATAAAAAATAAATTAAACAAACAGACAGATAAACCAAGCATGGCAGCACACGCCTTTAACCCCAGTACCCAGGAGGCAGAGGCAGATGCATCTCTGCAAATTTGAGGCCAGCCTGGTCTACATAGTGATTTTCAGGCCACTCAAAGCTACATAGTGAGATCCTGTCTAAAAATAAAGTACACCAAATACTTAGTGAATTGAATCTCGGGGTGTTTCTAGAAACACTCACCTGTGTAGAGGTGCATGACGCCATGACAGCCACAGTTCTGCACCCCGCTCTACTCGGTCCCTGCAACAGTACCAGTGCACACCACCTGAACACTTTGGTTCAGGAACTACAGTGTTCCTAATGTACACAGTTGTCTGCTCTCACAGAGACATGATGGCTTCCTCAGAGCAAACGAGGACCTTTAATGTGTTGTGCTATCAGGCCTCGGCATGCATGAAGTTAGAATAACTCTGGACTGTATTAGAATGTCTAATTTCAAAAATTACCAACTTTTTTTTCTCTTTCTCTTTCTTTAAAAATGTTTAAATTCATCTATCTGTCTGTCTGTCTATCTGTCTATCTATCTATCTATCTATCTATCTATTTATTTATTTATTTTTGAGACAGGGATTCTCTGTGTAGCTTTGTGCCTTTCCTGGAACTCGCTCTGTAGACCAGGCTGACCTTGAACTCACAGAGATCCGCCTGCCTCTGCCTCCTGGGTGTTGGGGTTAAAGGTGTGCACCACAGCTGCCTGGATGGCTTTATTTCCATAAAAAATTGTTCAGTGAAATTTGTCTTGGGATTGGGACAGAATTTCTACCAATTTCTGAGTTGGCCTTATGCATGCTTTTGCTCTCTTATACTGTGTATTTATGTGAAGTGGCACTTTCAGCATTGACCACTGTAAAATCAAAATGTTTGACCAAAATACAATTTTTTTTTACTCTAAAAAAATGTTGAATATTCAGCCAAGATTTCCTTCTTTTTTATTTAATTTTATGTGTATGCGTGTTTAACCTGCATGTATGGGCACCATGCGCATGCCTGGTGCCCACAGAGGTCAGAAGAAGGTGATAGATACCCTGAACCAGTGTTACAAATGGTTGTGAGCTGCCATGTGTGCTGGGAACCCAACTTGGGTCTTCGGAAGAGCAGCCAGTGCTCTTAACCACTGGGCTATCCCTTCCGCCCGTCTTGACTGGGTTGAGATGGGAATACCTACTCTAAGCGCGGCAGCACCATCCTACGGGCTGAGGCCCTGGACTGAATAAAAAGGAGAAAGCATGCTGAACACCTGTGCTCTCTTTTTGCTTCTCTTATGGATGTGGTGTAAGCTGCTGCCTCGAGCTCCTGCCGCCACTCTTTCTCACCAGCATGGACCAGACCTTCACCTCTGAGCCAGATAAAATGCTCCCCCTTAAGTTGCATCTATCTGGTATTTATCACAGCAACAGGGGAAGGAACTAAGGCAGTTCCAAAAAGGCCCAGTTGTTAGAGACTAGGCCTAGCCAGAGACAGAACAAGGGAAGGAAGGATGCCCTGTGAGCCTTGAGCTGCGAGTCCCCACACAAATGACCCCAAGGGTGAGGCTTCTCAGTTTTAAAGTGGCTTCCAGATGACAGGCTGTCTCAGCTGTCTCTTGGGGACAATTCAGAGGCTTAATGGATGCCACAGTCTGAGAGGCTCAAGGCCCACTGAAGCCCCTTCAGGAGAGCAGTCTGTATTCTCTCTCTCTGTCCTCTTCATGTGCCCTGTGAGTAACAATGTCCCCAGATGTGGGCCCCAAGGTCTGCAGCCCCAAGGTCTGCAGCCCCAAGCTGCCTGCCCACCATCCCCACCACCCCCAGGCTATTGTCCACTAGCCCTGTGGTGTGTGCTGGGCTGCAGGGGCCCTGTGAGCCAGGGCACTGGGAAGGGATTAGAGGTCCTGCACTCCCTCAGCTTCGCCCTCTTGCACAACGGTTTGATCAAAGACATTCCTGGGATGACAGTCCTGAGCAAGAGAGGCCAGCTCAGCTCAGCCAAGGGTACTGCATCCCATCAGTACTGTGCTGTGTCCATGTGGGGCCCTTGTATACAAGCCTGTCCACCTCATGTTAACCAGCCTGTGCACCCCACACTGGACACACATAGGCTGTCACATCAGACCAAGTACAGGTTTGCCTGGCCAGCACACCTGGTAGTGCCAGCTCCCAACACTGGCCTTAGGTGGCCTGCACAGCTGTGCCACCAAACACAGAGGCCAGATCAGTCCTGTGGAGCCTGAGGAGCCTGAGGCGTTGTCTGCCTCCTGGGCCGCCATGGCAAGGGATCTGGGCACTCCCTGGAGGGCACCCAGCCCCACTCCTCTGCCTTGTGTCTCACCCCAGGAGTCCTCAGCCCCCACTGCTGGCATTTCGTGGGGCCCCAGAGCCCAGAGACTCTGTAGGGTCAGTGAAGTTGGCTTGCTTTCTAGACAAAGTGCAGCAGTTGAGCTGGCCAGTGAGCAACAGGCTAACTTCCTTACACTTAAGTCCTGGAATGTGAAGGCAGGAGGAGAGGGCATAGTCACCTGTGTAATGGGATACAGAAGCTTCACAGAGGCCACACTCACTTTGAGCCCTCTAGGACCGAGCAGAAATGAAGGTCCAGGCAGGTCCAGGCAGTGAAGTAACCTAGAATGGAGAGCCAGGGCAGTCGTCAGTGTTCAGGAAGCTGAGGTGCACAGAGGCCAGGCAGGTTCAAGACCTTGGCCTCCCTGAGAGGGGTGGGTAGGAAGCTTGGCAGAGAATGGAGAGAACTGGCCTTGGGCTTCTGAGAAGACAGTTGGGGGGTGGGCTAGCTCCCGAGTCTTTGTTTCGGAGGGTCCTCAAATAATTTTTTTAAAAAGATTTATTTATTTATTATGAATACAATGTTCTGCCTGCATGTATGCCTGCAGGCCAGAAGAGGGCACCAGATCTCATTACAGATGGTTGTGAGCCACCATGTGGTTGCTGGGAATTTAACTCAGAACCTTTGGAGTGTCTACAGATTCCCCCCAGAGGATCTACCCTCCAGAGTTATCAGTAAAATTTGAGGGTTAGAATCAGAGCCTGGAGTGGTCAATGCTATCTGGGGTTACACTGCTGAGCCAAGGAAAGAGGCTTGGACATCAGCCATAGCTGGGCTCCACAGACCACTGGATGAAGAGACAAGCCAATTGCACCTTTAGAGACCGCACCATGGTGTGAGCCCTCTGCATTCGATGGTGATGCTTGACCATTCCTCTTGGGTGTCCTTCTATAACCACCCTTGATAGGCAGTGGTGGGAAGCAGAAGCCTGCCTTCCTAAGTGTGTATGCTCAGCCCCATGCTATTTGTGTCTGCCTCCTTAGGACCACTCTGCTACACATGTGCCAGCCTCCTTCATCCCAGCATATTTTTCCTGTCTCTCCCATACGATCCTTCCCATCAGCCCATCTGAACATAAGCTTGTTCCACAGTGCATCCAAGATCCAAGGTGAAAGCAGCTCTTCCCCATCAGTGCCCTTTGGTCTGTTCCTGGAATGCTGAAGTCTCCATGTCCACTCTCCTGGATGATGTGAGGCTGTGGAGAGAGATCTGCTGGTTCCTGGGTCCCCAGCCTTATTTATAACAGGCTCTGATGCTCAGATAGAGCTGGGCTGCCAAAATACCTTTCTGGACCCTGCCCTCAGGGGGACTGTGCCTTTATAAGCCACCAGAGGGACACTGGAGTCTCCTTTGGCTCTGGTGTCCCCTTAAACTCCCATGGGGTAGGTCACCTGGCAGGGGCTTCACCTGCTTCTGGGTCACTGTGGGCCTCCCCACCAAGTCTCGTTCTACTTTCACCCTTAGGTCAGCCCATTCAGGCCAGGTGTCAACTACATCCCTGCATTCCAGAAGGGCAGGGGCCAGCTTGGCACCAACACAGCCAGCCTGAGATCTAGAGGCCACCTTGTAGATGATGCCTAGAAAGGAAGACCTGGGTCTACATTTGGCTTCCAAATGGCTGCATGAGGTGATGGCAGTGTTAGGGAGTGTCATACCACCCATCCCCCCCCCCCCCCGGGTTGGGAAACAATGACAGTCATAAGCAACTGCCACCCAGAGGACGTCAAAGGAGTCCAGCCAGGCCACTCAGGTCCCCAGAAACTGTGTGAAAGGCCACCTTGGGCCTTGGCCCTAACACTAAGCATCGCTCTCTGGGCACTTGGCAGCACCTAAGGATGGTGATTCACCCAGAACAAACACCCATTTGCGCCAGACAAGGGGCAGTGAACGCGGGCTCTGTTGATCTTCCATCTGCAAACAAGCAGGAGGGTGAGCTGGCAGCAACAGACCCAGAGCCGCTTCTGATCAGTGGCTGCCGCTGGCCTCCCTGACGCCAGAGGCTGCCACTCTGGTCAGCTGCCACCTGCAAACACCCTTTCCTCTGGGAATCCCAGCTTGATGCCAGGGTCAGAGATGCCAAACATTCTGGGATGCAGAGGACAGGGTGGTCCCACATGGCCATGGCATCAAAATGGTACATGACCCACTCCAGTCTCCAAGGCCCAGAAAATACAGGAAACACCATGCTGGGATTTTATCAACTTTATTTCTAGACTTTTTGTGTCTTTTTTTTTTTCCTGGACCATGCTGGTCACATGTCCGTGCTGGGAAGCGCCATGGTGTCAACCAGAAATACATAAACCCAACCTGGCCACCAGCCAGAGCCCCTCAAAGCCTTTCATGTCACAGGGCAGACTCCGTGGACCCACCACCAGCCTTTGGCCTTTTGGCCAAACCCTCACCCATCACCATGAACCCAGTGGCCCTGCCTGGTTCAGATGCCTCAGCTAGGCTGGTGGTGACCGTGGAGGTGACCATTTTGGTTTGGCAGCTAGCTAGGGAATTTGGAGGCTTGCGGCACTGGAGCCGGCTTTGCCAAGGCTGAAGTCTTTAAATTAGCACAATGCTGTAATTAACACAAAACAAAACAACAGAACACTAGAACCTAACAGAATAAATGATGCACCGGAGACTCAGAACAAATTCCTCCGGGCCCAGCAGCATGGTGGCATGCACAACAGGCCGCTACAAAAATAACAATATTCATAATTAACAAAGAAAAAGAGTTGTCCCGACTGCTGTGATGCTCTATGTCCCAGATCAAATGAAGGGCCCAGTGTGACAGGTATAGGGGGATGATCCCCACCAGATCAGTCCCAGGGTCTCTGGAGGCAGACCACCTGCCCGCTAGGCCCGTGCATGGCTAGGTGAAACATGAGGTATTGTGAACAGGAACCTGGTTTTTTTTTTTTGGAATACAGCGGTAATCACATTAAGCCAAAATTGATAACAATTTAAAAAGTACAAAAAAAAAAAAAAAAAAAAGGGCATCTGTAAATACAATCTTCTATGAGGAAATTAAAACTTGAACATGGCAGTCTATGACATTGTAACAAAACAACAAAACAAAACTGACCCTCCAATAGCAGCGAAAACAATGTGAAAGATACAGAGCGACGCGGCGAATCTGGTTCTGAACGTCTGGGATGTTGGGAGTCATTGGTAGCAGCGCTGTGTGGAAGGAGCTGCAGCCTGTCCCCTGTGGTCCCTACCCTCCACACTTCCTCCCTCAAGTCCTCTCTCCAGCCTCTCTCTTATCACCTCCCTTCAACACTTCCTAAATAGAAAAGCAGAGCCAAGGTGTACAAATTACCTACTGGTGCGTGGGGGGGGGGGGGGGGGGGGGGGGGGATGGCGGCAAGAATGTGCCGGAATCAAAACTCCTTTGGGATCCCTTAGTTTCCCTCTGTTTGGATGGCTCTCCAATGGGGTTGCTTGGGTTTGGAAAGTTAAGCAAACCAAATGCCCGTCTTTATATGGTTTTTGAGGATCTGCTCTCCCCTACCACCCCCAATAAAAGGCTAATTTCTCAGACATGGCACTGAACCTTCGCCAGCAAGGGCAGAAGGTGTGCGCTTGAATCAAGGGAAATCACATTGCTTTATTTAAAAAAAAAAAAAAATCACACTGGCCTTGGGCAGCCTTTCCAATAAATACTCTTCTGTAACCTTAAGTATAAATTAGACATTTTAGTGTTTAAAAGCCTCCTATGTGAAAGACTTCCAGAATCTCCTCCTCCAAGTAATGCTATCACAGTTCCTACTTCCAAACACCAGCTGGCACCAAAGGATCCCTTCAATTCAACCTCTCTGTAGGACAGATCCTGGTGGTGCAAGAACAGAGTTCTCTCTTCTTGACCCAACAAAACTTCCCAAGCACCCCATGCTACCAGCCCTACTAGGCCACACATCCATTGTGCAGCCATCTGAATGAGTGTGTGGCTCCCCCAACCATTCCATTAGGAACCGCCCCCCCCCCCCCCCCACCCCAGCAACACTGCCTCCAGCTAGCTGACCGAAAGTGCTTTGAAATGGAATGGTTTTGGAACACAGAGAAGGAAAACGTAACAAAACAGAACAAACCATACACACAAAAGAAAAGCTGTGGGTTTAACCTGATGTGAGTGGGCTGCACGGCCGCCAGGCAAAAACCAGCATCTCTTTAAACAGGAACTACAAAATAGGAAGATTACAAAAATAAAACATATGATGTCACTATCTCACCCTCTCTACTGGAGCACACTGCATAGAGTGGGGCACCTACTGCTGTGAGGCTGGCACTGTGAACCTGCAGGTTGGGAGAGGGCACAGATGAGCCCCGGTGCCACGCGCCGTGAGACCGCTAGAGGTCGCAGCGGCCATCAATAAGGTGAAGAGGTCGCCCCATCCCTGGGATAAAGCACAGGAAACGCAGTGAGGCTGAGGACCGCGCCAAAGCTGTGCCTTTCAGCAAAGCGAGTACATCTCTACCTAAAACTCCCTTCTACGTAACAAGGGTTTTCTCTATTGGCCTTTTTTTTTTCCTTCTTTTTTTTTTTAAAGCAATTTTTCTTAAGCTTTTTAAACACATAAAATCAAAATCCTCCTGGAGACTTCCTGGGTGTTAATCCTATTCTTACAACAGACAAGCACATTAATAGAAAACTAGTTGATTACTGGGGTATAAAATCCTAAATTTGTAGCATCCCCCTCCGCCCTACACTTAGGGTGATGCAAATTCTATCTCTCTCTCTCTCTTTAACAGCTTTCAGGTATTTTTTTTTTCTCTTTTGCTTAAGTCAGACAGAAAGGAGAAAGATTAAAGAAAAACAACCAACAAAGAGAACAAAACTTCCCCTCTGGTAACAAATGTCCTCAAGAGGGACATCATTAGGAGCACCCCGGGCTGGCTCCTTCCTCATCGCGGGCTGCCACTGCTTGGTGGCACCCGCCTGCCCAGCGGCCTTCAGATGTCCACGTCTCGCACGTCGGTGGGTGTGCAGGCCAGGTCAGTCTCTCCCTCCGCTTCCCCCTCCTCTTCGGTGGCCTTGGGGTCGATGTTCTGCTGGGCTTGGCGCAGGCTAGACTCCAGAAGGGCTTCAATCTGTTCCTGGCAGGCACGGAGGCAGTCCTGGAGAGGCAGGCGGAGATGGTCCTTGTTTAGCCAGAGGCTAGTGGCCAGTGCCTTGACCTGAGAGGCAGGCTTTGCTAAGGACAAGGCTTGAAGAAACACCCCGAGCCATCCCCAAATCCAGTGAGCAGTGAGAGAGCCGCAGAAGACCAGAAAGCAAGAGCATCACCTTCGGTTCCCAGCCTTCAGCCTGGAAACCTCTGCCCCCAAGCCACGGGACAGTTGGCTATCGCCTGTAGGACACTTACCTGCTTGTCCACCCCAGGTCTACCCAGCAGAAATCCCTCCCTGGGCTTCCCACAGCACTGCCTGATATATCCCCCTTGCTTCAACAGGAGGTCCTGGGAACTCCACATTTCGGATGCAGTTTCTGTAGGTGGTTCCAGGAGGTGAACCTAGCCCAGCATGATCCCCTGTAACAGGTTCTGAATGGCTGAGGGAAAGCACCTCTCCACGTCCCTTTTTTGGGGCTGTATTTTGTACTCCCCATAAGGAGCACCTACCTATCTCTCCCTTACAGCCTTCTGCCCCTGGGTGGCCTGAGGGAAGCCAGCTCCAGTGGTAACACTGGAGCCTAAAAAGCATTTCATCAGGAATGAGACTCATGAACATCTTAAGTCCTGTCTAGCTGGGATGAGGCTAGGGCATGGCCTACATTCCTCAAGCCAGCAGTACTCTGCAGAACCCCTGAGCTCCCACATTCAGAATTTGTGTACTGCTCCTCTTTGGTTGATGGATACCATAGCTAAGGAAGATGGCAGGGCAAATGGCCCCATTTTACAGAAGGGGCAAACTGAGGCCCAGGTACCTTGGTATGGACCCACAGGCATCCTTGAATCCCTTTCTGAAGCCCAAGGGCTCCCACCTGCTCACATACCCTACCCTCCATTCTCAGGAGCCCTAGGTGCTTGGGGGAAGGAGGCTACATGCTGAGGTACACTTGATGGGTGCAGGGATCAGGGTCCCCGCAGGTGATGTCAGACAGGGCAGAGTCTGTCACACATGGAAGCCTTCCACATGCCCAGTGGCTCTGGCCTCCATTGAACCCCCAGCTGAGTACAAGCCAGAACTGTACTTTTGTCTGTCCTTCTGTGTATGACAGCCTGCAACGTCCTCGAGGACACCGTTGTGGCTAGAGCTCCATCAAGTCATATTCCTCAGTGAGAAGGTATTCACATGTGGCCTAATGCAAAGCCCTCACTCCCCCCACCCCCCACTAAGAAAGTTCTAGAGTGTGTCTTCCGCAGGAAAAAGGTCTATACCAGAGTCCTCTGTGGACTCCACCCCCAAAGGCTGCGCTGAGGGAGATGTGGTCCTACTGTAGCTGGGCCAGACTTGAGCTTTACTTGCCAATTATACCACGCCCCCGGCCCCTGCCTTTAGGATCAATGGCTTCTGGAAGCTCCCTAAACCTCAAACCTGGGAAGAGGCTAGCGAGGGAGCCCAAGTTCAGCTCCCCCTTGCAGCAGAGACCGGTGAGTGCTCCACCCCTCACAGCCCTAGCCTGGTCACACAGTGTCTTGACACTGGCCCCCAGCAGGGTTCCCTGGCCCTCCCTTCCATGAGACCCACTCACCGGGTCACACTTGATCACTCTGGAAAGAAAGTGCGTGGTGCAGTAGCGTGACAGGAAGTTGTTGGGGCTGCCCAGGTGCAGGCCTTGCATTGCAGCCACCACGCTCCCAGCAGCCACCATGGAGGGGGGGTTGGAAATGAACTTCACATCTGCAGCAGAGAAGGACAGAGGTGGCTGTGAGCAGGGACAGCTACAGGCCGGTGATTCAGCTCCCACCCAATTCTCAACATAGCCTCAACCCGGCCTCCAAACCTCCCTATGCGAGAAGCAACTCCAGCTCCTCTGGAGACCCCTAGGTGGCGCTAGATGCATGCATAGTGCTCCAGGTAGGTCTGCTACCCCCAGCACTAGGGAGGATCAAGAGTTCCAGGCCAGAGCCTTGGCTCAACTTTCAGTAAGGCCTTGTCTCGCTTTAAAAAGCCGAGCCGCTGACCATGGCCTGGGTTCCATCCCCAGCACCTCAAGCAAACACCAGGGAAGAGGTCATGGCCCATTTGTCCCTCACTCCCCCACCCCAGCTGAGTACCGAACCCAGGGCCTTGTGCTTGCTAGGCAAGCGCTCTACCACTGAGCTAAATCCCCACCCCCCATTTGTTCCTTTAAGCACTTCAAAGTTTAAGAGGGCAAAGTACAGAATCCAAGGTGCGGGCTCTTAACCCTTTAACCCAGAGCTAGCTCTCCTGGTTCACAGATGCCAGGTTAGGGAAGAGGACATGTGACCCCAGACCAGGTAAACCAGTTGGAAGTAGCCCCAGAGGGGGCTGGGAATAGTCAACCCAGAACTCCAGGCCAGGGTCCCTAGAGAAGGAAGCCTCCCTCACCCACAGTCCTGGGGACTCTCTCATATGCACAGGCCCCAGGTGGGAGGTAAAGCCCAGGGGAGTTCCAGCTTTGTAGCCTGTCCACTAGTAAATGTTGGGGTCATGTTCCCCCGCAGTATTGCAGCAGGGTTTCACTTTAGGACTTTATCTGGGGGTCACCAGCTGTCCCCTCTGCCACCCAAATGGACTCAGCATTAACTGTGGTGTGCCACACTGATGGAATGCCTCTCCACCAACCCCACCACCCAGCTGCTTTCCTGTCACATACAACAAAGTGGTGACAAGGACAGCCACTCACTTAGCCTGTGAATATGGGGTTCCAGGCCAGAGGACACAAGAAAGAACAGGTGTCAGTGCTCATGACCTCACCTTGTGTCACCCCATGACTGGGAACAAGGAGGCTTGAAGAAAATGAATGGGAATCACCAGGGGAGAGAGCTGTTATTGTGAGGCCCTTTGGAGACCACCCTGATAGAGTCTACAGCTTTGGCTCTGTTGAAGGTCAGAGGTACCAAGAAGAGCACCCACCCAGAAGGGAGACAATACCTCCAGGTGGCACTGGGGACTCAAAGCTCAGTCCAGTAAACCAAACTTGCTATGGGACAAGTTCAAATCAGACACTCCCTTTTTAGAGAGAGAAAAACTCCAACCAGCAGCTGGCACATGGACCAAAGTCCCCAGCCCCTCCTTCGGATGCTTGTTTTTTCTCTTCCCAAGTGCAATAGCATGATCCTCTAGGTCCCGTAAGGAGCCCTAACATCTGCTTCCTCACACTGCCTGGTTGCTGCTGGCAGAGCCGTCACCCAGCTCAGTGACATGGCTGACACTCACCAACATCCTCCATTTAGCTCAGTCTCCCATTGTCTGAATCCACACAAGGGTACACTCTGGTCACCTGCACATACATGCCTGTGTGACCAACCCCAACCTAGGTTAGTGCACTGTTCACACGAGCAGGACCCAGGTCTGGGGGTATCCAGAAGGGAGAAGCAAAGTCATATCCTCCCATCTCTTTGCCACATAGATGGCAGATCTCCCGGCCTTGACCTCTGGCCTCTTTCTGGAGTGACCTCTATGGGACAGAAGAGCTGGTTACTCCTCTAGGGGGACAAAGCCTCCAGGGCCGGAACACTGGACTACTGAAGTTCACCAAGCTGTCCTCTCCCTCCACCTGTCTTTGGGGGCTCTTAGTGGACCCTATCACAGACAAAGGCCATACAGTAAGCTGGGTCCAGCCACACCCACAATGCATTAATGCTCGTTGGCTTCCCTGCTAGAATCCAGGGGTCCTGGGAGGGGCACTTTGCTGCCAGAACCGTCCTGGGGAGGCTGTGCCACCCCATCCCTCATGTTATCTCTGGGAAACTCTGCAGCTTCTCCGAGGCCACTTTCAGCTCCATAAAAGGCTTCCTGGAGCCTCCAAAGGCTCTGCTCTCCCCAGAGGAACCCCAGCCAGACGCCTGCCTGCCAGCCAGCAGGGCCACCCCCGCCCCTTAGATCCTTCCAGGCTACTGATGGCCTTGGCATTCCCATGTGCCACCCCCCCCCCCCCCACCCCCGCTTCGTAGGCCTCTGGAGAGGGGCTGGCAGCCTCAGCAGGTAGTTGGGAGGCTAGAGTCCCCAAATCTTCACATCCGGCACAAGCTGTGCAGAAAACACTAGCCACGGGGGCTGCCAGACATGAAAAGATGCCACAGAGATGGCAGGTAGGAGAAGACACTACATGCCCCTCTTACACCATGCTGCCTTTTGGCTGCCCTACACGTCACCCAGCCTGAGCTCCAAACAGATGTAGCAACCCAGGCCTGACGAGGGCCACCTGGGTGGAGGGGTCCTAAGCAGGTGGGAGGGAGTGCAACACCCCTCAGCATCTCTAAACCTCCTCCCCGGGGCTTCCAATTAGAGATGGGGAAGCAGCTGCCAGATGTAGTATCAGGAACACGCAGAGGCAGCAAGATGTCTGTGTGTGTTGCAGCACGTCTGTCTACCCTGAGTTAAGTCTGCCTGTCTACTTGGGGTCTGGCTCCAGGGAGGGTCCCTTGGAGGAACCATGGGGAGATTTTTGTCTCTCTGCTGCCAATCAGCCCTCCCAGGACTCTGCCAAAAAAGAACCAACCTATAGCACCCCTGGGGAGGGGGATCTAAGCCCCTGAGCTGGTCACCCTGCTTGTGGGACTGGGGATGAGGCCATTTGTCCTGCCCCTATAAACACTCCTGGCAGGTGGCCAAGACTGGGAAGAAGCCAGGAGCCGCCCCCCCCTCCCCCAGCTGGCTCCTTGAAATCACAGGCAGACAGGAGGTAGGTGGGGACAGGCAGCCCAGGAACAGAGGCAAAACCCTTTTCAGAAAGCATGCAGTGGTAACACCACTACCTGGCAGTGGAAAGCTTGGCACAGGGAGTCTGGGTCATCTAGTTAGGTCTCCAACCTTCAGTGTGACCCCCAGCACCATCTATCCCCAACAAGCTACCTGTACTCTGGACTCAGAATAGAGATGAGGGAACCCCCTTCTACACGTGCCTGAGACTATCACCTGGTACAGAAAAGACAGCAAGAGGCATTAGCCAGGGAACTGCAAGTCTCCCGGACAAGAGTGGGGGTGGGGGCCCTACCTGTGGCACAGAGCGCCACAAAGGTTTGCGCATGCTTGCGGATGATCTGCTTGTTCTCATCCGCCTCTGGCATTTTGGAAAGGAAGTGTTCGATGAAGTCGTGGGGAGTCATGGCGGCCAGGTTCCATTTGAGCTTGTTCACCAGAAGCAGTTCCATTTGCTGCAGAAAACAGAGAACAAGGTCAGTAAGAGGTCAGGCCGGTTGGGGGTAAGTTTAGAGAGTGGGTTCAACCGGGCACCACAGATAGGTAAACAACAAATATATAAAGACCAAGTGGGCCACAAGTGCTAGACAAAAAGGACCCCCCACCGCCAGCGCTGCAGCTCCAGCGCCGCAAGGGGGCGCACACCACCCACATTTCAGAGTGGCTTCACTGCTAGACATGGTGGGCAGTCCAGGAGGAGAGGGGGGCCCAGAGAGGTGGAATGGGTTTGGGATTCTGCCCACTGCCACTTCGGTGTTCTGCAGTGTGGGTGACTTCCATGGGGCTGGATATGTGTCCGAGGCTGGCTGGGCCCCCTATCATTTGCAGCTCCCACCATCCAGGGGTCGCGTAGCTAATGAAGGATGGCAGGTGTGGGGTCCTCGGTTACCAGCAGCTCCTCGGGCCGGATAGAGTTGTCAGTGTAGATGCACAACTTCTCGGCGGTCAGGGGAATGGTCTCCTTCATCTTGGAGGCTACGAACATGCAGGCGGCCCCCAGCAGCTGCAGGCGGCTCTTCTTCAGGGGCTCCAGCGACAGGAAGCGGTCCAGGTAGTTCATGGCCAGCGGGAAGACCTCCTCTTCGCATTTCTGCTCCTCGCAGACCTGCGGGGACCCGGGACCATGACCGTCAACGGGGGGCAGGGGAGGGGAATGAGGGAGAGGGTCGTGGCTCAATGTGATCCTGCATCCCTTTCCTAGATTACATAGTGAATGAGTGGTGAGGGCGCGGAGAGGGGTCGTCGTGGCAAACTCCCCGGGATGCGCGGGAGGCTAGTACCCACTCACCACCCTGAAACTGAAAGGGAAAGTCCCTGGGCAGCTGGCGCTGGGGAGCTCAGCAGTGGTGGCCTTGGGGACCCCGGCCCATGCTGGAATTAGAAGGCCGCAGGCCAAGGGAATCCCACCGCGGAGCTGGCAGGGAGCCGGGGGTTGGGCGCCGCTCGCGCGTACGCGAGACACAAAGGTGGCGTCCCAGGCCGCCGCGCCTCATTTCCCAGACGTCATCTTTTCAAAAAATATTTAAAAATATTTAAAAAATAACTAGGTGCCTTAAAAAGGCCCGAAAATAACCATCGGGCGACCCTTGATACAACCCGAGGGTCAGGAGCTCGGTGTACGCTAGAGAATGAGCCCCAGCGACTCAAACTCTGGGGGCCCCCCTTTTGCTGGGTGCGGGTGCCTCTGCAAGGGCACCATGCTGCACTTTAGAAATTATTTTAAAATACTTTGGGGCCCTTGAGCCTCCTACTGAACATCTGAAAATGTGCTTTGGTTCCCCGACTTGACTTGGGTAGGAACCCCCAAGTGCAGACCCGCGCGGACGACGGTCAATCTCTAGTGACTAGGGGGCCACGCGACCTTGCAGACTGGCGTGCTCTCTGGGCCAGGCAGCCTGTGCAGGGGTGCCCAGGGGTCCGCTGCTTGAACAAAGGGTCCCTCCCCAAAATCCCTCGCTATGTCCTATTTAGTGATTCCTGGCTGCCGCGAGGCCCCTCGTGCCTGTCCCAGCGCCCCTGCCGCCGCTCCCCGCCCTGCCCCCAATTATTAATAAACACTTTTGCTTTGCAATAAAGGAGCAAAGATGGCGCATAATACTGGCACGAGCGGCCCTTGCATACGTGTCCACGGATATTAATTTAAAAATCAAATCTATGCCCCCTCCCCCCGAGCTGGCGGCTACGCGCGGAGGCGGCCACGGCCGAGGCGCAACAGGAATGGGGCGCAAGCAGGGGCCACAAAAGGCGCCCAGTCCGCACCCTCTGGGGTGTCCCTGGCACCCTCTGGCACCGTCCTCCCTCAAAGGCACTCCTCCCCGACTGCCCCCCACCAGGAGAAGGAAGCCCCATCACCCCAACTCCTACACTTTCCTCAGTCACAAAGACCCGCAGTATCTATTTATTTTGAGAATCCGGATTCCTACCAACACACAGGGGAAACTCCGTGTCGGAAAGGAAAGGAGGAAGATGTGGGTGGGGGCAATAAGTTGCCAGGGGATCCTAAGCCCCTGTAGCCCCTTACCTCCAGCATCCAGGTGGCCACGATTTTCCGCATGGACGGCACAATCTCCCTCTGCACGCACTTAAAGTAAGACACGGAGGGTGCGCAGGTCTCCTCGGTCTTGAGCATGGCTCGCAGCACTCGGTCGTTGAGGAGGTTGGTGTCAGGGTACGCACGGCGGATGGTCTCCACTTCGCAACACAGGAGCTGGTGTTCCATGGCGCGGCCGCCTGGGGAGGGCTGTGGACCTGGTTGGGCTCGGGTGGCTGCTGCTGGCGCGCGCTGCCTCGCGCTCTACTGCCGGTCTCCGGAGCGCGGAGTCTGCTGCTCTCTGCTACTGCGCCGACAGCCCTCTGGAGGCTGCAGGACTTTGCAACTTCAACAAAACTCCCCTGTAGTCCGTGTGACGTTACTGTTGTTAAGCAGAGATCAAAGTTAGGCAGAGAAAGGGAGGGGGGAGGGGGGGAGGGCCGGGGCAGGCGCAGGGGGGGGGGGCTCGGGAGCTGTGAGCAGCAAGGGGACAAGCCCAAAGCACCCCCCTCTCGACCTTCGTAGATATGCAAATCGCTCGGACAGCTTCTCTCCAAGCTGGGAAAGAACGGTGCAAGGGTGGTGTTGGGGTGTCTTCTTTGCCCAAGTGGGTCCTCCGAGACCTGTGGAGGTGGGGTGGTGCTGGCTCTGGACAGGACAGCTAGGGGGAAGGCCAGGCCACACACAAGCTAGGGAAGACTTCAATGGATGGGGGATCCTGGGGACGAAAGGACACCCTATATTCAAGCCGGGAGAATGGGCACGTTTCCGAGGACGCCACGAGGGCACCCACGGGCGGACTGACTGCTTAGAAATCCCGGCGTTCCCATCTTCTTTCAATTTCATCGACACGTGTAAAACTCAGGAACTGTACAACACGTGAAGATGCCGGACGAGCCCTAAGCTCCGGTGCAGGCTCCATCCTGGTGCACTGGGGGTCGTTGCAAAGGGCCAGAGATGTAGCTCTGAACTTCCAAGGCTCCCCAGCCTAGCATGCGCTCGCTCAAAAATAAAATAAAATCTCGAAAATCCCAGCAACAGCTCAAGATGGTGGCCATTATTTCCTTCATCCATTCCTCACCAAGGGGGAAATCTTCGATTTGCCTTCCCAAGGTGACCAGCTCATTCTGGCCAGGGTCCTCCAGTGCGGGCGATTTACCCAAGAAAAACAAACCTTTTAAGGAAAGGCTGATACATGATGGGCTCTTTCCTAATTTATTTTTTTTTTAATGAAGAAAACTAAACCGCCTTGCCAGCAACCAGACCACCGGAAGCTTTCCGATTGGCTTTGTTGGGGGTGTGGCCGTGCCTCCACCTTTAGAACTGCAGCTGGGGCGGCATCCGTGAGTTCCTGGGGGGCTAGTCAGAATCAAGACAAAGGTGTGCGTCGATACGACATTTAAGAAAACTTATGGGTGTTCGTGGTTACACGAGTGGATTCCCAGGCGTCTCTAACATTTAGTCAAATAAAAGTTTTTAGGATAAAGGAGTTATGCCACCTTGGCCCATTTAATCCCCTCGCCTTTAAAGTTTTCACAATTCCGACCCCAAGTCCGGCGAACTATTCACATATTTTCCCGGGAATAGTTGCGTGTCCCCAAGAGTGAATGGACGAAACTGGAAAAGGGTTCACGCAAGAAGTGAACCCCCTTATCTTCGGAGCGCATTCCTCCCGGCCCCCTCCCCTGACATTGGGGTCCCTAATATCTAGATCCTATGGGACAGTGATCCCATTGCAGCTCTGAAGGTGGTGGGTGGCCCGGGCAGTCCGCCCACGCTTGCTCGGGCCACAGGCCCCGCCAAGCCTGGGAGCTTCAGCCTGAGCACGAGGGCGGCCCAGCTGCCTTTTCATTCATAAAATCCCTACCGGGAGGCAGTAAGCATGATTTATGGGGCTACGCACTATCATCCGCGGCTGAGTGCCTGTGAGCGGAGCACGCGGGCCTGGCCAGGGTGCGCCATCGAGGGCAGCGGGGCATAAAGGGGCTCGCCCACCCGGCAGCACGAGCTCGGGACCCGCAGCCAGCACCCCCACCACCACCACCGCGGGAAAGACCAGGAAACTGGAATTAGCATGAGCCAATCCGGATGCAGCGCTGTTACTAGGCGGACCGGGCAGATCTCCACGAGGAACTTCGTTGATCAGGGCGCTCAGGGACGGGCGTAAAAGTGCAAGTCCCGTTGGCGGGCGTGTAGAGCCGTCCAGGAACCCGTGGGGGAGGCGCAGGAATTTGGGACCCGGTGGGGAGCGCCCATCCCCCATCCGGGGAACCCCGCTCGGCCAGCTCCGGAGCCCTGGAGGGGGGACAGCAGTTCAGAGTTCTCTCCGGGCCAGTTGTTTTAAGAATCTCAGAGAAAGCGTTTGGACTTTTAATTTTTATTTCCCAACGAAAAAGTAATTTAGCACACACTTTTCTCTTGTGATTTTAACTTCTACATTGGCAAAAAAACCAACCAAACAACAAAAAAGCCCACACCACCTCAAAGCAGGAATTGCACGCTCTGGGCTCACTTAAAGTGCTCTGCGCTTATTTTCGGTGACCTTTTGGAGACAAAAGGCCACTCGACCAATCGAGAAGAGACTACGTTATTTGGAAAGAAAATTTCAAAGTAACTTTAATCTCCTTTCCGATTTCCTCCCTCCTCGACCCCTCGCCCCGGGCCAGGGTTCCCGAGAGAGCGCGGACTCTGCGGTAGACTTGCCACCGTCCCTAGCTGTGGGAACTTCATTGAGAGGGGGAAGGGAGCGTGTTCATTGAGGAACCCGCGCCGCCTAGCTCGGGGCTCTGATCCCGAGGTGTAGAGCTGGGCCGCAATCCTGAGCCTCTAGCAGCAGCCTCAGGGAGAGGAACCCGCAGTGAGCAGATGCATCTAGGTGGGGTCACCTGCAGCCAAATACCTGGCGACAACTTGAAAGGATTTCATTGTTTCTGTTCCAGTTAGCCATTGTTAATTTGGCCTTTAAGTCGCCTTGGGAAACGCTTCCGAATATTGGCCCCTAGGTTCCGGCACAATGCGGCGCTCCTCCCTACACTCTGCAAGCGTTTTGGGGCGTGCATGGCAGCCCACGTGCTACGCGGCTGCTCCACCTAGGTTACCCTGAGGACGGGTGTGTATGCTCAGCTCATCCTGTGCACACCTGAGTCGGCCGTATCCCATCTTCAAGAGCTTACATTTCCGAGTTAGTTTCAGTCCCCCATATCCAACCCCCCCCGCCCCCAGCGAAACTCCCAGCGCCGAGGAATTAGCTCTGGAGTGGCCAGGCTGGCTCCAGGGACCCCGAGGGTGGAGCTGTAACTTTGGGGGGGGGTGGCTACTCGGTCGGTCTCCAGCTCTCCGAACGCATCAGATACCCTGAGCAGTCCGAACCCCAAAGTCCTTTAGGGATTTGTCGACTTTATCGCTCTGGCTCACGTCTCGCCCCAGACTAAATGGTGGGGAGCGGGCACCAAGGTGGAGAAGAAAACCCTGACAATCGGGCCAGTGTGAGCTACCTGTGGTCAGGCAGGACCACGTGGCCCAATCGAGGGTAAGCGAGCCCTAGGGCCTGGGGCGCAGCAGCTGGAGCTTGGGGGCACCGCGCCTCCGGCATTGGTTCCTCTGGGTGCAGAGCCTCTCTGGCCTGCTTCCTGCAAAACCTAGGCGTCTCCATTCTTCACTTAGGCCAGTGGGGGACAGTGAGGGCTTTATAGAGTGGGGACTCTGCAGGTTCCAGATCTCGGGACACCGGCTGTGGCGGGGCCCGAACAGGAAGGGCAAATTTAGCTTCAGGTTCTCGAAAAGGTCGTCTAGCTTCACAGGCTGAGCCCTCCCCGGGGTCCCTGCTCCCTGTGGTGTTTGGTGGCAGGACACTCAGGCGGACCCCAGGCTGGGTTCCGCGGTCCCACAAGCGCGCGCCGGGAGCCCTGGGGTCACGGCTGGAAGCGCGCAAGGCCGTACCGCGCATTCCGCGCATTCCCGCCCGGCCGGTGTTTCGCCGCCACGTGGTCGTCCTGCGCGCCGCTTACCGTAAAGTTTAGAGGCGACGCGCAACAGTGGCTCGTCAGCGCCTACGGACGCTCCCCCTAGGCGATCTGTAGATGTGCACTTTTAGGGAACACCTAGCCCGCCCCCGCTGGGTTAAATGCCCTTCCACGTTTATAAGGAGCACTATACTGCCCGGGCTCCGCTGGTATGTGTAATAAGGTGACTGACTGACCATCTAAGAAACTGGGCTGGTGGTGACTGACTCGCGGAAGAAGCCAAGAGAGGAGCTGCAGCCTTTGCTTCTGAAAAATGAATTTTCATCATTCTTCCAAGTTAGTTGGGGCTCAGGCCAAGGTCCTGTTGTCAGGAGGCTCCAACGGAGAGTACTTAGCAAACAGAGGAGTGTCCATAAACCTGTTATAACTTTTTTTTTTTTAAATGAGTTAGAGTGGAGTTGGATAGATGGTTCAGAGCTTCAGAGTGGTTGCTGATTTTCCAGAGGACAGGATTCAGTTCCCAGCACCCACATCAGGCAGCTTCCAACTACCTGTAACTCCAGTTCCAGGAGATCCTACACACTCTTCTGGACTCTGGGGGTACCTGCACTCATACATGCACATAGATACACTGATAAACACACACAAATAAATAAATAGATAGATAGATAGATAGATAGATAGATAGAATTTAAAGGTAAGATTCAGTCCACAGAGGGATGACAGGTTCTGGCCTTAACCAATGGGATGGATGCCTGCCTTGGCCACATCAAATTCAGGGAGTAGTTGGACCCTGTAATGGTTAGTTTTAATTGTCAACCTGACACAGCCTTGTATCACCTGGCTAGAGCATCTCAAGAAGGCCTGTGTACGTGGTTGTGGGTGATTGTCTTGGTTGACTTAATTGATGTGGGGAGACCCATTGTGGAAATGGGGGGCAAATTCCTGAGGCTTGGGTCCTGGGTTGAGTGATAAAGATAACTGAGCACCCATGCGTTCGCGTCTCATTGCTTTTGGTGGATGTTATGTGGCCAGTGGCGTCAGATTCCTGCCGCATTGATTTTCCTGCAATAATAGACTGTAAAGCTGGAATTCTGAGCCCAAATAAGCCTCTTCTCCCCACTAAGACACTTTTTGCCATGGTATTTTATCACAGCTGTAGAAATGAAGCTGAGACAGGACTACTGGGAACATGTCTGGTTTGTGACACCCCAGAGTCCTATAGGGGTCAGAGATTTTGAGACCTCTCTTGGATCATCTCTCAGCTTTGACAGATGGCTTCTTTTGCCATCAGGAACAAGGCAGACGCTGCTAGTGGACCTGAGGGGCTCCTGTGTGCCCCCGATGTAGCTCTAGGTGAGATGAGTTCCAGCCCATGCTCATCTAAGGGAACTGTGCCCTCTCCCACGGGATGGAGGAAAAGGCTTTACCAGGTGGCTATTGTCATTGCGGACATTTAACAGCTCAGAAAACTGGAGTGCAGAGGGGTGGGTTGGCAGGTTGGCCATCCTCTAGAGCTGGCCACAGGCACCTGTAATCCCAGTACTCCCAGGGGAGGATGGGATGCAAAGGCTGCAGAGTTCCCAGAAGCCCATAGGCCAGCTTCCTGCTTTAAATACCAGCACTCATGAGGCCGAAACAGGAGGAGCTGAGTTCAAGTTTAGCCTGGCCTACATAGTGTGTTCTCTGCCAGTCGGGGCCACATGGCAAGACCCTATCTAAAAACAAAAACAGAAAAAACAAAAAACAATAACAACAACAACAACAACAAAAAACCCTACACCATCACCCAACAAAACAACCAAGGCAAACCCAAAGAACGTTGTTACAAACGAAGTGGGAAGTGAGGCCAGCACACAAAGCTGTCCGATGGTGTCCACATAGGACAAGAGCAGGTACACACACACACACACACACACACACACACACACACACACAAAGAAAATCCATGCACTACCACAGCTAGGTGTGGTGGCCCATATCTGCAATCCTAGCACTAAGGACTCTAAAGGATGGAAATTTGGGGCCAGCCTGAGCTACCTGTCAAAGGGAAAAGTAACCTTAAAGCTAGCTGCTTCTTTTCAGGACGTCCCGCAAGTCAGAAAACATTTCTGTTCCTGTGGGAGGCGGCAGCACAGAGAGGCTGTGGGTAAATCCATACATCTTTACTGTGCAGTGTGATGGTTTCCCTTGCCAGGCCAAGGCCAAGAGTAATTAAGGTAATATGGGTAGGACATTTAGCACAGTGCTGGCGGATGGCTGGGGGCTGTTCTGTGCATTCATTCATGGATTTGTTGTTATGCGGAGTGAAGGCTGTAGTGTACTGCTTGCAGTATGTGGAATTAATTAAACATCCTGGTTTATATTCAGAAAGGGAATTTTAAAAATGACTTCATGATGAATCAGCTCCCTTCTCTTTGCTGACTTCTGAGCTGTTGATGGGAGTGCGATTTAAATCACAGAAGAAACATTTAAATTGGAAAGAACTGTAGACAAACGATTCTGCCTTTATTCCTCTTCCCCTGTCCTCTTAACCCCTAAAAGGCAAAGTAGAGTTGGTGTACTTACTTGGGTTTTGTTTTTTGAGAGTCTCAGTAGCCCAGGCTGACCTTGAACTCTTGATCCTGTTACCTCCACTTTCCACAACGTTGCACCACCATGCCTGCTGTATGTGGTGCTGGGGAATGCGTCTCCAACAAACTCAGGCCTGGGATCTGCCTCTTCAGTGCTTCTTCAGGCTGGGGCCCTCACCTCCCACTTTTCAGGGACAGTTGAGGCCAAGCCTAGACTCCACCCACCAGCAAATTCCAGGCAGAGATGATGGAGGGTGTAGAGGTGCTGGAAGATACTCAGGGACTAACTGTGAAAGTAGCTGTTGTGGGTCTCTCTGGGGGGAGGGTGGGCACAGGGCCCTTTTGAAGCCCTGTCTTCTCCATCATGGTCTGGTCCATGTGAACAGTAACATGGCCTACATTGGGGTTGCATCCTGGATCCTCTTTCTCAGACACTGTGCATGCATGCAAAGACGTAGATGGCTAAGCAATATTCCCTGGGTGTCCAAGGCTTCATTTGCAGGTGGCCCTGTTGGGAGGTGGTGAGACCTTCAGGAGATGGAGCCTAGAGTCAGATGCAGTGGTGCACATCTGTGATCCTAGCACTCAGGGGGTCAAGACAGGAGGACTGCAAGTTTGAGAACAGCCTGGGCTGCACAGCAAGATTCTGTCTTGAAAACAGACAGACAAACAAAAACAGGAAAACTCCCCAAACTCGAGACAGAGAACAGACAATGCAGCATGGCAGGAGGTTCTTAGGTCACTGAAGGTGTGCCCTCAAAGAGGAAGATGGGAGTACTCTTCTTTAGTTTGCACCCCTCCCTCCGCCCCAGGGTTTTTCTGTGTAGCTCTTGCGCCTTTCCTGGCTCTCACTCCCTATTCTACTGTCTCTACTTCCTGAATGCTGAATTGCAGGGTGAGCCACCATGCCTCATTCCTTCAGTTCTTGGGGATGGAAGCCAAGGCCTCATGTGTGCTCGGTGAGCACTCTACCAGCTGAGCTACAGCCTAAGCCTGGATTCATCTTTTTTTTTTTTTTTTTTTAATTTTAAACCAAAGTTTGAACTGGGAGCCGGTGGTAGGAAGAGTCAGAAAAGTTCCAGTGTAGAGTCCCCAGGGTGACTATTACAGAGCTGTGGGATGGGGCACAGGTGGGCCTGCCGTGACTGTGTCTCAGGTGGGGATAATATTATGGGTGTTTGGTGGGACACAGGCTGTCCCACCTGCCTGGTTCCTACCTGTTTTCTGCATCTTTCCCCTTTCTTCTCAAAGCCACTACCTCTAACAGTTACAGCAAGACCAGGGCACCAGATTCAATCCCTTGGCAAGTGATGTTGTTCTTGGCCTGGAGCCATAGCTTGAATTTTGAAAAGACACCCCAGAACTATCCCATGTCCGAAAAGCAAGGAGAAGCCTGCCAGCATGCTGCCATAGGAGGCAGAGCCCAGGGTCAGTCATGGCAGCAGCAAGGGATAAATAAATTCCAACAAGGGTTAGTGCTAACATGGAAGCCTTGAGAGTTAGTGGGCCAATGTGTGTGGGGGGTTGGGGATTTAGCTCAGTGGTAGAGTGATTGCCTAGCAAGCGCAAGGCCCTGGGTTCGATCCTCAGCTCAAAAAAACAAAAACAAAACCAAGTGTGTGTGGGGCAGGGCAGCAGTAGACTCTTCAGGTGTCATCTCTTGGGTGCCATTCACCATGTCTTTTTAATTTTTTACACAAGATTTATTTATTTGGGTTTGGTTTTTTGAGACAGGGTTTCTCTGTGGAACAGAGCCCTGTCTGTCCTGGAACTCACAGAGATCTACCTGCCTCTGCCTCCCAACTCCAATGCTAGAATGTGTGTGTGTGTGTGTGTGTGTGTGTGTGTGTGTGTGTGTGTGTGTGTGTGCAGTACCTGCAGAGGCCAGAAGAGGTCATCAGATCCCCTTGGAACTCA
This sequence comes from Onychomys torridus, assembly GCF_903995425.1. Lineage (NCBI taxonomy): Eukaryota > Metazoa > Chordata > Mammalia > Rodentia > Cricetidae > Onychomys > Onychomys torridus. The sequence goes on from NC_050443.1 coordinate 122,653,883, forward strand.
GGTTATAGATGGTTGTCAGCCATCATTTGGGTACTGGGAACCAAACCCAGGTCCTCTACAGGAGTAGGTCCTCTTCACCTCATTTTTTATTTTTTATTTTTATTTTTTTTGAGACAGGGTTTCTTTTGAGATAGAGCTCATCAATTAGGCTAGACTGGCTGGTCAGCAAATCCTAAGGGCTCCTTCTGTCTCCACACACACCTAGTTTTATTTATTGTATTGTTTTCTGAGACAGGGTTTCTCTATGTAGCCATGGCTGTCCTGAAACTCTCTATGTAGACCAGGCTGGCCTAGAACTCTCAGAGATCCACCTGCCTCTGCCTCCCTTAGATGATATTAAAGGTGTGTGCCTCTAAGCCTGGTCTTTTGTTTTAGTTTTTTGAAACAGTCTCACTGTATGGTTCTAGCTGGCCCTAAACTCACAGAGACCTGTCTGCCTCTTGAGTATAGGGCTTAAAGACATGTGCTACTACACCTAGCTTTTTTCTTTTATTTTCTTTTTTTTTTTTTGTTTTTTTTTTGTTTTTGTTTTTCAAGACAGGGTTTCCCTGTGTGTTCCTGGCTGAATTCACTCTGTAGACCAGGCTGGTCTTGAACTCACAGAGATTAGCCTACCTCTGCCTCCTGAGGGTTCTGGGGAAGGACTTAGATTCTCATATTTGTATGGCAAGCACTTGCTGGATTGATCCATTTTCCCAGCATTGTGGGTCTTATAATGTATTTTTAAAATGTCCTTATTTGCCGGGTGGTGGTGGTGCACGCCTTTAATCCCAGCACTCGGGAGGCAGAGCCAGGTGGATCTCTGTGAATTTGAAGCTAGCCTGGGCTACAGAGTGAGTTCCAGGAAAGGCTTCAAAACTACATAGAAAAATCCTGTCTCAAAAAAACAAAACAAAACAAAACAAAAATAAATAGAATAAAATGTCTTTATTTATATTATTTTATATCGATGAATATTTTACCTACTTGCATGTGCAGCACAAGTATACAGTGCCTATGGGGCCTGAAGAGGATGCCAGATCCCTTGGAACTGCATTTCCAGATGGTTGTGAGCCACCAAGTGGGTTCTGGGAACCAAACCTGGGTCCTTTGGAAGAACAATAAGTATTCTTAACCACTAAGCCATCTCTCCAGCCCTGTTTTAAAAAAAGTTTTAAAGACTTATTTAATATTTTTATTTATATGTATGGTAATTGCCTGCATGCATGCATGTATATACCATATGTGTATAGTGCCGGTAGAGGCCTTAGGCCATGGATACCCTGGATCTGGAGTTATGAATGGTTATGATCCACCATATAGGGACTGGGAACTGAATCCAAGTCCTATGCAAGAGCAGCAAGTGCTCTAACCATTGAACATCTTCCTAACCCCTTGGGTTTGTTTATTAAACAAGGTGTTGTTTTTTAAATTTTATTTTTAATTAAATGTTTACATCATTTCTCCCTTCCCTTTCCTCCCTTCAGTCCTTCCCATGCCCCTCCATACATGGTCTCTTCTTTTATTTAAAAAGTATATAAAATACATAAATTCTGTACTATAGATGTGTATATAATGTGACACACACACACACATGTGTTTGCTAGTTTTATGTCAACTTGACACAAGCTAGGACCACTGGAAAGGAGGGAGCCTCAGCTGAGAGAATGCCTCAGTAAGATTGGGCAGGCCTGTAGGGTATTTTCTTAATTAATGATTGATGGGGAGGGTCCAGCACATTGTGGGTAGGACCACCCTGGGCTGGTGATCCTGAGTGCTGTAGGAAAGCAGCTGAGCAAGCCACAAGGAGCAAGCCAGTAAGTAGCACCCTTTCATGGTCCCTGTGTCAATTCCTATCTCCTGTTTGAGTTCCTGTCTTGACTTTCTTTAGTGATGGACTAGATGTGGAACTTAACAAGACACCCACACCCCTCTGAGTCACTTTAGTGTTGCTTGCGATATTTATGTTTCTAACCACTTGTTGTTGGATAACCAATCAGGAGGCTCATCCCTGGGGAAGACGAATTCTCCCCTTTCAGCCGCTGTGAATTACCTGTAGCTCTTCATCTAGGGGTGGGGCCCTATGACATTTCCCCCATCCATGCTGGCATGTTAACCGGTGTTGCCATTGTTTAGGTCTTGTTTAAGCAACCACATTGTTGAGATTTCGTGTGTGTGCCGTCCCTGTCATAAGTAGAAAACTTATCTCGCAGTAGATTTCCTGGTCCTCTGGACTGTGTCCTCTGGTTCTTACAGTCTTTCTGCCCCCTCTTCCATGATGGACCCTGAATCTTCAGTGGCGGTATTGTGCTGTAGATGTATTAGTTAAGGCTGGGGACCCCACAATCAGTGGTTCTCAGCCTTTTGACTGATTGTGGCTTCCTGTAATGATCTCCGTTGACTAGGCTGGAGCACAGGATCTGGGGTACCATTTTAGAGCACAGTACGTTGGGCCAATTTTTTCAGGCAACAGGTAACAGAAAAGGAGAGGCATAGCTTCACATGAGCTTTTCTAAGCAGACTTCAGGCTCACTCTCCCATGCTCCTCCTGCTCCCAGACCGCTGGCCAGCACATGGCTGTCACCCGAGACCAAATCCCAGCCATGCGACAAACTGCCACCTTCAGGAACCAGGTTTCTCCTCCTTCCGATTGCTCCTCTCTGAAGGAAACAATAGTGCTGAGAATGTGTATCACTCTTTAATGATGTCCTCTCTTGCTTCCTGGTACATGGCAGTCAGTACCTCAGCTTACCTGGGACACGGAGCTTCCATCTGTCTCCTTTGTCCCTTGCACCTGACAGCTTGTCCCATGATGCCACATCCTGCTCGAGTGCCTCATGGTTACCAAAGGTCCTCTAGAGACACATCAATCCCACCACTACGTGTTTTAAACTCCCTTCACCCACGCCAGCTACTCCCCTGCATTATTCCTGCCCTGCCACTTTCCAGGCCCCAGCCTCTGCCAGCATTGCACCATGGTCTTTAGGGCCGGCTGCTTGCAGCTCTTTTCCAAGCAGCTCTGTCGATGGCCTAGCACTGCACGGAATTTCAGGGCCCTTTCCTTTGCTTGGGACTGCTACTCTCTGCCCTGTGGACCAGCTGCTTTCTGGAGGGCCTATGTCCAATCTGTCTCCTCCCAGACCATCCCAGATCCAACCTCCAAGGGATGAGGAGGGACTCAACAGAGGAAGGCACACTTTGGAAAGGGGGCCAACTGTGAGTGTAGAAGTCAGAAGCAGAACAGTGTGTGTGTGTGTGTGTGTGTGTGTGTGTGTGTGTGTGTGTGTGTGTTCTGTCTGTTCTAACCATGAAGGCCCAGGTTCAAAGGCTGTAGCAGGACAGACCCTATGAAGGTCCAGCACTGGAATGGCTCGCCACTGTTCTGGCCTGTTTTGTTGCCAGTCTCTTTACCATGGAACCTTGACCTACTGTCCACAGACCTCCTCAGAGGTGCATTAGAGGAAAATTAGAGGGAGACCATGACGATTTTACAGGGCTGGCAGACCCATGTAGCTCTGTGAGGAAGGCACCACGCGCTGATCAAGGCCAATGAGTGTTTGTGGGTCATTCAGCAGAAGGCCTCTTATTGGGGGGCAATTTTGTGGCTTTGGATGCAAAGAAGCAGGCACAGTTGATGCAACAACCTTGCAAACCTTATCTCTGCCAGCCCCCATCAAAGCAACCTGTGAACACTCACTCCGCTCCCTCAGCAGCTCTCCTCTGCCAAACCTGGAATTTTACAAGAATGTCCATAGGGCTGTTTACTCAGCTTTTGAGTTGAAAATGCACATTGAGTCTCTTTGTGTGTGTGTGTGTGTGTGTGTGTGTGTGTGTGTGTGTGTGTGTGTGTTTTAATTATGTGGTTGTGTGTGGGTATGTGCCTGTGAGTGTAGTTGCCCATAGAGGCCAGAAGAGAGCATAGCATCCCCTGGAGCTGGAGATACAAACAGGTATGAACCTCCCTACATGGTGTCTGGGAACGGAAGTTGGGTTCTCTCTCCATAATAGCAGCAGTACTCTGTACCACTGAGCATCTTTCTAGCCCAGGATCTTGTTTAAAAAAAATCATGTTTATGTATTTAGTGTTTGTGTGTGGTCACATACATGGCACATGTGTGAAGGTCAGAGGAAGACCTTTGGGAGTCAGTGCTTTCCTGTTGTGAGGGTCCCAGGGATTGAACTCAGGTCTTCAGCCTTGGCAGCAAGTGCCTTTACCTGCTGAGCCATCTTGCTGGCTCTTGGGTCTCATTGTCTGCTGTTGCCTGAGTCCTAGGATACCAAAGTTTTGTTATCTTACTCTGGGGTCTTACAAACTTAAAGGACTTTGTAAGAAGGGAAAGGCAAGCAGGGAATATGAGTGAAGGTGTCTTGGATTTGAAGAGTGATGCATCCCAGTTGGGATGTTTGTCCCATGGCCAGGAGTGTCTTGGTGTCATCAAAAAACAAGGAGTATATGTGTCCTGTTGGACTTACAGATTGGTTTGGAAGTGCCGTGCCTTGGAGGCTTGGTCCCCAGCGGTGGATGCAGGTGTGTTATCACTGATGGGTCAGGAGTTGCTGGCCTCATCACTGGTCTTATAATCTGATGAGTTTCCTAAGCGAGGGTGGAAACACCTGGAAGTGGGGCTCAGCTGGAGGAAACAGTCACTGGAGATGTGTTCTTGGGGACCACATCTTGTCTTAGGCCTCTCCTCCTTGTTCTAAGAGATGGAGTGAGGGATGGGATGGAAGGAGACTGGCTAGAGCAGGGGCCACTACCTAAGCTGAGTCCCCATCCTCTCAGTCCTGTGGGCCTGTGAACCTGTGATTGCTACATTGTCCTGTGATTCTTGGTGAGAAGCTGGTGTCAACACAATCTTGGAGATTTTAGTTTTCTTTGTTAGGCTCAGTTCCTCCTGTCCCCATGTCCAGTGCAGGGTGACCCTCTGGCCCTCTGTCTAAGAGCAAACTAGAAGTTTCCAAACAGACTGTGTCCTAGGACACTGAGGCTGACAGCCATCAGAACACACCCATGTGAATGTCCCTCCAGTGCAGGTGCCTGGTCCTGACCCTGAGGTCTAACGGAGGTCAGCTGGCCGAGATGATTCAAAGGACAGAGAAGCAGACTCAGGGTTCTCCCCATTTCCGGTCTGGCTTCCTCAAGCCAGTAACTGGTTTTTTTTGTTGTTGTTGTTGTTTTGTTTTGTTTTTTGCAGATGATTTCTGATCACATCTCTGGACTACATGAATGTTTTGCTAACAAAACAGATTTGGGAGCAATGGCTGCAGAGGAGATAGGTCTCTATTGACTAGTCACAGGGCTCTGCTCCCATTCAACTCCAGGATGCCTGAAAAGCAAGCAAACAAACAAACAAACACCACCATACTGTCTAGCAGGAACAGTGTGCCTGTACTCTAAGGCTTACATCTTCTCACTGCTGCTTTACGCTGGGGTCTCACTGTGTGTTCAGGGCTGGCCTGGAAGTGGAGATCCTTCTGCCTCAGCTTCTTAACTGCTTGGGAGTACTTGTGCACCACCACATCTAAGACCAGTAGATAAGGGGTGGGGGTGCTCCTGGAGGTCAGAGGACACTTTCGGGAGTTCTTTCCTTGTACCGGGTGGGTTCCAGGGATGGAACTCAGGTTGTCAGGCTTGGCTGCAGGCCCCTTTACCCACCAAACCATCTTGCTAGCCCCCAAGATACTTTTCTTATTTACAGCCCAATATCAACAGGCATGGACTCGAAGTGATGGATTCTGAAGTCGCGTGAGTTGGGGAGGGGCACCGTTGCACACTTCAGTATTTATAGCGCAGTTACAAGTCAAAGTTCTGAGAAGCCCTGTAGCCAAGAAACATACTTGCTTGCCACTAGGCTGCCCTCTGTGTGCCTTTTGTCACCCCCACAGATGCTCCGGAAACACTATTTGGACCTCAGTGCCGGAGGGACAAATGCTTAAAAGCAAAACAAACAAAGGACAACAAAAACAACAGTGTAGAGGAGTGTGTAGAATAGTCTGCCCTTTGCCCTCAGTAAGGACAGTAAGGCTGCAGAGATACTCCAGAGAAATAAAAGCAGACTCTGCCTGGCGCCACCAGTTGTGAGGGACCTGTCCTCTCCTCATGCCCCCACAACCCAGGGTGTCCTCATTTCATTCCCTTGAGCCGAGTAGCAGGTGCCTAAGGATGGTTGCTTTGGTTTTAGGACAGGATTCACGTAGCCCAGGCTATGTGGCTGAAGATGGCCTTGAGTTCCTGACCTTTCTGCCTCTACTTTCAGGTGCTGGAATTATAGGCGCTCACCACCAAAGCCTGGTTTGTGCACTGTGGGGCCTGGAACCCAGGGTTTTGTTCAGTCGCGTCCGGTCAGTACTCTCCTGACGAAGACGTACATATACCCAGCCCCTAAGGATGTTTGTACTCTTCTGAGTTTTATTTCTCTAATTTCCAGAAATGCTTTGTTTTCCTATAAATAGTTTGTTATCTGAGTTTTTTGATCTGTACATTATGCTATCTTTTTTGTTGTTGAGACAGGATTTGTCCTTGTAGCTCTAGCTGTCCTGGAACTATCTCTATAGACCAGGCTAATCTTGGACTCACAGAGATCCACTTGCCTCTGCCTCCCAAGTGCTGGGATTAAAGGTGTGGGCCACCACTGCCTAGCTTTATCTTTCTTCTTTTAGAAAAGATTTATTTGTTTTTATTTCATGTGTGTTTGCCAGCTTGTCTGTATATGTACCATGTGTGTGCAGTGCCCACAGAGGCCAGAAAAGGGCATTGGATCTCCTGGAATTGGGATAACAGATGGTTGTAAGCCACCATGGTAGGTGCTGAGTGCAGAACCTGGGTCGTCTGCAAGAACAACCAGTGTTCATGGCCGCTGAGCTGCTCCTCTAGTCCCAAAGCTTGGGGACTGATAATGAGTTCAAGCACGTGGCTCCCTGCTGTTTATCTGCATGGATGACTCTTGTCCCCCATCTGTCTGTCTCTCCCTGTGCTTGTTATGGAGCATAGGATTATGGAATATTTTAAAATAGTTTTTCACATGTTCAAACCCCTTTGGCCTCTTAATTCTGTTTGTGTGTTTGGCATCTACTTCCACACAAATGGAAAAGTACAATTCTGTTTTCTCAAGGTTAGCTTGGGCTGTGTGAGACCCCGTCACAAACAAACAGAAAGGGAGGGGGATCAAAATTACATGTGTCCCAGGACCCTTTATTAGAGCCCAAACTACTGAACATTAGTACAGCCTTTTCAAAGGACTAGTCAAAGGCAGGGAGCTGAGCCTTCCTGACTGTTCATTAAGAAGGACTTTACAGAGGGCCAGTGTCATGGCTTGGTGGCTCAAACTACACCACCTAAGTTGATCCCTGGAATCCACCTGGTGGAAGGAAAGGACCAACTCTCAGGAGTTTTCTTCTGAGCACTACATACGAACATGACATGTATAGGTAGGTGTGCATGCACATACACACAGAATAATTATTTTTGTTATTATTAGTATTATTTTACTTTTTGAGGTCTTGTCTGGCCTGGAGCTTGACCAGGCTGGCCTATAACTCAAAAGAGACCCAAGTGATGGGATTAAAGGTATAAACTACCACACCCAGCTAGAATAATAGTAATTATTATTTTTTGTAATTTATTTTTATTTTATGTGCACTGGTATTTTGCTGGCATGTCTGTCTGTCTGAGGGTATTGGATCTCCCAGAACTGGAGTTACAGACAGGTGGGAGCTGCCATGTGGATGCTGGGAATTGAACTCAAATCTTCTAAGAGAGCAGCCAGTGCTCTTAACCTCTGAGCCATCTCTCCAGCCCTAGAACAATTATTTTTAAAGAAAGACCACTCTAATCCTGGGGAGATGGTTCAGTGAGTTAAAGTTCTGTGTGGCCATGAGGACCTGAGTCCAGATCTCCAGCATGGTGCATGTTCCTTTAACCTAGCACTGGGGAGGTTAAGACAGGTGGGTCACTGGGAGCGGCAGGTTCAGTGATAGTCTGTCCTAAAAAGTAAGGTGAAAAGTAAATGGAGACACCTGACACTGACCTCTGGCCATCATGTGCATCTGCATGGGTGAGTGCAGTATGTGTGTGCACATACACATGCACACACACATGCATTTGCATACACATACATCCATTAAGAAACACCTTTTTGATTTGGAGCAATTTTCCCAGCAGTGTGTGGTGAGCCAGGTTTCCCTTCTGGCACTGCTGAGGATAAGAGCATTGTGCAGTCACAGTAAAGAGCCAGGAGATATTATTGAAGACCTCCATCCAGGTGTGTCCTATGTCAATGTCCCATATTGTGATGGTTAGTTTTAGTTGTCAATTTGATGCAACTTAGAATCACCCATGAAGAGAGTCTCAAAAAGGGATTATCTACACTGGGTTGGTCAGTGGGCATGTCTGGGGGTGGTGGTGGATTGTCTTGATTAAGTTAATTGATGTGGGAAGACCCAGCCCACTATGGGTGGCACCATTCCCTAGGCAGGGGCTCTTGGACTATGTAAGAATAGAAAATTAAACCTGAGTACCAGCAGGCAAGTGAATATACCTGCATTCATTTTTCTAAGCTCTCCACTGCGGGTATGATGTGACCAGCTGTTTCAAGTTCCTGCCTTGATTTCCTCACAATGACAGACTGTAACCTGGAATTGTAAGTTGCTTTTGATCAGGGTGAAATGCACAGGAATGCAAGGGTGAGATGTGTGAGAGCAGGTATAGTGAACTGTGGCCTCAGAGTCAGCTGCTGTGGATAGGACAGTTCAGATAAGGCCCACAGTGTTTACTGTGGAGAGGCAGACGTCTGATGAGATTCTGGAATGTTCTGTGCTTGCGGTCTCTTTTCATCTGAGGATCTGAAAACATCACATAATTACACTTTGCTGAGGCCCCCTGCAATGGGTCTAATCAGATCCAGGTCGAGCCTGTTTGAGGTCCATTAAAACGAACAACTACCATGGTCCTCGGATTCTAGCGTTGCTCTAATCAACTCCAGCTGACTCAGTCTCTCTATAATTTTTTTGCATTTATTTATTTGTGTGTGCATGCAACACTGTTGCTCATGTGGAGGTCAGAAGACAGCTTGTGAGAACCAGTTCTCTTTCCACCATATGGGTTCCTGGGATTCAATTCAGTACATCAGGCTTGGCAGCAAGTACTCTTTACCCACTGAGCTAGCTTACTGGTCCTGACCCAGACTGTTTTAATATCTTTGGGTCAGAAAGGGACACAAGTATTTCAAGAAACTTATGTGGAAACTCTGTGACATAGGGAATTTTTGGGTAACCCTAGATCACTGAGGTATCATGGTCTTTTATCAGCACCTACTAGCTAGTGTATTTGTGTGTATGTGTGGTGTGGTGTGGGGTGGTGTGTGTGTGTGTGTATGTGTGTGATACATGCACATATGTGTGCATGTCTTTCTCTCTACAATAAATGCAGAGGCCTGAGGAAGCCATCAGGTGCCCTTCTCTATCTCTGTCCACCTTGTTCTTTTTAGAAAGCATCTCTCACTGAACTTAGAACTAGGCTGGCAGCCAACAAGCCCCAGCCATCCTCCTTTCTCTGCCCTCCACACCTCTGGGATTTCACTCACAAGACCACACCTGGCTTTTTAAATGGGTGCTGGGGAATCTGAACTCAGGTCTTCATGCTTCTGCAGTAAGTACTCATATCCACTGCCCCCGCCCCCCGATGTTTTTGAAATGGCTTTATGAAAAGACTTTGTACGGAAATATTGAAAAGTAGGTGGTTGATCTCATAAAGTGCAAAATGCTCCTTTCCCATGGCTAGCAATCCACACACTCCAGGGAGGAAAAGAGCGGCCGGTGAGCTGTAATTTTCCAGAGGTCCATGACTTGTCTTTCATCTTCCATTAATCAGGAGACTTTAATCAGGAGACATGTTCCGAGGCAGTCATCTTGGGAGGAGGGGGCCTCTATTGTGTGTGCACAGAACACTTTTGATGTCTTTGGAGGGACTCCTAAGTCCTAGGAGGGAGAAGCCTACACAAAAATCCCTTTGTCCTTGCAACCTGGCTGCAGGGAGTCACAGGATGGGCCCTGTGCTCCCAGTACAACTTATCTCTATCCCTACAGCTTATACAAAGCAGTCCTGGTCTGCCTAGGAGGGCAGGAGTAGGAGAGTCAGGTACATTAACTATCTGTTGCAGATACCAACACAGAACTTTCTGGCCCCACGAACCCACCCTGTCTTCCTCAGACAAGCACCTGGGGCTTTGTTTGCCTGAGAGGGTTACAGAAGCCATAGGAAATCCTTGATAAGCCCACATCCCTGTTCTAATGGCTCCCCAACTGAGGGTGAGGGTGAGGGGATGAAGGAACCCACAATGCCCCACCCCTCACATTCTTTTCCCTTGGCTAATTCACAAAAAGATCTATTTCATTGAACAAGAAGAAAAACAGTATCTTGGGTGATATTGGCCCATTTGGACATTCATGGTGTTAAACAGTCTCAGCTTGGTGATAGGGGTCACAGATAAAGGGATAGCTCCAGCAGGCGGCTATGCCTCTGAGGGGGTCTTAAGGGACGCTCATCAAGGGGGTCAGGAGCTGGAGGAGGTGAGGGAGATCGCACAGCTTGATTTCCTCTGTAACCATTGGGGAGAGTTCAGGCAATGTTTCTGAGGATGTCGGGGAGAGAAATTTAAGTTCTTGGGCTCTGTCCTTAGAGCCATTTAAGTGGGGTCCGTGTTGAAGCCTAGGGTGACTCTGCCATTTAGGATGTCCTCTGAGCTGCCAACAAATACCTGAGAGAAGAAGGTGGCCTTCCCGAGAGCCAAGGGACTCTACTCAGGTCACTGTCCTGCTCAGTGCCTGGGCTGACAGTTGACTAATTTGGTGTGGAATGCAGTGATGGATAAATTAGACCATGAGGCTCTCTTGGGAGCTCAGTACAGCAAAAAACAAATAATCGGAGGCAAGTAGGGGTGATGTGGGTCTATGGGAATGGTAGAAGAATGTTCCAGAAAAATCTATAAGGAAAGGTAGAAGGGAATTCCCGAAATGTGATTGATCCTGCCTTGGAGTGGCTGGAAAGTACTGCATTGTAGGTGGCAGCCCAGCTGGACCGTAGAGGACACACACATTCTCCTTGGTGGAGCAGTGCAACAACTTACTTGGGGTGCCGTGATGGGGGCTCCAACAACAGGTGCCATCAACTTTCGTCCCAGAGGCTAGCGGTCTGATGTGGAGGTGTCCCAGGGCTGGTTCCTGTGGAAGCTTCTCTCTTTGGCTTGTACATGCCATCATCCCCTTATGTCCTCATGAGATAATCTGTTTACACATTTGTTTTCTGATCTCTTCCCACAGAGGAGATCACCATAGCAGCAGAGCCAGGAATATCTGAAAGAATGGGCTCTGAAGTTTTTCAGGATGCAGAGCCCGAGACAAGGCTTTGAGCCCTCCATGTGACTTAGTAAGGGCTTGGAAATGTATCTCGGTGCTCAAACACCCATGCCAGGGCCCGGGTTCAATCCTCAATACCCACCTAGAAAGGGAGTGAAAGTAACCGAGGCAGCATTGGTGGGGGTGGGGCTCTAGAAGGCCGTGAGGTATCTTAGAGAGTGGCCTCATGTGAGTTCTGGAGTGTGGATGACACCACATAATCGGTCCCACTGTGGGTTCTTGCCTCCAGGGATCTCACAGGTGCTGGGGAGTCAGTAAAAGAGATGATAGGAGCCCTCTCCAGGGCTCAGCATCGGTGTTTGAAGACCTTCTTAGCCTCCTAGAGAGGAGGCTACTCTCATCTGATGGATACGTCAAAGCACACTGAATCGACACACAAATCTGTGGCCACCCAGAGGAAGAGAAGGCAGGCTGAGTGGTGAACACCAGTTAGCAAGTGGCCATCCACAGCCCTAGAGTGGATAGTGAATATCAAGAATGGACTGTTCCTATGGAAGATGCATAGCCACTTTCTCTGAGAGGAGAAGAGGTAGGGATACTTGGGGTGCAGAGCTGAAGGTATTTGGAGCAGGAAATGGGGGTTGCATGCCTCCTTCACCAGGGCCTGGAGACAGAATCACTTTGGCTGCATTCATGATACTGGACGTAGGGTACCCAGAGTCACCCCAACATCACAGCTTGCCATTCCTCAAGTGTGTGCTTGGTACTTGTCCCTTTGTTATGACAAATAGCACACAAGAATCAATTTAAGGAAGGGGGTTTATTCTGGCTCACAGTTGGAGGGCACAGTCCATCATATTGGGATGTTGTGGTGGCAGGAACATGAGGCAGTTGGTCACATCAGAATGGGGGAAAAAAGATTAAAAAAAAGGAAAGATATGACTAGTCCTAGATGAATAAAAATAAATAAATCAAAGGAGAAGGAAAGGATATGACTGTTCCTAGGTATTGTGAAGGAGAAAGTTTATTGTAGATATGTGGGAGAGCATGGCCAGAGGCAGGGATATCTGGAAGAGTCCAGAGAGGACATGACCAGACTGATCTGGGCTGTGTGGAGAGAGGGAAAAGGGGAGAGAGGAGAGAGAGGAGCCATGTGCAGCAGCCAGGAGATCCAAAGAGAGTAGACAAAAGGACCAGGTAACTAAAATGGTTGGATTACACAGGGAAGGGCATCTGGGGGAAGGGCAGCTCAGCCCTTGGGCTGGAGAAGTTTAGGGTAGCGGGAGGGCCCTAAAACAGGTAGGGACTGAGGGATGCAGGAAGGACCTGGAGGCCAGGTCCACTTTGATATGTTCATCTGGCAGCTTAGTCCCAGGTTCAAATCCACAGTCAGGAAGCAGAGATGAACGCTGGTGCTCAGCTCACTTCCTTTTGTTCATTCCAGGACCCCTGCCCATGGGACGGTGCCTCCCCCCATTCAGTGTGGGTTTTCTTTCCTCAGTCAACCCAATCTAGAAACTTTCTCACAGTCTCTTCAGTGATTCCTGATCCTGTCAAGCAGACATCAATATTAACCACCACCACATACACCAGATCTCAGAGACCCTTAGTGTGGTGCCATGTCCTGAGCAGGGAAAGGGGTGCCTTCATTCAAGGCACTGTGGTCCAGGGAAGCTTCCTGTGCAGGCTTTGGAGCTGTTACAGTTTGTTGTGGCCCAGGCATTGAACTTGGCTTCGGGATGCTGAGTGGCATGTTGGCAGATGACCCCTTAGGTCACAGTCCCACTGAATCCATCCTAGGCTTGGGATGGAGAAGTGGGCGAGGGTGGAGACTCAACTCAGATCCTGCCCTGTTTTGATTCTGCACAAACAGCAGAGGGTCCTGGCATCCTCAACCCTGTCCCCAGGGCAGTCTGGCGATGGTTTTATCTTGTCTCTTCGTCAGATTTTTTACCAAGGACAGAGTAGCTTGCCAAGAAACAGGGTGAAATCATTCCAAAGGGGTGGACCACCTGCTGCTAGCAAGCTGTTCTTAGAAATTAAGTGGTAAAGTTGGGTGTGATGGTCTCATGTTTGCAATCCTCCTGTCTTAGTGAGTATCCTAATACTCAGAAGAAGCCCGAGATAGAAGGATTGCTTTGATTTGATAGCCAGGGTGGCTCACTAAGTGAAACCTTGTCTCAAAAGGGCCAAAACAGAGACCTAGTGGGATGGCTTATCAGTTAAGAGCATATACTACTCTTGCAGAGGACCTGAGTTTGGTTCCCAGCACCCACATGAGGCAGCCCACAACTGCCTGTAACTCCAGCTCCAGGGGATCTGATGTTCCTGCGCTCGTTTGCACAAACTCACACAAGACACACATACATATAATTACAAATAAAAATCTTAAATCAAGACAAACAACTAAACCCAAAACAGTTTTGAGAGGTTGCTCAGCAGTAAAGGTGCTTGCAGCCAAGACTGACGATCTGAGTTCAATCCCCAGGACCCATGGCTGTTCTTGGCTGTCAACTTGACCATATCTGGAATTAACTTAAACCCAAATGTCTGGGCACACCTGTGAGGGATCTTTTCTTAATCAAATCATTTGAAGGGGGAGATCCACCTTTAATCTGGGCCACAGGTTCTGGTGGCACCCGTATAAAGGACATGGGAGAAGAAAAAGAAGGAAGCTCTCTCTTGCCAGCTTGCTCTCACTGACAAGTCCATTCCTCTACTGGCATCAGAGCCTACTTCTTCCGGATTCCAGTGTCTACTCAAGACCCTTGTGGACTGAACAGCTACTGGATTCTTGGACCTTCTGTTGGTTGAGAGCCATGGTTGGACTAGCCAGACCATAGCCTATAAGCCACTCTAATAACCCCCCTTTACACACACACACACACACACACACACACACACACACACACACCGCGCGCGCTCTATAGGTTTTGTTCTGTTAGCGAACCCTGACTAATATCCACATGTTGGGAAGAGAAAACTGACTCTCATGGGTTGTCCTCTCCCCTCCACAGGCTTGCTGTTACATGCTCGTAACACACTCTAAATAAAATAAATGCAATAAAATTTGATTAAAAAAAAAAAGAGACCCAAAATGACAAAAAAGAAACACACGGGCCTGTTGAACAGCAAGCATTAGGGTTCTCTCCTTATAAAGGTGCGTGTTGCTTTTTAAGCTGAAGGGCAGGAAGGCAGGCTGAGGGGGACTGCTATTTAACTCGAATAGCTGCCCATCAGCCGTCTGGGAGAGATAAGGCGACGGGTTCAGATGCACAGTGCTTACTTCTCTGCATCAAAGCTAAGCAAACAGTGAGAATGTCTCTCTGCAGAACTGATCCCTCCCCACCCACAACCAACCCCTGGGAAACATGGATGCCCTGGACTCTTAAATAACTCTGGGAACAGCAGGCTGATTGTGCAGCAGGGCCCCTAGCTGCCCCAGGTAGCCGTGACTTCCTGTGCCCAAGTGGTGACTTGAGATTCCATCCTGAGATCCTGCAACCAGGAAATATCAGTTTACAGACCCACAGTGCCTTAAGGTAATCGTGAGAACTACATTAAAGTTCACGTCTTAATTAAGCCAAACACCAGCCTAGGAATCGCAGGCATCCGAGGGCTTAGCAGTCTTGAGGGATCTGGTTTCCCTGAGGCCAGGAGTGGGGATTGCTGGGAACTCAGAGGGAGGTATCCATTGCAGCCAAGGGCACAGGTCTCACACTGCCCAGATCACCACTGCAAAGGCAGAATTCACTGTGCACGTGGCAGCTCTCTGCTTCTTGGCTACGGAACCATTATGCCTTCATATGCAGCTGCCTGTTCCCTTACTCCAGGCAGGGTGTGTGGGTGTGCGGCTTCCACCCACCATAGTCCTCCCTCCTCAGCCTTCATTTGATAGTGGATGTCGAGGCATAGTCAGGACATCACCCAGTGCTGCCAAAGGAGTGAGGTGGAGCATGGCAACAGCCCACCTGCTTCCCCAACTCCCAAGTGCTAGGATCAAATGTGGGAGCTATTAAGCCTGGCTTTGTTGTTTTTGTTTTTGTTTTGTTTTGTTTTGTTTAGATAGAGACTTTATTCTTTGTCATTTTACTTAATTTTACACTTATTTACTCTCTCATTGGAGGGCATGGGCATGCCACAGCATTGGTGGAGGCCAGAAACAGTTTATGAGAGTGGGTTCTTTCCTTCCACCATGTAAGTCTTGGGGATTGAACTCAGGTCACCCACAGGCTCGTGAAAGGTGGCAGGTGCCTTTCTCTTGAACATAAATGATGATTTTTGAGGCAGGCTTCCTTGGAGCCCATGCTGCCCTCCTCCTACTCCCTAAGCAGCTGAGGATGACCTTGAACTTCTGATCCTCCTGTCTCTACCTCCAAAGTATTGGGATTACAGGTGTGCGCCACCACATATTATCTCTTTTTGAACTTGGGAATCCAATAAGATTCAATCATATGCACGCGTGCACGCGCACACACACACACACACACACACACACACACACACACACAAACACACACGCGCGTGCGCACGATGACCTTAAATGCGTCTAATCACCTCACATTCAAGGCATATGCAAACATATGTTTCTGCCATTACAGTCTTGATCATGGAGACTACCTAGAAACACTCACACCATATCCATACCAAAATGGGGATCCAATTGGTCATGGTAGATGTTCCTTCCCTTTGAGATGCTCTGTTTGAGTCAGTTCCAGCCACCATGGTTAACACCCAGCTTCAGTCCTCAGCATCTCATGTCCTGGAGGCTAGAAATCCCAAATCAAGGTGCCACCTGCCAGACTCCTGCAGATGTGTCTGTTCTTGGCTCACATGCCTGTCCTCTGTGTGGCCGTGTCCTGCTCCACAGTTAGACTGATTCTTAGCCTTCCTAGTGAACTCATCTCTCATAATCTATTGAGAACCCCCCCCCCCCATCTCCAGAGACAGCCACAGGCTAGGTTTGTGGGGTCAGGACCCCAGCAGATGGGTTCAAAGGACATAGTCCACCCTTCACATTTGTGGTGGTCAGTGAATGGGTTCCCTCGGACCACCCTATGCAGCCAGCCTAGCTTTAAAATCCCAACAGCCTTTCACCATCATATGATAATTCTATCATTGAATCAAAAACATCTCTTGGCAGGAGAGAAATCTGATTTATCTGCATAAGGAGATGTTGGGAGGTGAAGCAGGGGGACACACCCTTTACAGGAGGGGGGTGTGGGCAGATGAAGGCAGAGTGAGTGGTGTCTTCCTGATCATTGTTTTGTGAGATGTTCACAATGGCGCCAAGTATTAGTCACCTCAGACTATTGTAACGAAACACCTTAGGTAAGGCAGCTTAAAGAACCACAATGTATTGTGGCACATTCTGGTGGCAGGAAGTCCTGAATAAAATCCCAGTGGGGTTGGTGGCAGGTGAGGGCACTCTGACTGGCAGGTGGCACCTCTGGGGTCTCTTGTTAGACATGGGTCAGGACAAGGTTCCATCCAGTGTTAGTCTTCTGTAGCTATGATAAAATACCCGAGAGAAACATAGAAAGAGGAGAAGTTTCTTTTGGCTCACCTTCCTGGTGACTCAGTAGGTTAGCCCCTTGCTTTGGGCCTATGGCAAGGCAGAGCACTGTGGCAGAACCCAGTGAGTAGCAGCCTCAAGCATACCATGAACCAAGAAACAAAGAGACAAGGGGCTGAGGTCCCACAATTCCCCCAATGACCTAAGACCTCCCACAGGACCCATCTCCTAAAGGTTCCTCCAGCTCCCAGGCATGCCACTGTGGCATGAAATTCTCCTGGGGAGACGCTAACAGGTGTCTACTCACCCAACAGGGATGAATGGAGATTCCATCCAAGTGCAGCTTGGTGAACCAATGGGTTTATTGGCCCTACTCACAGGAGTGTGGAGGACCCCAAACAGCTGCACCACCGCAAAGCCCCACCCCAGCATGCTTGGTGACCTCAAAGAGGCTGCATCACAGATCCCCACTCTCCAGTTAGCCTCCCTACCTCTGTGTACCTCAGCACCTCCTGAGACTGTGAGACCACATGCAGTTGGGAGAGAGGCACAGGAGCAGGTGGCTGGAAGAGGGAACATCAACAGGCTGGACCTTGAGGGTCTCGCCCTCTCAGCTGCTCTGATGGAGATGGTCACTGCTGTTACACTGTGGGGACATAGATCTGCTTCAGCTGTCCTGCGGACTGGGCCTTTAAAGCCCTGGGGGATGATCAACACCCAAGCTTCAGCTGGCCCCGTGCTTGGGCTTCCCTTCTTGTCCCTGTGACAACACACTTGATCCCTGAAACTCGAGGGAGGGGCTTGATTTCCAGTCAGGGCTTCAGAGTGCTCAGTTCATCACAGTGTGGGAGGCAACATGTGTGTAGTGATGGACGTGTGCACTAGAACTTTCTCCACAAAAACAAGACCCAGGAAGACAGGCTTGGAAGAAAGATGCCCTGTAACCTTCGAAGGCCACCCTCCTCTACCAGCCACACTCCCCATAAAGCTTCCACAACCTCCCCAAATAGTACCAACAATCCAAGACCAAGTGTTCAAAAACAGGAGCCCAGGTGTGCTTTCAGATTGCATCCATAAGGTCCCATGAGCACATCTAACTTTTCCCACCTCCTTAAAGACCTTGTTTCCAGCCCTGGCCACACAGAGGTGAGGTTTGTCCATAGCATGTGCTTTGCAGGATCACAGACAGGCAGTCCACCTGCACTTCTCTTGTTCCTCCTGCTCCTTACCAACTGTGACTTTACACAGTCAAAACCACAACATCGACAGGCTGGGGAGACAGCTCAGTGGATAAAGTGTTTATGGAGCAAGCATGAAGACCCGAGTTCAAGCCCTAACACACACACTAAAAACAAACAAACAACAACAACAAAAAACTGGGAGTTGGTGGTGGTGGTGGTGGTGGTGGTGGTGGTGGTGGTGGTGGTGGAGGTGGTGGAGGTGGTGGTGGTGGAAGTGGTGGTGGTGATATTGTTGGTGGTGGCGGTGGCGGCGGTGGGGCATGCCTGTAATCAGAGCTGGAGAAGTGGAGACAGGAGGGTCCCAGTAGCTCATTGGCCAGGCAGTCTAGTCAAACCCATGACTAGAGGCAGGTGGATGGATCTTTGTGAGTTTGAGGCCAGCCTGGTCTACAGAGTGAGTTTCAGGACAGCCAGGGCTGCACGGAGAAACCCTGTCTCAAAACCAAAGAGGCGGGCACAGTAAAAAGAAAAAAAAAGGACCCTTACGCTCTTTTTGCCCATATCCCTTAGTCTTTTATTGTGTTTGGAAATGAGTTGTCAGGATGCTTTTTCCAATCTAGCGTCTGATGGTGCATATGCACATGTGTGCACCTGTGCGCAGGTGTGAGAACTATTGATTTGGTAATGCAGGCTGCTCAGGTGGTTTATCTTTGCTTTCAGTCCATCTCCCATGGGCTGCCAGGGTTTCCTATCACTTGTAGGCAATGATTTCATCCTCACCTGTTGTCTTCCTTCCAACTTTTTATTTCATTTATTTACTTTTTTAGATTAAAGTCTCCCTATGTCACTCTGGCGGGCCTAAAACTTGCTATGTAGACCAAGATGGCCTCAAACTCACAGAGGTCCACCTGCCAAGTGCCAGGGTTAAAGGTGTGTGCATGCCCTTGTGTGGTGAGCCACACATGCAGAGGTCTGCAGACAACTTGCTGGTGTCGATTCTTCCTCTACCATGTGACCCCAGAGACTGCACTCAGGCCTTCAGGCTTACCGGTGGATGAATGCCTTTACCCTCTGAGCCATCTTACCAGTCCTCATGTTTGAAAATTTTAATTGCATATCTGGGGGGGGGGGGCTTGTGCCTGTGAGCTCAGTGCTCAGAGGCCAGAAGAGAGTGTCAGATCCCCTAGGGTTGGAGTTACAGGCACATGTAAGTCATCATGTGGTGCTGGGAACTGGAAAGAGCAGCCAGTGCCCTTCAGGCTGAGCCTTCTCTTCAGCTTCCTTCCTCCCCACCCACTCAGATTTTATCTTATTTCTTGGTCTTGTCTGATTGCATTTGCTACCAACACTACTGCCATTGAATGACAGATATGTTGCTGGTTCAGTGGTGACACCTTTGACATTCTAACTGTTAACACATTAAGCATGAGGCTGGGTGGTCACTTCAAAGGCACCTCCGTCTCTTCCCTGGACTATCAGGGATTCTGCGAAATTCCATTCCCATTATAAAAACTCTCACTTAACTTCCATCTCTAGATGGAAGTCAGTCACATGTGCCCGGGTTGCTTTGAAGTGTTCTTGGTTTTCCTGGGTGTCTGAATTCAGCCAGATTGTATTTTATTTGAATTCCTCTCTTGAGATTCATAAAGGATACTTATCTTGGGCTGTAGAGATGGCTTAGCAGTTAAGAGCACTTACCAGTCTTCTATAGGGTGACAGTTTGGTTCCCAGAACCCAATTCTGGAAGCTCACCTATGCCCGTGACTCCAGCTCCTGGGGATCCTACCCCTCAGGTCTCTGAGGGCACCTGTGTTCAAATGGGCATACCCACACACATGTTGACATAATGAAAACAATCAAGCAAACCTTTAAATAATATTTCTCTAAAGCTTTCATCAAGTTTTGGGGTTGATGTTGTCTTATAAGAATTATTTCATTTTTTCCCCAGGGTAGGCGAGATGGCTCAGCTGGTAAAGGTGCTTGCCACCTAGCCTAACCCCCTGCATCCTATCCCTGGAACCCACATGGCTGTGGAGGAAGAGAATCAACTCAGGCAAGTTATTCTTTGACCTCCACACACCATAGCATGCATGCCAAACTCCCCTCCAAAAAAATAAAGGAAACTGCTTTTGACTCCTCTGTGCCTGAGAGAGCTTTGAACTTGAAATGCCAGATGCTTAGAGCTGCTCCTGTGGATTCCTTCAGGCTTGGTTCTTTTAGGGGGTCAAGAAAGGCGTTTCTAAACTCTCTCTCTCTTTCTCTCTGACATGTAGTCAAATCTTTGAACTCTATGTAGCAGAGTCTGGATTTGAACTCCTGATCCTCCTTTTTCTACCTAGCATGTGCTGGGACTGCAGGTGTGCAACACCACACCCAGCTTTAAACTTTACTGTTAAAAAGAATGCCAGGATGAATACCCTCTCTATCTGCCTTTACATGAGCTTATCTCTTTGTGAGCAACTGTTATCACAGAGGGCCTGTGGTTTAGACTCTGATCAGCCAGTCCACATGGTCCCCCGCCCTCCTACTGAGCCCATAGCTTCTGCTAGCCATCAGTGACACCATGGATTGTCAGCCTTTCCTGCCTTTCCGCCAATCTGATGGTCAAATAAAAATTAAAAGCAAAACCCTTGGTATTGAGATTGTTTCTCTCTCTCTCTCTCTCTCTCTCTCTCTCTCTATATATATATATATATATATATATATATATATATGTGTGTGTGTGTGTGTGTGTGTGTGTGTGTGTGTGTGTGTGTGTATGTGTGTGTGTGTATTCTGCTTATATCTTTTTTGCATTTTTACGATAAACTTTCCCACCTTTTGTCATTGCTTTTCAGGAGCTCTTTATATATTACAGCCTGGGAGAAAGGGGGAGGGGGGAGGGGGAGGAGAGGGGGCAGGAGGGGGAGGGAGGGGAGAGGGGAGGGAGGGGAAGTGGGGAGGGGTTCACTGTACTGGGCAGAGGCCAAAGTGACGGTGATTCAGCCTTGGGTCATGCAGAGAACTTAAACATGCCCATTGAATCTCCAGAGCTAACTTGAGAATTTGACTCAGCTCTTCTGTGTCCAGTTTCAACAAGCTCTTCAAAAGGAAATGAAGGAGGAAAAAGAAGCCAGGGGTGTGAGAACTCCCATCGGCTGGAAACTTACTAGAGAGACATGGAACCCTGCAGGTCAAAATTCCTTTCTGAGCAGTGGCCAGGGAAGCCAGGGTCTCACCAGGTTGGTTGAGTCCCTCTATGGTTGGTCACTCCAAGAAGGGAGGGAGCTGCTTGCACAGTTTAAGCGTCGGATCTCTTAGGCTTTCCTATCAGCTCAGGTTTCCTTGCTTTGAGGGCTTCTGGGAGGAAGCTGACAACATGTTTTCTGGAGACCAAGCCTTTTCACGAGGCTTCTGTTGGCTCCCACCCCTGGGTGAGGCCAGGGCTCAGAGGGCCCTGTGCCAGCCCAGCCTGGTAGCCACAGGGAGGGGCAAGGCAGGTCCTCTCACGTGGAATCACCCATAGTTTGGTGAGTCTTCCGGGCAGTTTTTAGAACAGAGAAAATTGGTTGCCAAAGTGTTTCAGACCCATCTCCTTGGAGGCCAGTGTCTGACCCCAGCTCTGACCCCAGCCCAGGTGTCCCAGCAAAACAGAGCCTGATGGTGTCTGGGAGGATGGGGGGTGGGATTGGGAGGCTCTGCCTCTGAGCACCGCTGTTCTTTTCTGGAAAGACAAAGATGTTGAGGATGACAGGCCAGTGTTGGGGCCATTAAAATTGACCCTTCTTTGCCATGGGCTGAAGCCTGCTGGGAAGTGCTCTTCTGGGGCTGGAGAAGAGGCTAGAGGGGCCAAGCTGTAGATACAAGCTGTGTCAGGGGGTCACAGAAAGAGGGGAGTCTGGGAATTTTGAGCCCCAAGCCCTGGTGCACACCATAGGGCCACTGCCTCCCCGTGGTGACCAGTGTGGCTCCAAGGATGTGAGATGATTGTTCAGAGTGCTCCATGGGGGTCAGGCACTAAGGGGTGCAGAGGGTACATGGCCCAGCCTGCTAGGGGGCAGGGGTGCTGCAGTGGACCCCAGTGGGAAGGAGCAGGTGTCCTAAGAGGATTGGAGTCCATGCTCTATGACATCCAGGGATAGTGTAGAAGGCTGCTGTCCAGGATGGGAACCAGAGGACTCTCTATGGTGGGAGAGACTCTTCAGGCTGGTGAGGGGGTTCAACACCCAGCAGTGAAAAAGCTCTTTGAGCAGAGTATGAGATTTGGAAAGTCCGTAGTGATGGAGAGCAGGGCTGTTGAGAACTCCTCTGATATTGCCCCCTAACCCCTGCCCAGGCCATGGCCTTGGCTCCTCCTATATAAGCCAGGGATATATCATGATCCATTCTTTGGGAATGGAGTGGTGGCAGTGTATATCATATGAGTGTGTGATTGAGTGACTACCCAGAGATGACCAGTGGTCACCATTAGCTGCAGTATTCTACCCCATCTCAGAGAAATGCAGGACCCTGTCCCCACTCCATTCTAGAATTGTGTGTGTGTGTGTGTGTGTGTGTGTGTGTGTGTGTGTGTGTGTTGTATTGGGGAATTGAATACAGGACCTGGCAAATCTGCCAAATGATACTGAACTGTGAGTTTGTGTGCATTATCTTATGTGCATATTATGAGACAGGATCTCATATATCCTAGGCTGGTCTCAAATTTTCTATATACCCAAGGATGAGTTTGAACTTTGGATTCTCCTTGTTCCCCCTTCCCAGTGCAGGTGTGCACTGTCCTGTCTTGCACAGGATTGCAGGACTGTTGTGTCTGACCTAACTAGGGTAGTGAGGATGAAGAGAGAATAAACAGGAACACAGAAAAGCTGGGATCCGGTGGTCTGGGCTCTCAGATGGGATCTGGTGGTCTGGGCTCTCAGATGGGATCCGGTGGTCTGGGCTCTCAGATGGAGAAGCTGTAGCATCTGGAAGCTCAGCACATTCATTACGAAGGGGCAGGATTATTATATACAGCTGAGCAAGGAGGCAGTTTCAGCTAATGTTGGTAGGGACAGTCTTCAGACCATAAGCGTGGGGGCAGAGAGAAAATTGTAGTGGACAGTTTCTGTACACACTGTCAACATTTACATTCCGACCACAGGAAGGCTTTGCCATTTCCCGGAGCCTCACCGAGGGAAGGCTTTGCCATATACGTGGGGCTGAGGCACTGGGTTTTTTGTTTCTGTTTGTTTGTTTGTTTGTTTGTTTGTTTTTTACATGCCAACCCATGTCAAACAATACACTTTCACTTAGGACTTCAGCTCCCTGGAGTGCACCACCATGCCTGGCTTGTGCAATGCAGAAGATTGAACCCAGGCCTTGTGGATGCTGGGCAAGAACTCTCCTGACTGAACTACAGGCCCAGCCTTGTCGTCATTATTATCATTGTGATGCTGTTCTTGGTTGTCAACTTGACCACATCTGGGATTAACTAAAACCCCAAACTGGAGGGCACACCTGTGAGGGATTTCTGCTTAATTTGAAGTGGGAAGGTAGACTTCTAATCTAGAACTTTTAGGAACACTCACCTTTAATTCAGATCTTTAATCCACCTCTGATCTGGGCCACACCTTCTGCTGGAATCCTATATAAGGACATGGAAGAAGGAAGATTATGCTTTGCCTGCTTGCCCTCGCCTTTCTAGCAAGTCCATTCCTTCACTGGCATTAGAGTCTGCTTCTTCAGGATTCCAATGTGTACTGAAGACCAGCTGAGACATCCATCCGTACAGACTGAGCAACTACTGGATTCCTGGACTTTCCATTCACACTCAGCTGTTGTTGGATGAGCTGGACCACTGCCTGTAAGTCATTCTAATAGACTCCCCTATAGATATATGGAGAGAGAGAGAGTATGTTGCACAAATTCTAAATGGTCTTATGATAAAAACCTGGAGCCAGATATCAGGGTGAAAGCTGAAAAATCAGAGAAGCAGAGCAAGCCATAGCTACCACCTCTTACATCACCAGCTCCTCAGCCTGACAGAGCCTGAAAGAGCATGAATTCCTATCTCCTCCTGCCTTATATTCCTTTCTCTGCCCAGCCGTGTCACTTTCTATTTCAACCTTCCTAGTGCTGAGATTAAAAGTGTGTGATCTCAAGTGCTGGAATTAAAGGTGTGTGCCACCACTGCCGAGCTCTGTTTGTTTTTTGTTTGTTTGTTTGTTTGTTTTGTTTTGTTTTAAAGACTGAATTAATCTTGTGTAGCCCAGTGTGGCCTTGAACTCACAGAAATCCAGAACCCTGCCCCTGCCTCCCAAGTGCTAGGACTAAAGGTGTGTGCCACCACTGCCTGGCCTCTGTGGCTGGCTCTGCCTTCTGATCTTCAGCAAGGTTTATTTCTTAGATTACAAATATCAGAGAGAGAGGGGGGGGGAGAGGGAGAGGGAGAAGGAAAGGGAGAGGGAGAGGGAGAGGGAGAGGGAGAGAGAGAGAGAGAGAGAGAGAGAGAGAGAGAGAGAGAGAGATATTCTTTCTAGAAGTTCCGTTACTCCGGAGCACCCTGACTAATACAGTCATCACCATCACTGCCACCATCATTGGAGTGCTGATGATTGAACCCAGGACTTTTTGATCAAGCAAGCTCTCCCAGTTATGAATATTATTCCTAAGGCTGAAAACGATGCCCTGATGACGGGGCATTTGCTGGTTAAGTTACCCTGATATATTGAGGAGTGAAAAAGGGAAACTTTTCTCTGTGAGGCTCCTCCCGTGGTGTGCATAGGTCCTGAGTTCTTGGGCCCCATCACACCACCATCACCAGAGACCCAACTGCCCAGTGTTCAAGGCCTCTGCTTACAGTAAGCCATTTCTGAACAGCTTTTTCCCCCACTTGGGTTCACTTTGTAGTCCTGGCTGTTCTGGAACTCACTATATAGACCAGACTGGCATTGAATTTGCAGACATCGCCGCTACCTCCTGAGTGCTGGGGTTAAAGGCATGCCAAGCAATTGATGTGACTTCACTGTGTCATTGCAGAATAAAGAGAGCGTTGATGTATGTAGCCAGTACAGTTGCTTGTTTTAGGTTTGAATACTTTTTTTTTTAAAGGCAAGATCTTGTGTAGCAGGCTGCCCTTGAACTTTCTATGTGGCAGAGATATCCTAGAACTCCTGATTCTTCTTCCATCCCCCAAGTGCTGGGATTACAGGTGTGCACCAGCATACCGGTTTAAGGAGCACAGGGATGAAACCCAGGGCTTTGAATATGCCAGGAAAGCACTCAACCCACTGAGTCCCAGCCTCAGCCCCATGTCTGGATACTTCTGATGCATGTTACTTGAATCTTGGAAGGAGTACCAGGTGTTGGGGGGCAGGTGGCAGATTTTAACATCTGCGGGAGGTCATCTGCTTCATGTTAATAGCTCCTTCCACTTCCCTCACCTTCATTAGGCTGTGTTTGTGCTAAAACTTCAAGACACAGTGGGAAGAACTCAGCTGTAAGTGGCCCAGGGTGACATGGGGTGGCAGGGGTGTTAGTTCTGCTGATAATACACCCGAGCTCTTTGCTCCTCAGCTTCCATCGAACCCCCACAGAGACACCAGAACAGGAGAGTGTGGGGAACAACACAGCACCAAGAGAGAGGTTTGTACCTACAGGGACGAAGGTCTCCCCCAGATGACTCAGACTGTGAGCTAAAGATGTGCTGAACAGATGGGATCGGCCAGGGACTGCATCTCATCTTCTTTCTCTTCAGGGTCTAAGAAGGGGCCAGAGCAGGAGGAATTTATCCATTTGTTAAAATGATGATGTCTACCAAGATCCCTCCTCTCTCAGGATCTTAAGGGACAAAACAAAACAAAATAAAACCATACAAATTGAAACTGAGCAGAAAGGACAAACCCACTAGTATGTGATAAAACAGGGGGGAAAAGCCATATCCATCAAAGAAGGGCACAGAGAGAGCCAAATCTAGCACAGAACCTGCAGGGATGGCATGGCGAGACAGTGGAAGAGGTGGAGCCTCAGGAAGGACCGCATCTATCAGTCTGTAATCACTGACTGTGGTGAGTTCAAGGCCAGCCAGGGCTATGGAGGAAAACTTTTTGTCTCAGCTTAAACCCTAATCAAACAGTTGAATATAAGCAATTTCACAAAGTTCAACTTACTATATATTCAGCCAAAGACAACAGATAACACACACACACACACACACACACACACCCATAGAATAAAGAGACAAAAAAACAGAGTGTGAATCTTGTTTATGATAATAAACATAGCCAGGTGTGGTGGCACAGGACTTTAATCATAGCACTCAGAGGCTGAGACTGGAGGATTGCAGTGAGTTCCAGGCCAGTGTGGGCTCCATATTGCACTCCAGACCACCCTGGGCTATAGAGTTAGACATTGTCATAAAACCAGAACAAGGACTGGAGAGAAGACTTAGTTGTTAAGAGTGCTTGCTGCTCTTGCAGAGGACCCAGATTTAGTTCACAGCACCCATGACAGCAGCTCGCAACTGCTTGAAACTCCAGCTCCAGGAGATCTGATACTCTCTTTAGGCCTCTGTAGACACATGCACAACCTCTTCCCACCCGACATACATATATAAAAACCACAAATAAATCCTTAAAGACAGAACAATAATAAACGTAAACCGAACAGATTCTCTTGTTAAGAAGACTATACGTTGGATTAAGATGTACACATGTACGGCATTTTCAACTGGAACCTTTAAAGCCTTTCTGCTTAATGGACAGAAACTTGTAGCCAATGCATGCACACTAACTAAATGTAGTCACAGGGAAGGGAGGGCACAGTGTAGATACTGGCACAGTGTAGATACTGGTCCAAGTGAAATTCAACAACAAACACATGAACAGAGTGAGGGAAGTCATTCTGTATTTCATAGTGAAGACAGGCTGAGGGGGGCTGATGGCAATAGGTAGCTGTGTCCCACCATACGTCATGGGGGAAATGTTGGAAATGTGAGGAGAAATAGACAGAAACCTATGTTATCCTGATGTCTCTTTTACTTCCTTTGATTTTCCCTAAACTTTGAGAGAAAGAAGAGACTTTCTGTCATGAGCTTGAGCCAGCAGGGTGAGAGTGTTGGCCCAATGTGCCTGGGTAGCTCCTTGCCATCTTGTCTAAGGGTGGGCTTTGTAGATGTCACTAGGAAATATCACAGGGTCTGACATGGGGTCCCAACTCTAACCCTTTGTGTAAAATACCCCCTATTACCTTCTTAGAAGTTAGAGACTACTAATTGTTGAAACAGTGTCTGCTGGGTGGGTTTGGGTAAGTGTTCATAAACCTGCAGTAAAGAAATGTTTGCCCGGCATGATGGTGCATGTATGGGATCCAACACCCTCTAGGAGAGGCAGGAGGATTGCTGCAAGTGTAAGGCCAACCAGGGAGGAGAGTCCCAGGCCAGCCAGGGCTACAGTGAGATCCTGCCCCCAAAAAGATTTCACATGTTTTTCTCAGTCTTTGATTTATGACATATAATCATAGTTACAACTAACATCTGAGTGGGCATGGGTGTGTGAATGTGTGTGTGAGAGAGTAAGTGTGTGCGTGTGTGTGTGAGTGTGTGTGTGTGTGTGTGTGTGTGTGTGTGTGTGTGAGAGAGAGAGAGAGAGAGAGAGAGAGAGAGAGAGAGAGAGAGAGAGAGAGAATAGAATGTGTGTGGTCTAGGAGTGTGTGTGTTATATATGTATGCATGTGTTTTGTGTGTGTGGCATATCTTCTGTGCACACACTGAGAACTGACATTTTTCTGGCTCTTACATTACACTTTTATGTTTCCATAAATCTCACTCTGTAATTATAATGCAATAAAAACAAAAATTTATAACCTGAGCATGGGTGTCTAACAGGCCTCTTCTAAATTAGGTCAAAGCAGAAGAAGACTGGAATCTACATTTCTGGTTTGGTGACACTGCTTTCTGCCCTGTGTATAATGTTCTTGTTCTGAAGGAATAAAAAAAGAATGAAGAGGGGCGAGACCAGGGAGCAGAGGGTGGCTCACAAGTCAGCAGGAGGCCGTGAGGCTCAGAATCATGGGAGGCCCTGTGCTGTGAGTGCACAGCACTCCTGAGAAGCCTAATAAAACGGAAATGGTCTCTTGGGACTCGAAGGAGCCATGCACAAAAGCCCCTGGGAGGCGGGATTGAGGGCCGCTGAACTGGTGAAGTGCCGTTGCACAAGCCTGGGAACTGAGATGGACAGCCAGCACCCATGTAAAAAGCAGAGCACGCGGCTGGCATGATGACTTGGTGAGTGTTGCCGAGTTTGATGACTGAGTGTGAGTTCTTGTACCCCAGGTAGAAGGGGAGCAGTGACTCTTGCAAGTTGCCCTCTGACCTCCACAGACGCCATGAAACAAAAGCTGTGTGGGAGAGAGGCTTCTGCGGTTAGGAGGGTGCGTTTCTCTTACAGAGGACCTGAGTTTAGTTCCCAGCACCGTTTCAGGGGGCTCACAACCGCCTGTCCCTGCATCCCCTGGAGCTCACCAGCCAGGCAGCCTACCCTAGTAAGTGTCCCAAGCCAGTGAGAGACTGAGAGTCAAAAAACAACAAAACAGACCACACCTAAGGAATGATGCCTGAAGGTGTCCTATGGCTTACACACACACACACACACACACACACACACACACACACACGCACACACGCGCAGATAGACATCGAGTAACCCTGAGGGAATTGCATTCCAGAGCTGGTATTCTATCCAGACTCATTTCTCACAGTCCAGGAAGCTGAGCTCAGGGCCAGATTGCAGGGGGTGGACTTCTCACTGCACCCTCACACAGCAGGAAGAGAGGGAGAGCTCTCAGTGGGACAGGTCCCCTGACCCAACAATCTCCTCCTAATGCCACGCTCAGGGGCTTGGGATCCACACATAGTATGGAGAGATACAGCATTTAGTCCACATCAAACCTGTCCTGTGGGAGGCAGACCCTTCTAAGTGGCTTCCAGAAGAAGCTTTAGCATCTCTCCCCCTCTGCTCTCTCTGCCCACCATGCCACCATTCTCCTGGGCACTTGATTAGGGGGACAGTCCCTTCCACAGCAGCTTCAGTAGTTGTCCCCCCAAGTGGTCTTCCCCCCAGCTCATAGGTGCTTAGCTATAGCGTAGTCCAGAGGCTCCTGGAGCTTGTATCCAAGAAACACATGGCCCCTGCTTGCCTCTGAAGGGCCAGAATGGCCCCTATATGTGCCTGGCACACACAGAGTAAAACCACATGCAGCATCACTCCATACCCTCCAGAGTGGCTATGATCTACAGCACCGATCCTAAGCATGAGGAGGTGGAGGCAGAAGAAACTGAGGCACTGGGGAAGAGGAAGCTAAGGGCAGAGGGGATAGATAGAGGCTGGTGTGGTTCCTGGCACCTGCTCAGCCTGGCCACCCTCTCCCACTCTCCGCCTCCCACCCCCACACACCCCTGTCAGCCCAAGCAGCTCTCTTGTTCCTAGGACTGTGAAGGTAACAGCCAGGACACAGTGCCCTGAGGTGATGGAAGAGGAGCCAGGTTCTAGGTGCCACACCTCCACTAACATCCCAGAATGCTCCTGGTCCGCCATGAATGGTGACTCACCCACTCCTGTTCATCACCATTGGAAGGCATAAGCAGAGTATGCAGCAGGCATGCGCACCTACGTCAGTTGTGGCTGTCTGCCTGGAAAGGGACAAGCTCCACTCTGCCAGGGCATGCCCCTCTCATGCTCACGTCAAGTCCTGGTCAGGGTGAGACCCACCCCTGAATCTGGGTGCCATATGGGTGAGTCACCATCGACTTTGCCTCCAGTTCTGTCAATAACCGAGTCTGACCGCTTGAGCTGCCCATGCAGTGTTAAGAGTAGAAATATCCGAAACTCTGAGCTGGCCCTGCAGCCGACCTCCTGGGCCACTATCTCCTGTCCATGAGACTCAGATAAGTACCACCAGAGACCTGGCATCCTTGAAGTAAGGACTGGGGCCTAAGGCCTGGTGTCAGGCAAAGCATCTGCAAATTGGGGTGGGTGGAGCTACTTGGGGCGGGGCTTTGTGAGGGCGGGCCTATTTGGGTTTGCCGTTCTGGAGAAGCTGAGAGACGGGCTGTGGGGGTGTGGCATTACAGCTGGAATCTGAACCGAGGGCTTTGGCCTGGGATTGAGAGGCCTGGCACAAGGTCAGAACCAGAGGTAAGGCAGCTGGGTGCTTCTTCCTGTCCCTGGAGGGTCTAGTCTGGGGCAGCTGGAATTGGCCAACTTCCTGATGGTTCTGGTTAGGATGCGGCCTGGGAAGCTTGCACCTTGCCGCACTCTAGAGTGGCTTCTGAGGCCTCGCTTTCTCTATTCCTAGAACTTCTGGTTGCCATACTCTCCTTCATTCATTCAGCGAACATCCATCGGTGGACATGGATACTGGGAACGCAGCACTAACAAGATGAACTCAGTCCAGCTCTGGATTCTTTCCCTCCGTGGGGAGAAATGGCAAACAACGGAGCCTCAGCTCTAGGAAGGGACACATCAGAGGGGAGCGCTGGGAGGATCAGCGTGGCCTCAGGCTGGGAGGTGGCGGGAGGGCGGGTGCCCTGACACAGATAGACCAGGATCCAGTGACACTCCCAGGAGCCTGCAGGCTGTTGGTCCCCAAGGTGCCTGCATGCCTTGCTGAGTACTGTCCTTGACCTGGTATCTCCAGCACCATGAGTCCTCAACTCAGGAAGCTCCAGAGACTTTCTGCAGGGGCCCAGGAGGAGGTGGGAACTGGCAGATGGCCTCTTTAACCTGGGATGTCTGAGGCCCAGTCCTCAAGAAAGGAGTGGCTGCTGTACTGACCTTCTGAGGTGATACAGGGCTCTCTTAGACTGCAAGGTTGGTGTCACATCACCTGTGATCTCTGTTCAGACCCTTTGGGTTGGGAGCCTGGCCTGGCATCACAGCCAGGGCCTTCAATACACACACACACACACACACACACACACACACACACACACACACTACAGTACCAAGGTGCGCTTGGTCCATGGTAGGGGATAAATGATGGAAGGAACCACCATGGACTCTAGGGAGAGGGAGGGATGACTGGGTTGTGGGGAAGACATCCCACAGAGCCTCTTGAGGTTTAGAAATGTGTCTTGGAAGAACCGGGTCTTCCGCAGAGGCTCCAAGAACTGTCAGGAGCTTGGCAGGCGAGGAGGCAGGAAAGGTATGTTAGAGAGGAACAGCATGAGGAAGACTTAGTAGCACTGAGGCCCGCTGTTCAGCCTTGCAATGCATGCTCACAGGACAGGTGAGGACAGGCTACCAGGGGAGCCTCAGGCCCTCTCTAAGGGGCTGTTGTATTCCATGCATCTCCTGCAGGGGACGTTGGGTGAACTAAGCCCTGCATGGGTTCATCTTCAAATCTGCAAGGCCTAGGAACCTGAGTCTTTACACAAATTCTCCAGGTTTTTAAGTGCCAGCCAACAATTAAAAATCAGGCCAAATAAAATAACACTTTGAGTAAAATTGAAAGCCTGGGTGAGTCTGCTGCATCCTGGATCCCATGTGTGATATCTGTAATTAAAGAATATGTACAGTTTTCCCCCTCAACATGTACTGAATATTTTCCGTGTTTGTCTAATCTGCTAAAAGCTATTTACAACAATTATATAACACTTGGGACATGTTGGGATTTGCCTTTCATTTTACTTTGGTAGATGCCAAGCTTGTTGGGTGGAGTCTCGGATACACCCCAGCCTGGTTCATTGTTTCAGTGGCCCCAGGATAAGCTGCACAGAAATAGCAAATATGCCTCAGCCTCGAGGGCCTCAGAGACCTCAGGATGCCAATGCTGGGAAGACCATCATCAACCCAGCTTCCCATCTTTCAGGATCAGCTAAGGAAACTCATATCTTGTCTCAGATGGCAGTGCAAATGGAGGGTTACTCCATTAGGGTGAATGGATAGAAATGAAGTATATATGTATGTGCCTGTTTGCATATGTGTGTTTATGTCAATAACAGCTCTTTTTTAAAAAAATAAAAGATTTATTTTTATGTATATGTTTGTGTTTGCACAAGTGGCTACAGGATTCTGAAATACCAGAAAAGGATGTCAGATTCCATGGAACTGGAATTACAGATATTTGTGAGTTGTGGGTGGGAATCAAACCCGTGTCCTTTGTAAGAGCAACAAACATTCCTAGCTGACAAGCCATCTCTCCAGCCCCCAACTCTTTGTTTCTGATTGAAAAGATCTCCATTTGGTCCACTGTGGGATAGTCTATCTGGGTATAAAATTCTGGCTGCACAGAGTGTTGTGAAGCCACATTGGAGAGAGTCTGTTTCCAACGTGTCTTGGTGGCATAACTATGTGCACAGCCGCACTCTCACAGAAGCTTGACACACCAGAGCAGTTCCACTCTCTGCAAAATCCACCCCCGCTGACCTCAATGGTCATGGCCCATTCTCCAAGTTTCCCCATCTCACTTTGTCATTTGCACAATGTCCTGTAGATGATATCATAGAACATGGAACTTTCCAGGCTCCTTGCCTTTGCCCAGCACAATTCCCTCTGAGCCATTTAAAACACTGTGAGCTCTTCCTGTTTGCTGCTGACTGGTCTCTGGCCAGGACTGACTGCCATTTGTCCATTCATGCAGGGATAGGCCAGTTATTTCCATTTGTGTTTGTTGCCTCTCCATCACTGGGACCAAATACCTGGCATAATTTAATAAAGAAAAAGTCAGGTGTTTTCTTTAAAGAAAAAGTTAAGTGTACCCCTGTCACCCCAGCACTCAGAAGGTAGAGGATCAGGAGTTCAAGGCCATTCTTGTATGAAGTGAGTTCAAGACCAGCCCATGCAGGAGACCCTGTCTTAGCCACTGTTCTATTGCTGTGAAAAGACACCATGACCACAGCAACTCTTATATAAGAAAGCATTCAATTAGAACTTGCTTACAGTTTCAGAGATTTAGTTCATTATTGTCATGGTGGGGAGCATGGCAGCATGTAGGCAGACATGGTGCTGGAGAAGTAGCTGAGAGTTCTACATTCAGGTCTGCAGGCATCAGGAAAAGAAAGCCACTGGCCCTGGCTTGGGTTTTTGAAACCTCAAAGCCCACCTCAGTGACACTCTTCTCCAACAGGGCCATGCCCACTCTAACAAGGCCACGCCTCCTAGTCCCTCTTAAGTAGTGCCACTCCCCAATGTCTAAGCATTCACAGCCTCAGAGGATTCAATCCACAGGTCCTTAGCCCTGTTGCTTTAGGCCAGTGGAGAAGAGGCACACTGTGGTGGGTAAGACATGGTAGCAGAGGCCTGCTTACCTTGTGGCATCAGGAAGCAAACAGGGTACTGGATGGGGTGGGGAGCCCACACTACTATCCAGGCTCCACCTCCAGTGACTTCACTTCCCCCATTAAGCTCCAACTCCCAATAGCATCACAGTCTAGGAACCACATTTTTAGTACATGGAGGTTAAAGGCACAGTCCAGATCTGAACTATAGCTCCAGTTTGGGGCATTGTATATAGGTCAGAAGTATGAATTGGCAGGTGAGTTTTGTGTGTGCATAGGTGTTTTTTTCTTTTCTTCTCCTTTTTTTTTTTTTTTTTTGTTTGTTTGTTTTTTTTTTTTGTTTTTTTTGAGACAGGGTTTCTCTGGGTAACAACTCTGGCTGTTCTGGAATTTGATTTGTAGATCAGGCTGGCCTTGAACTCACAGAGATCCTCCTGACTCTGCCTCCCAAGTGCTGGGATTAAAGGCATGCACCACCACTGCCCAGTGAGGTGATCTTTTCTTTAGGGGAAATACTCAGGGTGGGGGTGCTGAACATTGTGACATGCATCAGCTGTGCATTCCCACCCTTAAGGCTGATCAGGTTCAGCTGCTCTACATCCTTGTCAGCTCTTAGTATTATTAGTATTTGTAATTTTAGCTCCTCAGATAGACATACGGTGGCCTCTTGCCATTTTTTTTTTTACGATTAAAAAGTTTTTTAAGTGTGTGTGTGTGTGTGTGTGTGTGTGTGTGTGTGTGTGTGTGTGTAGGTATGCGCATGTGAATGTAGGTACCTGAGCAGCACAGGAAAGGGTGTCAGATCCCTTGGAGCTGGAGTTACAGGTAGTTGTGAGTCACCTAACATGGATACTGGGAACCAAACTCAGGTCCTCTGTAAGAGCAGCAAACACTCTTTAACTACTAAGCCAACTCAGTTTATGACTTCTCAACACCCAGCAGCCCTGCTGTTCATCAGGTGCTCAGACTCAACCTCACAGCAGCTACCCCCCCCCCCTTTCTGCTGTCCCTGCCTGCAGCCCCTTCCATGGGGCTCTTCTTTCCCTCACTCGGGTCACCGTGCACAGCCCACAGCATGATACGTTCTTCTTTAGACTCCTCCAGGTCCCACAAATCTGCAGTTCAATTCCCAGCTCCAGAGCTGGACCAGGAACTATCCTTGCTTCCACCTGGGCGGTGGCCACCCATTCTCTCCCTCCTCAGTTTCTCGCATACAGCTGCCAGGCCTCCTGGAATGAGAACCTGTGCACTCCTGACTGAAGTGTTTAGCAGAGCCACCCTGGTCATGGGTCCTGGCAAGCTGCCGGGGTCTCCGACAGTGGTGTCCCACCACCCCAGTGCTCAGTGAGTTCCCTTATTGACACCATTCTTATCTAGACTGGATATTCTACTTGTTGTGTGTTTATTTATTTTAAAGTTCCACCTGCTTTTCCAGATATGCAAAGGTGGGAGCTAGAATACAAAGGCAAGACACAAAAACAGGGTGAGGACAGCGTCTGCTTCTAGAATATTCTTAAAGAGGGTTAGGGAGCGACCTCCCAAAATCCTTCTCAAAAATCCAATTCCTGGGCCTCAGAATATGACTGCATTTGGCAGTGGGGTCATTGGATGGCACCACAAGGTGAAGTCATCAACGGAAGGTTGGGTCCCCATTCCAGGGTGATGTCCTTATAAGAAGAGGGGCATTGGTCACAGAGAAACAACAAGAAGGCGTGGTGACGATCGATGTAGATATCTGATTGATGTGGCCACAAGCCAAGGATTCCTGGCAAGACTGAGAATTGATTGAGACAGGAAGGAAGCTTCCCTAGAACCCAGGGGGCAAGCAGGGCTCTGCCATACCCACAGCCTTACTTCCTCCCTCCAGAGACGAGGGCACAGAAGAGAATAGGTCTTCGTTGTTTAAGCCACCCAGACTGTGGCTGCAGTACTGGAGTCAGGTCCTCAAGCTGGCCCTGTGAGCATTTTGCCAACTAAACGTTCTCTCCAACTCTCCTCACCCTCAAGACAGCAAAGGTAGAGTGCAAAGGTGAGGCAGGGCTTGGCACGGTAGTCAAGCTACCCAGGCAGGGTCTCTGGATTTCTGGGAGCTCGCACCCTCACCCCCAAAGGCCTGTGACTGGGGACAGCTTTTGGTGGTTCTGTGTCCAGACAGTTTAGCCTCACTGGCAAGTTCTAGGCCTGCAAGAGACCCTGTATTGGTTATGGCCCTAGCCAACTCACAGGCCTCTCAGGACAAACATGGACTAGGTAGGGCACGGCCAGGTGTGCGATACCACACAGCCTTCCTGTAGAGGTTCATGGGGCTTCATGCGCTACCCTCATCCCCACCTCGTGAGTTACTCAGGCCATGGGGCTACTTGGCCACACATATCTGGTACATAACAGTAGGCCTATGACACACATCTGTCTACTGGAACCTGGGCATGCAGGGCTGGTGATCAAGACCTGCCTCACAAAAGCATGGTGTAAGTCTGGCATGGAGCTCAGAAAAGAGCCTGGGAATTGGGTCAGACCATGGCCTCCTGGGCAGCTGCTGTGGGAAGGGCCAGGGTGAGGCTGGGGAGAGAGCTCCCAACCTGGTGCAGCATGCTGCTGCAGTGCCTCTGGTGTGGAGTTACCTTTGCCCCAGAAAAAGTGGACCGAGCAGCTTTGGTCCCTCTGCGGGAGTTTCCTGGAAGTCATTCTGATAGTTCTCAGGCCTTCTTGGAACTTGGGACAATAGGAAGCAGGTTGTAGTGGGATGGTAGCCCTGGGAAGAGTAGGGTGGAGGTGTTGTTACTCAAAATAAAAAAGTCTCATAGTCTTGGGAGTGGCAGAATCATCCAGAATATTTCCTCAAAGCTCTCTCAGGTGGGCTGGGGAGATGGCTCAGTCCACACACAAAGTGTTGGATGTTGAAGCTGAGGACTTGTTTGATTCCCAGACATGATGGCATGCGCTTGTAATGCCAGCACCAGGGAGGCAGAGACAGACAGGTCCCTGCAGCTCACTAGCCAGACAGACTACTCTTCCAGGCCTGTGAAAGTCCCTGTCTCCAAAAGCAGCACACACACACACACACACACACACATACACACACACACACACACTTCCACAGGAGTCAGCCCCTAACCTCACGGATGCTCTTCAAGTTCACTAGCAGAACAGACAGATCCATCTGAGGCAAGAAGTTGGCTCTTTAGGGAAATCACCCCTTCCTGCCCACAGGTGGACTTGCTTCTTGCACATTGAAGGAGAGGAAAACTCCTCCTTCCTGCCTGCCTCCCCCCTCCATATTTAAACTTTTATTTCTTGAATTAGAATTTATTTATTTGATTTTATGTATATGAGCATGTGTGTACCATGTACATGTGCACCGTGTATGCGAGTACCATGTGTGTGCAGTGCCTGAGGGGCCAGAAGTGGCATCAGCCCCTGGCACTGGAGTTAGAGATGGCTGTGAGCTGCCGCGTGGGTGCTGAGAGCTGAATTGTGTCCATGCAAGAGCAGCCAGAGCTCAACCGCTGAGCCCACTCCAGCTCTAAGCTTTTATTTTAAAAATAAGATGCAAAATTTGTTAAGCTGTAAAAGTGTCTGGTGATTCCTCAGATTTTCTGAAACACTGAGGAAAACTGTCCTTGGAGAAGCAGGGGAATGTGCAAGCTGGTAATCCAAGAACTCAGGGAGCAGAGACAAGAGGCTGCATGTTCAAGGCCAGCCAGGGCTACACAGGGAATTCCAGGACAGTGTGGCCTACACGGACAGACCTTGTATTTTAGAGGGAGAGAGGGAGAGGGGAAGAGGAGGAGCGGGGAGAGAAATGGGCTTTTTAGGTTGCAAGCACGTGGCAGACAGTTGTTCAATGTTTTGTACCCCCTTCTGAGGACACCCCGCCCAGGGATGGATGAATCCAACATTTTTTAAGTGTTTGGGTCCAGCAAAATTCAGTCACTGCCTGCCAAGTTCTTTCTCATTTCATTATTAAGCCCGGGTGTTTTCTAAGGCCCCTCAGCTTGCTTTGGGGTGCTCAGCTGGTGACTATGTGGTCCAGGCCCCTCCCTACTCCCCCCTTATAAACAGGAAACTGGTTTCTGCCAGTGCTGAGTGAACTCTACCACAGAGAATTTCAAGAGTCCTCTCAGGGGGTCCAAACATCCTCTTTCCTGCCTTCGTGATCAGTGATAACTGGGAAGGGAATACCGGGGACAGCCGTAGACCTGGCAAGGAGCACACAGGAAGGTGCATGGCCTCACCTAGTAGTCCAGCGTCATGTGGGTTTCTGCTCTTGGGGCCAAGAGGTGACATGGAACTGTGTGTAAAATGGGACTTCTCCTGGTTTCTGCTCCAAGGGCTGAGCAGGTCCCCAGGTTGCCTCTACCTCCTTGTGTGTCTGGACATTCTGTCTCTCTTCCTGTGCTCTGTGTACAGGGTTGGGATGAGGTGGCTCCCAGTGTACCTCACTGCAAGTCTTGTTGCCCCCCTGAATCTCCGTTTCATTGCCTGAATCATGAAGCTTCTGCTCCTGTGGTCTCTGGGATGAAATCCTAAGTGACTGCTCCACCGAGGAGACAAAGGAGGTGGTTCAGATCACGGGTCCTGGCCACTGCCTCACCATCCTGAATGAAGTGTGCAGTTCTAAGAGTCATTCATTCTGTTTGCAAGTGTTTGTGACTATGTGTGCGTGTGCATGCATGCATGCTCGTGCATGTGCAAGTACACATCTATGACCATCCATGTGGAGGTCTGAGGTTAACATTGGGTGCCACTCCTCAGGTGCTGTCCACCTTGTTTTTGTTCTGAGACAAGGTCTCACTATGTAGGTCCTGACAGGCCTGGAACTTGATACGTAGACCAGGCTGCCCTCTAACTCAGGTTGCCAGAGTCTGCCTCTGGGTGCCGGGATTAAAGGTGTGCACCATTACCATCTTGTTTTTTGAGATGACTTCTTTCACTGGCCTAGAACTTGACTATTAGGCCATGCTGGCTGACCAGAGAGTCCCTGGGATCTGTGTGGCTCAGCCTCCCTCAGAGCAAGGATTACAAGTGTATTGAGCATGTCTGGCTTTTTTCATAGGCTTTCTTGGTATTGAACTCAGGCCTTCATGCTTGTCTGGAGAGCATTTACCATCTGAATCATATCTTCAGATCTCCTCACCCTAAAATGTCAGCAGGGCAGGGTGCAGAGCAGAGGCAGGGCTTGGTATGGCAGATTCCTTTTAGTCAAGCTCCCAGGTCAGGTCTGTGGGTCTCCTGCATGGCTATGGGGCCGGCTATTGCCTTTGGTGACATAAAGTTTCCAAGGCCAGTGCCCTTAGGTTCTAAGCTTCTTGGGCCTGCAGAGGGGTGCAGTGGTATGAGAACACAGTGGAGATTCTGAATAGTGTGTGTGTGTGTGTGTGTGTGTGTGTGTGTGTGTGTGTGTGTGTGTGTGTGTTGTGGTATGGGTCTAGGGAAGAGAGAGAGTGGATGAGAAGTCAGGGTGGGGCCCAGCCCCCTCTCTTGGGTCTCTGCAAAGCATTGCCTCATAAGAGTGGTATTTTTTCCTGCACACAGGCCAAGTGGGCTTGCCCAGGAGCCTGCCCGGGTCATCTGCAGGGAGAGTCTATGGGAATAAGAGACGCCCGCCCTGTACCCAGCTGCGCTTCCTGACAGAGCTCAGCCCCCAGGGAATTCCCATGTTGCTGCCCAGTGGGCAGCAGGCCTTCCTGCCAGGCCAAGGCCAGTGGAGAGTCCCAGAGTCTGCCTTCCTGTGCTTCCCTGGGCTAGACAGCATGGGCAAGCTGCTGTGAAGGGCAAGAAAGATGAAGGGTAGGCTGCCACTGAACATCTCTCTGGTCCCCTCTTCCCAGCCCATTTCCTGCTTCACACAGGCTGGCCTAGGCTTCTCAGTCCCTTTCCTGGAGTTCTGGTCAGGTGACACCATCTGGGGCTTTTCTCTACAGGGAGAAGTTTGCCTACTGTAGGCTGTTACTCTGGGGGAATTGTTCCTCATCAGGAGGCTAGCTGGGAGGTAGCCCCTAGAGGCAGAGCCCATGTGTTCAGTTGCAGCAGCTTGGTCAAGCAGGACTTTAGGATCAAGTTTTACACATAAATAAGTATGAGTCTTTGAGTAGATAATGGCTGTATTGGTTATACACCTATCATCTTGGCCACCTAGGAAGATGAGGCAGGAGGAATGTGTGAACCCAGAAGTTTGGGGTCAACTTGGACAACATATATAGCAAGATCTCAATCTTTCTCTCTCTCTCTGCTGTGGGATGTCTTTCTGTAGGCTGTGAGTATGTGTTGCTCTGACTGGTTGATAACTAAAGCTGTTAGGCCAACGACAAGGCAGAATAAGGTGGTACATTTGAACTAGAGAGAGAGGAGAATGGGAGATGTTGCGAGCCGCTGCCAGGAGAAGCAAGATGTGAAAGTACTGGTAAGTCATGAAGCCGTGTGGCAATGTGTAGATTAACAGAAATGAAGTGAATTAAGTTGTAAGAGCTAGCTAGTGAGAAGCCTGAGCCATTAGGCCGTACAGTTTGTAAGTAATATAAACCTCTGTGTGTTTACTTGTATCCAAGCAGCTGCGGGACCAGGTGGGACACAGAAAAATATCTGACTACCCCCCCTCTGTCTCTGTCTCTCTGTCTCTCTCTCTATATATATGTATATATATACACACACACATATATATAGTCAGGGTCTCATGTAGCCCAGGTTGGCCTCACATTCACTAAGGCTAGCCTTGAATTCCTGTAGTTGAACCTGGCTTTGAATTTCTGATCTTCCTACTTCCACCTCCCAAGTGCTCCCAGGCTCCACCATACCTGGCCTGAGACCTCATCTCCTAAAAGGTCTATAAATAAAAATTAAGTCACAGTCTAGTGAGACATTCCCTCCTCCCACTGAGGTTGTGGGCATGACCCCCAAACACCCTTTTTGTCGAACTGAGCTGTATCACACATGGGCATGCCGTCTTGGTTATGCCACTGCCTAAGGTTCCCTGGGCTTGTAGCTTCTGGGGTTACAGGTGGTCTGACATGATTTCTGCTGGGCCAGTTTATCCTGGGGCAGGTGGAGCCAGAGGCACCCTGGGCCTGGCTTTGGTCCCCAGCCCCATCTCAGCAGGTGGCCTGTAGTCAAGGACAGTGAGACTTTGCTTTCTTTAGATTGCTGGTGAAAGTGAAAGTCTGGCCCCCAGGTCCAGGCCCACTTCTGGCTAGAAGCCAATGGGTCCCCACCCGAAGCCTCACCCACAGGCAGGCATCTTGGTGAGTTGGAATTTCCTGCTTGAGGCTGTGCCCAACCTCTCCTGCCCCCTCCAGTCCTGCTGGTTCTGGGTCCCAAGAGGAAAAGACAGCTTGGATATGTTTGAGAACAGAAACCCAGCAGGCTAAAGGTACATGCAATTAAGCCTGGGGTCCAACCCCAGGACCCACATGGTGGACAGAGAGAACTAATTTTCCTAAGTAGTCCTCTGACCTCCATGCATGCCACAGGGTGTGGCATTTGCACATTTGTACACACACACAATGAATACATGTTATTATAAAACATTTAAAAATTAGATGAAGAGCTGAAGCATCTATTCAATAACCCTCCCCTCATTTCTCTTCAATACCTTCATCCATCCCTTTTTTTCTTCTTCCTTTCTTCTTCCTTGTTCTGCATAGATGGCCTGTGGTGATTTCTTCAGAGATAAACCATGTCTTAGAGGGAAGTTCAATAAGAGACAGGATGTTCTAAGGGACGGTGGAATATTCAATCCTGCAGAGAAGCTCCTTAAGCTAAGGAAAAAAAAAAAAAAACAACTCAAAAGCTTTAGGAAGTCCCTGAAACTGACCAGATTCATTAGGTCCCTCCTTCCCCAAGTGTATATTAGCAACAGGGACTGTTTGAGAGACACTCTCAGACTATCTAAGCTACATCCAAGAAGTAGAGACCAGACTAACTGCCTGGAAAGGCTCAGATCAACTGAGCCACATGGAAAGGACACTCTCTAAGTTATTGAGCTGCAGGCTGTGCAGTGAGCTCCAGGTTTCCAGCTCTTGTGAGCTGCCATCCATGCTGGGGTGGGCTTCAGCAATGCAGCTGTCTTTGAGTCATTTCTGGTCCTGTAAGTAACCCCAATAAAACGACTAGTTCATTAAAGTGGACTTTGGTGATATCTGTTCTTTGGTCAGTTGTCCTTTCTCTGTTTGGGGTGAATAGACATTTATGTCGTGTCTTCACAGGAAAAGTGTGACACAACATATGTTATTTAAATTCAGCTCCAGTGGCTTCGAGTCCAGTGTGGAGAGTCAGCTGACTGGATTCCCATCTTGTAAACAGGACCTTTTCTCTGTGTCTTCACATGGAGAGAGCGAGACATGGAAACATTCCCCCACATCTTGTCTTTTGGTTCCAGGACCCCATCTAACTCCAGTTACCACTCGAGGGCCTGTCTCTAACACCTGTCACATGAGGACATGAGGGCTTAGGATGACACATGAATGCTCAGGTAGGTGACACAGCCCATGTCAGGGGGTCTGAAGTGAGCCAGGGCAGGGCCTGACTTAGTTTCTACAAGTTCCTGGAGGCCGTTAGTAGAGTTGGGTGTGGCTGGCAGCTGCAGGTGGAGACTGTGGACTCACCTGGCAGAGACTGGCTGGAAGGGGGCCATTGAAGAGTGCATGCTGGCCATAAGGTGAGTACTTTGGACTCCAGAGGTAAGGAAGTAGCGTTGGGGGAACTGCGGAGCACGGGGTGAAGGGTCAGGATGGCCCCAAATGTCACAGAAAAGGATGGTCTTGTGTCTAGCAGGAGCAGATCTGTTGCTGGCTGGGACATTTGACATCTTCTATGGAATATGACCCAGAGAAACAACGTCCATTCTGGAGTTGTTCTGAAATGGCTCATTTTCATTCTAGAGTTTCAAGTGATTGAATAAGTTCTTACATAACTGAGAAGGATGGGTTTTATAGAATATGTGGCTGCATCTCCATTATCTGTACTACAAAGGAAAAATGGCTGTTTCTCACTCTACAGCTGTGTGTGTTTATTTGGATGTGTGTGTGTTTGTATGTGTGTATATGTTTGTGTGTATGTATGTGTTTGTGTGTGTATGTGTGTATGTATGCT
Organism: Onychomys torridus; assembly: GCF_903995425.1. Lineage (NCBI taxonomy): Eukaryota > Metazoa > Chordata > Mammalia > Rodentia > Cricetidae > Onychomys > Onychomys torridus. The sequence continues at coordinate 122,696,229 of NC_050443.1, forward strand.
TGTTTGTGTGTATATGTATGTATATGTGTGTGCATGTGTACATGCATACATGTAGGTGTATATGAGTGTGGGGTGCAGAAGTCAGTCAGATGTCTTCCTTAATCTTGCTTCACTGTTTTATTTTTTCTGAGACAGAGCATCTCATTGAAATTGGAGCTCAGCAATTGGCTATGCTGGGTGCCCAGTGACCCTCCAGGATATTCTGTCTCTGCTCCACAGGTGTGCCACCACATCCAGCCTTTATGTGGGTGCTGAGATCTGAACTCAGGTTCTCATGCTCATGTGGCAAGCTCTCTACTGACCGAGCCATCTCCCTAGCCCCATCTCATGGCTTTTGTTATATTAAAGCCTTCCCATCTTGCCCACATCTAGTTGCGCAGCCAAGGGGTATGAAGCACAGATGGTTGTGCCTATCACCCACCTCCAAAACTTCTTATCTTCCCAGATGGAAATTCTGTCCCATGAAACATTGGCTCCCAGTGCCTGTCAGTGCCTGCCACCCCATCCTGATGTCTGTCTCTGTAGTTCTCCTGACCCTAGGGACCTCCTATGTGAAGCCCCCAGCTTGTGTCTCCTTGTGCCTGGCTTATTTCACTCACCCCAGTGTCCTCAATCCTCCCAACTCCTCCACATAGCAGGCGTCATTTTTCAAGGAGCCCTATAGGGTCTCCACCTACAGCAGTTGTGAAGGGAACTGGGGAGGGAGTGCCTCCCACCCCTACTTGGCCTCCTTCTGGTCCCTAACCTTCCTCATGGAACCCGGTCCCACAGGAAGTGGACAGGAAGGCCAACAGGTTAATAGCAGGGAAAGGGCTTCATGGCACCCTGCTCCCACAGATAACTCACATCTCTGATAAGCATGCACAAAGCCAGGCCATTGGCCCATAAGTGATCTGCATGTCCCTTGGGTCAGGTCTATGACAACTTGCCTTTGAACATCAGAGCCAAGGCAGCGGCCCCAGGCCCAAAGGAATGGTTCCATCCCAGACAGGTTCACGAAAGGGAGTTTTTTTTGGTTTTGTTTTTGTTTTTGTTTGTTTTTTGTTTTTTTTTCAAGACAGGGTTTCTCTGTAGCTTTGGAGGCTGTCCCGGAACTTGTTTTGTAGACCAGGCTGGCCTGGAACTCACCTGCCTCTGCCTCTCGAGTGCTGGGATTACAGGTGTGTGCCACCACCGCCCGTCGAAAGGGAGGTTTTATCCCTATCACAGCCTACAGACAGCCTGTGCAGGCCATGTGCCATGGGGCTCTTTCATGGCGTTCGTGTACCTGGCAGAATGTAGGCTCATGTCACACTGTGGCTCAAGTGTGCTCTGTGCAGCAATGGACCGGGATCCATTCTGGCAGATGCTACCTGGGAATCTGAATTGAGGCAGCAGCCACATGTCAGAGGGTAGCCAAAACCAGGTTGTCAGCTAACACCAGCTCCCCAGCCCTGCCATGCTTTTGTGTGGGGTGCCTGGGAGGGTACAAACTGGTCTGACCATTCTACATTCTCACCCTGGGTCTCTGGGGCTGCAAGGTGTTGTTTGAATCTTAAACGGTGTTATTAATAAAAAACATGTAGTCAGACATTAAGGTAAAAGATGAAAGATCAGAGAAGCAGAGCAAGCCACAGCCAACTTTACCTCACCAACTCTTCAGCCTATCCTGTTTCTGTGAATCCTCATACTGAAAGCCTCTGAGTCCTCACCCGAAAGGGTCTCAGCTGAACTGCTTTAGTTCCTGTCTCCTCACACCTTATATACCTTTCTCTGCCCTGCCATCACTTCCTGGGATTAAAGACATGTGTGCTTCCCAGTACTGGGATTAAAGGTGTGTGCTACTGCTGTCTGGCTCTCTTTCCTGTGTGGCCTTGAACTCACAGAGATCCACAGGATCCCTGCCTCCTGAGTGATAGGATTAAAGGTGTGTGCCACCACTGCCTGGCCTCTATGTCTAATCTAGTGGCTGGCTCTGTCCTCTGATTCCCAGGCAAGTTTTTTTAGGGTACACAATATATCAGCACAGCAAGGGCTCTGGGGAGAGGGCAAAAGGAGAGAAAGAGACACAGAGGACTCAGAGGAAGGTGTAGCCTCTCAGAGTTTAAAAAGAGCCAAAGAAAAGGTGTGGGCTCTGGGGATCCAGCTTCTGTGCTGGCTTTTCCTTGACTCTTTTAAAAAAAGTTAGTAGACTTAGTCAGGCATGATGGTACACATTTTAATCCTAGTACTTAGATATTTGTGAGTTTGAGGCCTGATCTACAATAGCAAGTTCCAGGACAGCCAGGGCTACATAGAGAAACCTTGGCTCAATATAAAACAAAAAATGAAATAAATGTCTAAATATAAAAGTCAAATAAAATTAATAGACTTTACTTTTGGAAGCAAGTTTATTCTGTTTTGTTTTTAACACTAGTATAAAAAGTATTATGCATTACAATGGTTTCTTCTTTCCTTCCTTCCTTCCCTCCTTCCTCCTCCTTCCTTCCTTCCTTCTTTCCTTCCTCCCTCCCTCCCTCCTCCTTCCTTCCTTCTTCCTTCCCTCCTCCCTCCTCCCTCCTTCCTTCCTTCCTTCTTTCCTTCCTCCCTCCCTCCCTCCCTCCCTCCTTCCTTCCTTCCTTCTTTCCTTCCTCCCTCCCTCCCTCCCTCCCTCCTTCCTTCCTTCCTTCTTTCCTTTCTCCCTCCCTCCCTCCCTCCCTCCTTCCTTCCTTCTTTCCTTCTCCCTCCCTCCCTCCCTCCCTCCTTCCTTTCTTCCTTCTTTCCTTTCCTCCCTCCCTCCCTCCCTCCCTCCTTCCTTTCTTCCTTTCTTTCCTTTCTCCCTCCCCTCCTCCTCCTCTCCTCTCCCTCCCTCCCTCCCTCCTTCCTTCCTTCCTTCCTTCCTCCCTCCCTCCCTCCCTCCCTCCATCCTTCCTTCCTTCCTTCTTTCCTTCCTCCCTCCCTCCCTCCCTCCTTCCTTCCTTCCTTCCCTCATCTCCTTTCCTTTCTTGTATTTGCTACCCTAGCCTTCTTTCAACAAAGAGTTGTGTTTTCTCTTCTTGAAACAGGTTCTGTCCTGGAACTCACTCTGTAGCCCAGGCTGGCCTCAAACTCCCAGAGATCTGCCTTTCTCTGCCTCCCAAGTGCTGGGACTAAAGGCGTGCACCACCAATGCCTGACTTTGCAAGCAGTTTTAACCCAAAAGAAATAAGTAGAAGGCTGGGCATATGGCTCAGTGGGTAGGGTACTCAAATTAGCACACACGAAGTCCTGGGTTCAGTCCCCAGCTCTGCATAACTAGGCATGGAATAATTGCAGTAATGGAGAGGTAGAGGTAGAAGGATCAGAAGTTCAAGACCATCCTCCACATTTGCACTGTCGGCTGGGACTACATTATCTACACCCTTCCCCTTTTGAAAGACATTTGTGTGTCCTTCACCTTCTACTCAGGTGACTCTGAGTCAGGCTACTGTGGATGGGTATGGGCAGGTCTTAGTGTCCATGTGAATTTTCAGTTCCTTTGGCCGAATACCATGGATTGGCTTTACGGGGCTGTGTGCGATAGGGCCTGACAGTTATGAAAGAAAGTATTTGCAAAGGACAGCGGTTTAAAACATTGGACCCTGTTTCTCTAACAGGTCACTCCTGGCCTGAGGGAGTCTAGACACCACTAAGCTCTAACCTTCCCTTTCTGACCTCTCCACTCTCCCCTGCTCCTTCCTACCATAGAGCTTAATGCAGGTGTCAGCCACACCCACAGGCTTGGTTGGGGCTCCTCCCAGACTAAGATCATGACTGGGTGGGTAGTGGCAAGTTACATAGGAGAACGGGTTCCAGGCATCTTGGGGCAACAGGAAAAAGAAACCCACAGCGTGAGCTCTGGTGAGCTGAGGGACTCCTGGGGAGCTGTGTGGACATACTGCAGACTCGATCCCTGACAGTGGGGACCCTGGAAGGAAGTCAGTCATCCACACATCCTCTCACTGCTGTACAGGGACAGCTCCTGGGGCCTGTGCAGGAGTTGAGGCAGAGAGCCCATGCTTGAGGACCGCAGACAGGAAGGACCCTCCTTGAGCTTCCTTCTTCCAGAACGTTCTATTTTCCTGCCCCAGTCCCTGGCTTTGAATTTGAGCCATCATCCCTTGTATTCCCTCCTGGGGTCCCCTACTGGTCCTAGACACCCTTCAATTTTCAAGGAGCTCAGGCTGGGGGTCTCTGCCCCTACCTCTTTTTTGGCTCTCTCACATCCCAGGAGGTGGCTCTGACCCCAGAACCCCCTTCTCACTACCTCCTTATCCCAGTACCCCAGTCCTCCATGCCCACAGCCCCTTCCTGTTTCCTTCAGTCCCCTCAGTGCTCTTGGAACACCTTTGAATTTGAGCTTGGACATGGCTGGAGGAGGAGAATGGGGGACACCATTGCTCATCAGGACTTCTGCTCTCAGCTCCCCAAGCCCACCTCTAACCTCTGCATGGTGACCCTTCCTCCCATGAAGTCTTGCTGCAGTGGCTCACCCTCTGTGCCCATCTGCTGAAACACACTTCACTTCTGAAACATCTTTTGGTTTCCCTGTTTGCCTGTCTGATAAGACTTGCCCAGCTCCGGCTCCTTCACTGTCTCCCTGCCCTTTCTTCATTCTCCAGCCCAAGGTTAATAGTCCCTGCACCCACCTCACCCCTCCTAGTGGCCTTCCCACGGCTAAGGTGTAATGGGAAAAGGGGGGCCAGATAATGGGATAATTCCACGGAGTCTATTTGAAGGTCAAAGAAATTTATTCAGGTTTAACTCACAACAAGAATAATTGAGTTGGTCACTGAATCCAGGAGGGGTGGGGAGAATGGTCCAATGCCATTCTCAGGAGAGCTGCCTTGATCTGCAGCACCAGCATCCAAGAGGGTAGCAAAGAGAGAGTGAGTGCCTACTCCTCCCAGGTCTTGAGGGATCCTCATCTGGGCCACACCCCGGGGGTTGGGGCAGGTACCTAGCAGTTAGTTACCTGCTGCCTCACTAGGGCCAGTGTTTCAGGGTAAAGCACAGACAACCACCCCTACAGAGGCAGGGGTCAGTCCTTGCCCACATTTTGTCTGGTTGGTAGATGGTTTCCAAGACGTTCCTTCTTCCATGTCCCTGGGACCCCTTTCACACCTCCTCAGGATGAGAATTCTCCATCTGGGGTTTTCTGTGTCATTTCAGGCCAGTGGCTTCATGGGACTGTAAGCTCCTTGGAGGTCAGGGTGCCATTGCCCTGTCCATCTTTGTGCTCACACAGACTTGACTGGTAGGCTTGGTCCTGTCCCTTGCTAGCTGTGACTTGTTTAAACTCCTTTGCTGGGTTTTTGTTTTGTATTTTATCTCTGTTGCCATATATGGTTCTGAGAGTGATACCCAACTACAACAGAGGAAGAGGGTGTAGGCAGGGCCCAGGATGGTACCTGCTTGGTGTCTGGGAGGCAGTAGAGGCAGATGGGGGCTCTCACCAGCCTTCTAGCCTACAGGGAGAGGCTCTCAGGCTCCAGCCCTGCCAGTGAGAGGGAGGGCACCTTTGGTCGGTTGGCTGGTTTGCTTTTTTGTTTTGGAGACAGGATCTCAGGTAGCCCAGGCTGTCCTCAAACTCACCATGTGGCTGAGGATGACTTTAGCTTTCAATCCTCTGCCTCTACTTCCCCAGAGCTGAGATCCCAGACTTGTGTACCATGATGGCTAGGGCTCTTTGTTTACCCAGTCTCTTGTTTGTTTTCAACTCCAACATCATCCCATTAGGAAGGCACCAAGAAGACAGAAAAACAAAGTGAATTTGATACAAGGTCCTTTCAAGTGGGCCATGGGCCGTCGCAGCCTCAGGAGAGAGGCCGCCTTCTGATCTGCTTCCAGCCTGTGGGTGCCCCTGGGTCTCTGCGGAGCATTTTCAAAGATCCTTTCCCTTCGCTTTCTCATCCTCACCACATCAGGGAAAGGCTGCCTGGGCTTCAAAGTTCCAGCCCCATTCTGAAATTGGAAACATGTGCGTTTTGCAAAGTATCAATTTAGCGGAGAGTTGGGTCTGCATGGATGGCTGGTGGCTGCTGAGTGCCTGTTCAGGAATGCTCCGCCGCCCAGAGCCAAGATGTCCCCGATTCAAGTCCCGGCTTTGGTGCAGAGGAGCTGAGTGTGTTAGTTGTTCTTCTTGCTGCTGTAACAAACAAAACACCTGACAGAAGCAGCTTACCAAGGGAAGATTTGTCTTGGCCCAGTCTGAGGGCACAGTGCATCATGGCGGGGAGGCAGGGTGGTAGGCGAAAGAGGCGGCTGGCACCTCCATCCAAAGTCAGGAAGCAGAGTGACACACACTGTGCTCAGCTTGCTCTCTCCTTTTCATTCCATCTGGGACCCCTGCCCGTGGCATGGTGCCCCCCACCTTCAGGCTGTGTCTTCCTACCTCAGTTAACCTAGTCTAGCTTTGTCTTCACAGACATGCCCAGAGATGTGGTTGATTCTAGACTGTCAGGTGGACAGTCTATATTAACTATCACGCCAGTGACTCCAAATGAGTCCCCGCCCTTCCTAGGTTCAGTAGCAGTCTGAAAGCACCTGGGAGTCAATGATATGGATGAGAAGTGGAAGGGTTTCCAAGGTCAGAGCTTGGGACAGTGGGTGGAGGGCTCACTGAATGGTACTAAGCCAGCTCTGGAGCAGAGACGGGAACTGGTAGCAGACTTTGTGTGTGTGTGTATGTTTGTATGTATGTGTGTGTGTGTGTGTGTGTGTGTGTGTGTGTGTGTGTGTGTGTGTGTGTGTAGGGTTGGCGCGGGGGGGGGGGGGGGGTGGGGTAGCTCTCATCAGTTATAGGAGACAGAACCACCAACTCCAGGTGGCTCTCAGCTGGACAGCCTGTGGCAGATGGGTTTCTGGGTTCTGGCTTCAGGGTCTAGCAGCCTTCTTATGCTACTGGCTCCTTTGTGTTGGCACTATCAGCAGGATAGATTGCCTCATGGCCACAAAGCAACTGCAAGAGTTCCAGGCATTGTCTCACACCCCCTCACTGGCCAGAGAAAGAAGATTTTTTTAAAAATAACTTTTTTATTTTTTAGTTTATGTGCATTGGTGTTTTGACTGCAGGTTTGTCTGTGTGAGGGGTCAGATCTTGGAGTTACAGACAGTTGCAAGTTGTCATGTGGTTGCTGGAAATTGAACCTGGGTCCACTGGAAGAACAGCCGGTGGTCTTAACTGCTGAGCCATCTTTCCAGCCCTGAAAGAAGGAGATCTTCACTGAAGACTTGAACCTCATTCTGGTCAGACCAGCATGGGAGATTCGAGCCTGACTGGCTTCCACCAATCCTACCTCATGCCTGGAACAAGGGCTATGTGACCCTCCTCTGTCCTCATAGCAGCCTCCGGAGGTAGACCAGGACCCCTTAGCAGCTCAGGAAGCTGAGACATAGTGAAGCCCGTGAGTGTATGACCAATTGCCAGGACTCCTGCTGGTCTGGGCATAAGTAGACCAGCTCAGCCTTTGATTCCAAGGAGGCAGTGAAGCATGGAGGGTGGATTGGAATGTTCTAGAATCAGGACTATGAGTTATGCCAACCCTGGAGTCCTTATAGATAATGGGCCTCTTGGTGTGTGGGATCAACAAGCCTGAATTTGGGGTCTTCAGACCCTATGACTTTTGGAGCCCCATTTGAAAGGGGGTGACCATAGCCAGGAAGTCCTCATGAATAGAGAGGTCACTGTACCGATCAGACCTTCCCACTGGAGGGACACAGCTGAGGGATGTCTGTCCCCAACACATGACTGTCACTAGTATCAACCAACAGGACATTTGCTTCATTAAATCAGAGAGAGAGGACAGGGAGGAGGGAGGCACAGAAGAAGGCTAACTGGCCCAGCTCCCTGCCCAGCACCACCACAGGGGGCTTGGTGACCTGAGGACTGAGGGACAGGATGTCTTAGCCCCACGCTGATCAAGCACCAGGGATCCCAGACAGGGAAGGCAGCAGGCACAGAAATGCACCCCTGTGGAAATGATGTCAGCAGAAGAAAGAGGATTTGAAACACACAAACCAGATGTCACATCCTCGTTCCGTTTCTGTTGCTGTGACAAAATACTCTGGAAAATGCAACTCAGGGCAGGAAGGGGTAATTGTACCCACACTTCCAGGTTACAGTCCCATCATGAGAGTAAAGTCACAGAGGCAGGAGCTTGAGACATCTGGTTATATGACACCCACAGCCAAGAGCAGAAGGATTGCATCTGTGTTACCTGTGTCCGTCTGGCTTCCTCCTGTCTTATGCAGCTCCGGACTCTGTGCCTAGGGAATGGTGCCACCCACAAATGGGCTGGGTTTTCTCATAATAACCAACAGTCAAGGTAGTCCCTCGTAGATATGCCCGTGAGCCAGCTTGATCTAGATAATCCTCATTGTGACTTTCTTCCCAGGTGATTCTGGGTTGTGGCCAATTTGCATTTAAAACTAACCATCATGTGCACACACACACACATGTATGCACATGCATGCAGCCCACGTGCATTCATACATGTGCAAACATGCATGCTTATGACAAATCAGAGGCAGGTGAAAGATTTCCCCAGAATCCAGAAGCAAAGGAGCAGAAGACACATCCAATTGTTTTAGCATCTGCTACAGAACATGCAAGAGGGTGAGAAGAATGAACACATGAAGGCAGGAGGGAAGATGTGGAGGGCGACTTCCCTGGTGAGTGTGGTGGGAGAGTGGAAATGATCCCCAGAGAGCAGTAGGGGACCACAGCTGAGGTGAAAATGCAGTGTGCTGTCCATGCAGGGTACGCAACATGATAGAAATCCTGATGGGCGGCTTGACGGGACTGAGATGGCCTTGGAGACAGTGGGCAGAGACAAGTGGGTACACCTCTCACTATGTCCCAGGGCTCTAATCTGATGGCATTACTGGGAGGTGGAGGCAGGTGGCAGACCCTTGTCTTTAAAAGCCACTGATGTCAGTATTGCCGAAATGATTGATCTGTAAACTCCAGTCTCTTTCTTAGACTTCCCCAGCAAATTTACCTATGAATGATGTCCATGTGGTGGTTTGAATGATCATTGTCCCTCATAGGCTCTGGCATTTGACTATTTGGTTCCCAGTTGATGGCTGTCTGAGGATACTTAGAGGTGTGGACTTATTGGAGGACGTACATCACTGAGGGCAGGCGTTGAGCTTCCAAAGTCACTCCCCATGCCTACTTCACCCTCTCTGCTTCCTGCTCACAGCTTGAGATGTTCCAGCTGTCATGTCTGCCTCCTGTGGTCATGCTTTGCGCACCCTAGAACCATAAGCCCAAATAAACCCTTCCTCCTATGAGTCACCTTGGTCATGGCTTTTTATCATAGCAATAGAAGAATAACCAATACAGACAGCTACGTTTTCTAATTAGTGACAAGTGCAGAGGTTTTCATGGCCATCTGACCCCAGCTGATTACCTCAGCAGGTCCACATGGATACCCCAGGTAGCTGCACTTACCAATATCTGAGGGGTAGTGTAGTTCATTTTTTTATGAGGAAACTCCATGCCCTACTCAGGTCATGTCCTCAGTAAAAGTACTAGTAAAGCACTATTTACTTTACTACTGCTGTGATAAAAAGCCATGACAAAGGTGACTCATAGGAGGAAGGGTTTATTTGGGCTTATGGTTCTAGGGTGCGCAAAGCATGACCCCAGGAGGCAGACATGACAGCTGGAACATTTCAAGCTGTGAGCAGGAAGCAGAGAGGGTGAAGTAGGGATGGGGAGTGACTTTGGAAGCTCAACGCCTGCCCTCAGTGATGTACGTCCTCCAATAAGTCCACACCTCTAAGTATCCTCAGACAGCCATCACCTGGGTATGGAAATTTTTTCATTCATTTTTTTTACTCTTGGGGGCCCACCACCCAGCTCCCAAATAAATACATGGAGGCTTAGTCTTGCTTATGAAAGCCTAGCCTTAGCTTGGCTTGCTTCTAGCCAGCTTTTCTAACTTAAATTATCCCATTTCTCTTTAACTACATTTTGCTTTGGGCTTTCTATCTTTCTTTATTCTATATGCGTTTCTTTTTTTCTTACTCTGTGGCTGGCTGGGTGGCTGGGTGACTGGGTGGCTGGGTGGCTGGTGGCTGGTGGCTGGGTGGCTGGGTGGCTGGGTGGCTGGTGGCTGGTGGCTGGGTGGTTGGTGGCTGGGTGGTTGGTGGCTGGTGGCTGGTGGCTGGTGGCTGGTGGCTGGTGGCTGGGTGGCTGGGTGGCTGGGTGGCTGGTGGTTGGTGGCTGGGTGGCTGGGTGGTTGGTGGCTGGTGGCTGGTGGCTGGTGGCTGGGTGGCTGGGTGGCTGGGTGGCTGGTGGCTGGTGGCTGGTGGCTGGGTGGCTGGTGGCTGGTGGCTGGGTGGCTGGTGGCTGGGTGGTTGGTGGCTGGGTGGCTGGTGGCTGGTGGCTGGTGGCTGGTGGCTGGTGGCTGGCCACTGGCATCCTCCTTGCCTCCTTGTTTTGTTCTTCACTCTTCTTCCTCATGAGCCTAGATTTCCTCTCCTATTTACTCTCTCTGCCTGGCAGCCCCGCCTATCCTTTCTCCTGCCTTGCTATTGGCTGTTCAGCTCTTTATTAGGCCAATCAGGTGTTTTAGGCAGGCAAAGTAGCACAGCTTCACAGAGTTAAACAAATGCGACACAAGAGAATGCAACACATCTTTGCATCATTAAACAAATGCTCCACAGCATAAGCAAATGTAACACACCTTCAGCTAATATTCCACAAGAGGGTGGGCACCTTCGAGGGCTGCTTGGCTGTCAGGTGTTGCTTCAGGTGGTAAAGTGGAGCCTGGTTGGATGCGGTGCTGCTCTTGGATGGTGGACCAGGTCTAGGAGGCAGTGGCTACACAGGCAGTGGAAGAGCCACTCTGCTGGGTGGGTAATCACACTTCGGCAGTTCTCTGACCACTTAGATGTAATGGTAGGTCTTTCTCGTTTGGCAGAATGAGCTCTACTCTGGAAAATTCCCTGGGGTTCTGGTGCTTTCCACGCTTGTAGGGGATTTTGGAATGCACGGGAACCAGGCCCATCCTACCTCAGTGCTGTCTCTGGTAGCCAACATCAACAGTATCCTTTGGGTCGATGGATATGTGCATTGATCTGAACCTCTCTAGCACATAGAGATTCACTGGGTAGATCCTGGTGAGCTGGCTTTGCTGGGTGACCAGGAATCACTTCATTTATCAGGCTGTGGACATGACCTGAGTAGGGCATGGGGTTCCCTCACAACCCCTCAAAGCTAATATATTCACCTAAATGCTCATCTCTATATATTCCTCCCTCCCTACATCCAGCTGCCCTTCCGGATTCTCCCTCTTAATCCCTTATGTCTAACCTCACCCGTTTATCCCCCCCCCCATTGCTTCCCTCGGTGTGTGTGTGTGTGTGTGTGTGTGTGTGTGTGTGTGTATACTCATGTGTGCAAGAAGGCTAGAGGTAAATTGTGGTGTTTTGAATGAAAATGGCCCCCCAAAGTCCCATAAAGAGTGGCACTATTAGGAGGCATGGCCTTGTTGGAGGAAGTGTGTCACTGGGGGTGGGCTTTGAGGTCTCAGATGCTCCAACCAGGCCCAGTGTCACTCTCTCCTGATGCCTGAGGATCTGGATGTAGAACTCTTAGCTACCCTTCCAGCACCATGTCTGCCTGCATGCCACCATGCTTCCCACCATGACAACTATGGACTTAAACTTCTGAACTCTAAGCCAGCCCCAATTAAAGTTTTTCTTTGTAGGAACTGGTGTGGTCATAGTGTCTCTTCACTGCAGTAGAAACCCTAACTAAGACATCAATCATGGGTTTCTTCCTCAGTCACTCTCCACCTCATTTTTTTGAAACAAGGTCTCTCTATGAACCTGGAGCCCACGAAATCAGTTAGACTCATTGGACAGTGAGCCCCAGGAACCCATCTACCTCCAACTCCCTAGCACTGGGATTACAGGTGCACACTGCTGTACCTGCCTTTTATGTGGGTGCTGGGGATCCAAACTCAGGTCCTCATGTTTGTGTAGGAAGCACTTCACCAACTGATCATCTCCCCAGCCCAACTTCCCCTTTTCTATGCATTTTCTTTTGCTTGCCTATAGCCTTCCTGTCGCCCTCCACTCACTGCTCAAGGGTTCACACTATGGATGTTGCTCTTCTGTTAGGGCATGTGTGGATTTCTGTTCTTTGATGAAGGTGTGGCTCCAAGGTGAGAGGATCATAAGATACTACCCAGAGGGAACAGAGTGGGCCTGGTTCTCTTCTACCTGGGTCTGCCTTAGCACTGCCAATATGGACCCTTGGGATTGAGACCCCAGGCCTGGGTGTGGAGTGTCAGTTAGCCTGAGACCTCAGTTGACTCCACACACTCAAAGCAGCCTGCCTGTAATGAAGCTGTTCCAACCTCATTGTTCTTTGGGAAAAGATGGCTGCTCTGTGGTCTCCCTTCTGCGACAGCTGTGCTCCTCTATCCAGAGACAGGGTCCAGCCCCTGGAGTGGTGGTCCTCCTCACCTGTGAGATGGCCCTGCTCTGAGGCTGTGCCACAAGCCTGGTGGGCTGGCACCATCCTGCATCCTGTAGCGGGGCCTGCACAATAGCTGCTCTCTCTCTCTCTCTTTGCCAGCCTGGTCCCTGTGAACAGGGCTCTGTTGATGCCTGGCTGCTCTCACTCCCAAAGAATTCAAAAAATGGCCCCATGTGTGTGTGCAGCCCGGGACTCTTGGGCAGCTGCCTAGAGTAGGGCCTTGGAAGGCAGGGAGTGCTGCCCCTGGTCACTGGGCTGTCACATCCATGGGAATCTGGACTGGGGTTGGTGATGGCAGGGGTAAGATCAAGAGCAAGTGAAGAAGGCTCAGGCTACTAGCAACTCCATTGCTGTCTGACATCATGGTTGGCAGGGTGGGCAGTGAAGGGGGTGCCACCCTACCAAGCCAGTAGACCATCTCCATAGGCTGTACTGTGGGAGCAGAGTCGGGAGGGTTTCTGTTCAGCACAGTCTTCTTGTCCTCAGCCTAGCCATGGCCACTGTGATGTGTAGGATGGGCCTCCTGCTTCTCAGCCTTGGCATGCTCAGTGAGCCTCAGCAGCTGAAGGAACTTATCCAGAGTACATGGTGCTCTGCTGAAGTCAAAGCATCCAGAGCCATAGGGCTGTCCTGGGCCCCAGACTACATGTGGGTACATTCCAGCTTCTGCCATCCAAAGCTATCAACAGCCCCATCATGCACCCTCGGGGAATAGAGAATGCTAGTCACCCAGTTGGAAGTACTGTGTCCTGTGAACCCAGAGAGGTTGCACAGTGGCTTGCATTAAGGTACAATGTGAGACCCACATACTCCATCCCTGCTTTGGGGCTTGCTGAGTTAGCTCCAGTGAACAAGGACCGTGTTACCTGTGGCTCCTGCTTAGCTGGGCAGCCCCTCCTTTGCTGGTCTCAGATGCTGAGTTGCCCCAGGCTCAGTCTGAACTCCTGAGCGCTGTGCTGGAAGCCACATGGGAGTCCGTGGTCCCACAGGCCTCTACAAGCCCCTTGTCCATGGCTTTGGTCTAGACCCTGATGTGTTAGAAGAGGCTGATGATGGCAGATCCTGGTGTCCAGCTGAGGCCACACATAGGGGACAGACAGACCAGACAAACTCACTCATTGCGCTCTGCCCTCATCCCAGACTCAAGGGACCCTGGAAGCAGAGTGCAGTGTCCCATGGAGCTCAAAAGGTTTGTCACACATAGGACTCCATCAATGTGAACCACAAGCCCAGATGCTGCCACTCAGACTGGCCCAAGCTGTCTGGGAGAGACAGCCGGAACTGAGTCCTGCTCTCTCAGTGTTAGCATAGCAGTATGTAGAACTCCTAATACAAAGCTTTTTGAAGTGGCAGGTGGCCTGCAGAGGCCCAGGAACTTTAAGAAATACTTCCATAAATATCTGCAGAGAAAGGTCTGCAGTCCTAACTCTGAACTATTAGCCATTGACGGTGGACTCAGGGTCTTCCCCTCCCCCACCAGGTTTGACCTCTTTCCCTTGATTGGACCTATTTTGCATTCTATTTCCACATCCACATTTAGCCGGTTAGGGTCCAGCTGACACTAGCTGGAGTCTTCTGAATTTGGGCTGTCAGGACTCTGGAGATGGAGGAACCTGTCTGATAGGGAGCTAGTTGAGCCAGTCTCTAGGATTTTGCCAGCAACTGCAGCAGATGGGAATTGGTTCCATGGCAGTTTCCTGCTAATCGCTTTAGAAGCCTGCTCCAGATGCCTGCGGGAGCTGTGGTACTCCTCAGAGCTGCAGACCTTCTTGGAAGGGATGACTCCTGGTTGGCATCCTGAAGCCGTCAAGGGCTTTGAGCTAACGCTTCCCAGCACTCTATCGGCTCTCGCTGGCATCGCGTCACACCAATGCTGAGAGTTCACACTGGATTCATTTAAACTCCACACAGCCTTCAGTTTGAAGCTGTGCTGTCCCATTCAAGGTTGTTAATTCTGAACTGAAAATAAAATGCCCCGTTTGTACTCTTCACTGTCTGAACACTCCATTCTTGGAGGAGAGTAGCACTGGAACCTGGGTGGGGACTTGATCATCTCTATAGACTGCCTGACCATCATTCTAGAATGTTCCATTGCTGACCCACCTTCTCTTTAGACATGCATGCCGTTGTGAACATCCACAATGTTGGCTTGTTCAGCATGTGTCAAAGCTTCTTTGGCCACGGCACCCCAATTTCCTTGAAGGTGGCTTTGCCTAAGTTCAGTGGAGCTTGCTGAACCTCCGCTTAGAAGTGGATGCCTGCCACCAGCCATCACCACAGGAGCCAAGACTAAGACTCAAGCTCTTGGGAGTGAAAGGGCCCTGGCTGATTGGACCTAAGGGGAATGACCCCATCTCAGGGAAGAGGAAAGGATCAGGGAGTTCTGGAGCCAGCTATGCCTGAAGCTTTGGTGAGGTATCTCCTCTGGGCCCTAGTCAATTTGGGCTGGCTCTGTCACTTGAAGCCAGATTCTAGCAGTGCCTGGGTTTTCCTCCACTTCCTTCCTCCGACGCCCCATCACTCACAGAGGTACTTAAGCACCAGCTGGTGCTGTCACTGAGGACAGAGATGCTGGGTCTGGGGCTTGAGCCCGCATCCTCCCTGCCTCAATTTCCTTCACGGACAGATGGGCCCCGGGTCAGTAGGACCTCTCTTCTCTCCTGCTGGGTGCTCACAGTAGATAGATAGCTTTAGGTCCTCTGGAGACCCAGGAAATGTGCCTGGTGGTAGCACAGTGTATAACTGGCTGACTTTGCAAGTATCTGGTATTGTCAGATGGGCAGAGACCCCTTGGTGTATAGGAAAGGCACACAGACCTAGCTGGTCCCAGCCAGTCCCACAGGGTACAAGACTGAGGTCATTTCCAGGGTGTGGGAGATCCTTGAGCAGCCTGTGTTTACCCACAGGCACTTGTGTGTGTGTGTGTGTGTGTGTGTGTGTGTGTGTGTGTGTGTGTGTCTGTGTCTGAGGGTCCAGTAGGAATGGTTAAATGAGCATACCTCTCCCTTAGTCTGGGCTATGGAGCAGGCCTCTGTAGACCCCCATCCCCCATGGCTCCCAGCAGTGGTGGTCATCTCCCCACAAGCTTGAGAACATTGTACACACTTCACAGACATCCCATGAGTCATCTCCATGTTGGTAGAGGTGGCAGCATTCTGTGTTTCGTGCTGGAGGAAGGGATCTCACATGATATAATCTCAGCAGACGACCGTGTCCCCTAGAGTTCTATCACCCGACACCCAGCAGGCCACAATGTAGAGAGGTCTGTGACGGTGTAGCTCTGAACAGACTCCTCTTGCTGGGGGTCACTGGAACACTCTGCCAGGGCTGTTCTATGTCCCTGCAGGCTGAGGGGCCCTGACCATACAGGGCTGGCTCCCTGTTCTCTAGGGCTTGGGAAAGCTGAGTTTGGGGTGGCTATCTTCCTGTGTATCTGACAGCTGCATGGTCTGGAGCTGGGCCCCCACTTCTGCAGGACAGCCAGCCCTGAAGGGACTGGGGGCAGGCCGCCACACCTCCCAGGCTTCTTGGTGAGGCTGCCGGATGGAGTCTGTGTGGGGAACAATCTGAGGATGACAATGGAGGAAGGGAAGGATCTTGTCCAGTGCTTCCTGTTTGCTTGCCGGACCAGATGAGCTCTGATAAGGCCCCCGGAACCTGTCCGCAACGGCCAGGCAGCCACCCACATCCCCCCAGGTGGCTCTGGCTCCAGGCTGACCTGAGCAAGCTCCAGTTTCTCCCAGGCAGAGTGAGATGAGAGGGTCAGTGGTGGGTGAGGAGGTGGCTGAGGGGGATTGCCCTTTTGATGCTCTGAGAGTGCAGAGGTGAAGATGGGAACAGGCGGGTGGTTCTCATTTCCCCTTGTTCCCACAGAACCAGGCTGCATTCTGTGCTGGCCACACACAGAGACTGAAGGGATTCTCCTTGAGAGACTCAGCATAAGCCAGTGCACAGCCACATGCCTCATTTTCTAGGGTTCCATACCCCTGCTGGACCTCAAGCTGCCTCAGGAACCCCAAATAAACTGCAGTGTTTCTTGAATGTTCTAAGCAAGTCTGGGATGGCATTAGTCATTATCACCAGGACCTGGGGACAAGCCTGCTGTCCTCCAGTGAGGTGTATGCGTTGTGTGTGTCTGTGTATGTACTCTGGCCCATCTGATAACTAGAATATGATTCAGTGTGAAAAGTAACCTAACTCTCTATCTGGGAAGACAGGGAGGGACCCAAAATAGACTGTGAAAAGGAAAAAGCCCATGGCAGACAGACTTTCAGATGTTCTGAAAACTTTGAGTCCTCACAGATCAGAAAAAGGTAGGTGTTTGTCTGGGTGCAATGCAAAGAGAGGGGCGAATGGACAGTACATAGGAGAGGTTAGTGTGATGGCAGATTTGGGACCAAATTCACAGGATGTGATAGAAAGAATAGACCCTTAGGTCAAGCTGTGGTGGGATGTCCCCTGTCTTGCCAGCCTGCAGGAAGCTGAGGCCAGAGCATCAGGAACTCAAGGCCAGCTTAGGGTACAAAGGGAGCCACCCCACATTGCTTCTCTCATGAATGTGGAGGTTAGATGTCTGCCCAGGTCTGTTTGGATTAAGGTCAAGGTGTAGTTGGCCCAGTTCCCCCTAGAGTCCCAGGGAAGGATTTGGCTCCTTATGTCTGTCCTTTTCATCCTTGATGGTTGAGGGAAGCATATTCCCAGCCTCTGTATCTGGTTCCCTCCCCCCGCATCCCCGTACTCCCTCCTCCCTGGCCCAGCCCCGGGGCCTTTGCACCTGCATTCCCTCCTCTGGGGTGTCCTTTTTCTGGGACTGTCAGATCTTCCAGAGGCTTGGACTGAGGTTTCCCTGTCTTCCAGTCCCAGGTGGCTGTACCACAGGACATGTTTGTAGGGCAAGGGGTAGGGGCTGGCAGGTGGCTGCATGAGAAGAGGGTGGAGAATGAATTCCAGAGTTGGACAGACGCTGGTAAACACTTGCTGTGAGGACCAACATTCAGCCCCCAGCACCTATGTAAAAATCCAGATGCATGGCAAACAACTGTAACTCCAGTGCTAGGGAGGCAGAGACAGGAGGATCCTTGGGGCTCCCTGGCCAGCCTGCCTAGCTGAATGGTGAGCTCTGGGTTCTGTGAGAGGCCTGGAGAGATGGCTTAATGGGTAAGAGCACTTGCTGCTCTTGCCAAGGACTCAGGTTCAGTTCTTAGCGCACATAATGATGCACAAGTCCAGCTCCAAGGAATCTGAGGCCCTCTTCTGGCCTCTGAGGGCACCTGCACTCATGTGCATATACCACACCTACACATACACGTAATTAAAAAAAAGAAAAAGAAAAGAAACCAAGGGAGGAGGCTGGAGGATTTAGTGAGTGAACTGTTTGCACACTTAAGGATCTGAGATGCAGACCTTTAAGAGTCTGGTCCCAGGAACTCACATTTTAAAAGCAACTGGTTCAGCAGCCTATGCCCCAGTGCTGCAGGGATGAGCCGTCACAGATGGGAGGTTCCCTGAAGCTCACTGACCAGCCAGCCTCGCCAAATCAATGAGCTCCAGGTTTAGTGAGAAATATTCTCCATAAAGGGTGGCGGCCTGGCAAGATGGGTCAGTGGATAAAAGAGCTTTCCACAAAAGCCAAATGGCCTGAGTTTGATCCCTGGAATGCATGTAAAGGTGAAAGAGAGACCCAACCCCTAAAATTGTCCTCCAACATCCACGTGAGCACCATGCCACCCCATCTGAACCCCACTAACAACAATGCATATTACAAAGGCGATTTATTAGATGGGCTTATGTGATATACTCTGGGTAGCCCAACAATGTCTATCTCATGCTAGCTTGGGTCCTTCCTTTCTCCTCATGTCTTGAATTGAATCCCAGGAAGCAGGGCTGAGGGGCAAAGGCTGGCTGAGCTATGGACCCAACTCCAGGTGCCTTTCTGACCTATGCTGGGGCAACCTGGGATGGGAGGCCTGTAGCTCCAGGCCCTCACTGGGATACCTAAGTATGGCACCCTGCCTCCAGGGAATCATTCCGACCATGGTCCCTCTGGCCCCTTCTGCCTGAGAGGGCATCATTGTCTTCTTCCCTGTGTCCATGGGCTCCTGCCTACATCCCTGGAGGCAGCCCAGTAGCAGCGATAGAAACTCTAAGTTTGATTTTGACTTTCTGACGGCAAATGAGGCTGATCCTGACTGGGCCCCAGAGCAGCAGTGTCATGGGGACACTTTCTGGCCCTTGAGTGAGCACTCACTATCTGTTGGGTGCTGGGAGCCCTGGCAGCCTGTGGTGGAGCACGTTCCCACTGGCCAAAGCTATTCTTAACAAGCCTCTGGGCTCCATAGCTAAAAATACCCCTGGCCTGTGGGAAATCTCCCCCAAGTTGTTTTTCCCTCTCAGGACTCACAGGCCTGTCCCTGTGGCCACTGGGGCACTGAAGGCACCATTGCTTCACCCCCTAGAATTAAGGGCCCAGAGGTCTAGGCGGAGGTGTGTCTTCATCAGGGGTCAAGGTGACTGACTGCCTTTGGAGGCCCTCAGAGAGCTTGGAAGGACCACAGAGTCTTCAAGTCTTTCGTGTTTGTGTTTCTGGAAACTGATTTCTGAAAGGGGCTAAAGTCCCTTTGGGATCCTGAGCACGGCCTGTGATGGAGTCCCTTGGGCACAGAGGTCCTACTTCAGAAGTCTCTTCTTGTCTCAGGGGACACTTGGTGGCTACACACAGGCCAAAGTTCTAAGTAGGCTTCTAGGACCACACCCACAAGTACCCAGGATCCTCTTCTTTCACGTCACGTAGTCCCCTGTAGTTGGCCACGCACAGGTGTAGAGACAGCCAACTGTGGCCTCAGGGCTCAGATCCCACAGCCAAGAGTGGAAACATGAGGCTCAGCTAGGTCTCAAGCTGGGGAAGGTTGGGCTGTGCCCAGGCAGCGCTCTGAGCCCTGCCTGCCCACCAATACTACTGCCGCCGCCACCACCACACTGCTGTCCCCATGGAGGCATCTTGGTAGTTCTGGCTTCTCATGTCCACGTCTGTGCTCAGGTCTCTGTGTCTTGCTGGTGGTTGGTGGGCCCTGTGTTCTCAGAGAGATCATTGCTCCTGCGGCTCTGAGGATGACAGCCCTTGTGTGTGTAGTGGCCTGTCGTGGCTCTGCATCCCAAGCGTAAGACCCTTGACAGCTGAGCATGGTGACAGCCCTAACAGGCGGCACAAGGAGCCATTGTGTGGGCCACCCGCTGGCTCTTTCGCAGCCTCTGCCCACATGGCCCAGGGGCCCAGAAGCTGCTCAGGACCTTCCCCAGAGCAGGACAAAGGCCCTTTCTCAGTGCCCTCTTGTTGCCCCAGGAGAGGCTGCGGGTGTGATCCCCACCTCAGGGACTCAGAGGAGTCACTGGGGGTAAAGGGTGCGTGGTGGCTCTAGGTGGCCCTGGCCAGCTTCCCAACCCAGACTGCTACAGCCAAAAGAGCCACTGGGAGTTTTGGCCAGCCCCACCCCTGCAACCATGGCTGCTGAGTAATCATTCCTCTCTAAGGCTTGAGATGTGCCAAGCCCTGCCCTGGGAGCCTGCTAAGTCCTTGGCAGACCATCCAGGAGGGAGGTCTCTGTTGCCTCAGGGATTCATACATGTCAAGATGCTCCTGATGTGAGTAACAGACAGGTGGCATAGGGGACTTAGTCACTAGACCCATAGAATGGAAACAGACCTCCATACCATGCCTCAGTTTCCCTCTCTACAGATCAGTAGTCTCTAAGGCAAAGACTCTGTCCTGATCCTCACAGAGACCTTTAAAGATAAGCAACACAGAGGTAGAGCTGGCCACCAGGCTGTCACAACAGGGTAGGAATGGGAGCCCTCCATTTCTCAGGGTTGTGAGGCCTCCAGCAAGACACCCCAAGGATCTGGCTTCTCTTGGACCATGGCAGGTTTCTGGGGGGGCTCCTGGAAATGTCACACTCAAGAGAAATCAGCCACAGCAAGGCCCTGTGACATGCCTGATGGATGTCAGGGCCTTGAGGAGTCTATTGGGGCCAACACCATATGCACTATGTGGCCCCTTCTCTGGTTCTAGGCTGGGATTGACCATAATGCACTTGCATGGGACCTGTAGATTTACCCCCTGCTTCATGGGCAAGGAAGGGGGTGTAAGGAGGGTGAGGGGGTACAGAGAGCATTTCAGCCTGACATCCTCAGGCCCAGGAGCAGCTTTCTTGTAACCCCGGTGGCCCCCTGTGGACTTTGTATGTCCTGTGTCTGCCCATGGTCCTGTTGGTGGCAGCTGGCTCCTAGGGGCTTCCTCTCCCTGCTCTGAGCTTTCCTTCCTGCCCTTTCCTCTTCACTGCCAGCTTCAAGCACCACACCCAAGCCTTGGGGACCTGCTGGGCTTCCAGCATTCTTCTGATGTTTTCATTTAGAGGATGCCCGAAAATACCCAGCCCGAGGGCGGGAGGCAGCAGCCACCATCAGGACCCCTGGGAATGAACTTGAAAACCCAGGCAGGGTGGGGCTGGGGAGCCCTGGATTGAAGAAACACTGACAGAGCAGGGAAACGGCTGGGGAAAGGACCCCTCAAGGAGGTTGGCCAGGGGAGGGGCAGGGCAGCTCTGGGCCAGGGGAGACCTTAGGAATGTGGCAGCTCATGCTGACTGGCATTCACATCTTCCTGCCTGCATCTGGGTAGGGCCTAGGCAGTCCCCAGTCCTGCCATGGAATGGGGCTTCTCATCTGTATTAGTTGGGAGCAGAACTGATAGAATGTATGCACACACACACACACACACACACACACACACACACACACACACAGCCAGGAGGCAGTGGCACACGCCTTTAGTCCCAGCACTTGGGAGGCAGAGCCAGGTAGATAGATCTCTGAGTTCGAGGTCAGCCTGGTCTACCGAGTGAGATCCAGGACAGGGACCAAAACTACACAGAGAAACCCTGTCTTGAAACACACACACACACACACACACACACACACACACACACACACACTCACTCACTCACACAGAATATTAGAGTGCCACTGTGGTCTGAGTAGCCCAACAGTGCCTGTCTCTTGAAGGAAAGGCCAAGGATCCCATAGTTGTTCAGTTCATGGATGACTGCTGCATCACTGGATGTCTCAGCAGTCCCTCCCGTTCTAGAGAGTGGTCAATTTTCAGTCCATGTTGGAATCCCCAAGTGGTTTCTATCTCTGGCGAAGGAATGCCTTGGCAATAGGATCGATGAACTTGCCATTGAGAGGGCCGGAAAGCATACCCAGATTTACAGTGCTTCTTTCCATCTCAAAAGATCCAGATTTAGGGTGGGTCTTCCTACCTCAAGCATCAAGAAAAGTCACAAGTGTGCCCAGATGCTTGGGTTTTTGTTAATTCCAGATGTAGTCAAGTTGACAACCAAGATTAGCCATCAGAGCATCTTTCCTGGGGCCAGGCTTACTTATCCCCAAGACTGTCCCCTGTCCCCCCACCCTGCAGACGATGTCTACCTCCTATGCAGAGCAAGGGTATATGTGTTGGAGGCAGGTCTCAAGTCA
This sequence comes from Onychomys torridus, assembly GCF_903995425.1. Lineage (NCBI taxonomy): Eukaryota > Metazoa > Chordata > Mammalia > Rodentia > Cricetidae > Onychomys > Onychomys torridus. The sequence continues at coordinate 122,718,235 of NC_050443.1, forward strand.
CGGGCGGGGTGATGCTCTAGGCCCCCACTACAGCAGCTGGCCAGGGTGCTTTTCAGCCACAGCTCTCCCAGCAGAAAGCTCTGTGTCATCTTTGCATAGAGATGTGGCTCGGTTGATAGTGTTCACTTAGCACACATACAGCCCTGGGTTTGATCTTTGGCACTGCATGAAGCAGGTGTGGTGGCACACATATGTGTAACCCCAGAACTCAGGAGGTGAAGGCAGGAGGGTCACAAGTTCAAGGTCATCTTTGGCTACATAGTGAGCTTGAGACCCTGTCACATACAAATGTACAACATCAAACCCCAGATGTAGTGAGTATTCATTTCACCTATGACCTTTGGGGTATCAGCCCCTAGGCCATGGCCCCTCAGCTAGTTTAAGACTAGCATGGTTAGCTCAGTCTGTAGAGCATGGGACTCTTAATGCCAGGGTCATGGGCTTGTGCCCCTTGTTGGGCATAAGATAATGCAGGAATTGAAATTCAGGTATACTGATAATGAATCTATTTATTAAGGGGTTATAAGGGGTATCAACTCACTGATATGGGAATAGCAATTTCAGTTGCAGAATCCCTGGAAGGCTGAGAACTGGTTGTTAGTTTTTAAGTGGCGCTAGGAACACGTCCCGAACACAAGACCACGGAAGAGTTTTATTAAAGAGGATAGAGGTGACAGGCCTGTGTGAAACACATGTGGGTGAGGAGATGGGGGGGGTGGAGAGAAAGACTCATGCAAGATGGCACCGGCTTTTTAAAGGTTGGGCCGTGCATGCGTACAGGAACGCCTGTGGGTACTCCACGCATGCACGTAGATTACATGGCTGCACGCACGCTTTATGCAAGCACATAAAGCCACAGAGTCCTGGTCCTGCGAGATGTCTGACCCGGAGATGGCTATTCTGAACTGGAAATAGTTAGGCGGTCCGCCGGGCAAGCCCAACCATGTGGACATGTAATTATCTATCACTGGTCCCATGCTGTTTCACACTGCCTGAGTCAGTCTCCACCATCCAAGAATGCACAAGAGAGAGAGAAGGCTCCCATGTACATGATCCGCAGGTCTTAAGCTAACAGACTACACACTAGAGGCTGGTACCCCAAGGTCACAGGTGGAATGAAAACCCACTGCATCCAGAAGCACTGTGTACCTCTGGACCTCAGTTTCTCCATCTGTCATGTAGGATTGGTTACTAATATCCTACCTGTTTGTGTGGCTAGGAGAGGGGCTCCAGAGGAGAGGCCCAAAGCTTGGTCCCTCAGTTGGTGCCGCCTGGTTGCATGTGGTCCTAGGACCTCTATAGGAGTTGTATATCTTCCCATCTGCCTGGTGACCCCCTGATGCAGCTGAGGTCATGGGCAAGGACTAAAGTAGGGCTCTAGCTTTCTTGTTCCATGATGGCTGGTCTTGGGAAGTCCTGGATAGTGTCTGGGAGTCAGAGTAGCGGCAGACATTTCATGGCCTGGGCAGACACCTCACTGCCTGGGCACACATCTCAGAGCCTGGCATCAGTTTCTTGCTTCTCCTTGGCCTTGGAGTTTAACTCTGACTCAGAGGTCTAGCCTCAGGCACTGGTCCATCTGTACTTAGTCACAGCCAACCTATGAGTGCAGCAGGGCCACCTCTGCTGTAGAGCTCCCCCAAAGCACCCACCACCTCCCTGCACCTCAGTAGTGTCTGCTCTTGGGCAGGGGTCTAAGGTGTGGGCTTGATGGAGCCTTTTCTGGATCCCCTGGGAAAAAGGCTTGTAGGGTGAGCGTTATTCGTGTCCAGCCTTGACTGAGAGAACCCATTCGAGCTTCTCCCTGTCAACTTTGACCTCACTCCTAGGTGAAGCCTCTTGTCTCCCTGACCCCTTCTGTTTTGCCTTCTGTGAACTGGGCACTGCACCCCCTGCTTGTGTGGGGATCGAATGGTTTAGTGTGCAGACAGCCTGCTTTGGAGGTCCTGGACTTGGAGCTCCAGTCCCAGGGTAGGACAAGATGCATGAGTGTGTGTGTCATGGATTTGAATGTAAGTCCTTTTCTTAGGAAGCCATTGGCCTGCCAAGGAGGTGAGGCCCAGATACAGATGGCTGCAAGTCCCATTTTGTGTACTAAATTCTCCACACACAGAGTGGAGGAGCAAACTAGAGATCTGGTGCCCAGTGGCCTCTGGGAAGAGGTGGCCTGTAGCTGACGATGGGGCTCCACACAGCAGACAAAACAGAGGCCGAGTTCAGGGGCCAGAGTGCCTGACTGCCTCACTCCTTCAGGCCCTCTTGGGCGGCGGCTGCCCAAGCCTTCAGGGCCTCTCTTCTCTCTTTAGAGGTTGTTGGCCCTTTCCTTTGGCCCCAAACACCCCTACTCCACCTCAAAAGTCCTGAGGAGCTATTTCACAGAAAAAACCTTCCATTTTATAGATATTGAGAAGGGGAATCTCACCTAGCCTATGCTAGCCTCAAACTCTCAATGTAGCCGAGGATGATCCTCCTGCCTCAGGCTCTAGAATGTCGGAGGGATTGTAGGTAGGTACTACCACACCCAACTCCATTTTGTGGCTTTTGTTTTGTGGAGCACAGGATCTTACTTTATAGCCCAGGATCACCTGAAACTTACTGTGTGGACTAGGCTGGCCTCAAACTTGCAGCTATCCTCCTGCCTCAGCCTCCTGAGTGCTGGGATGACAGGTGTGTAGCACTATGCCTGGCTAGCAGGATTTGGTGAAAATGCCCATAGTCAGTATCTTGGGAAACAGGGCTTTCCCCTTTCCTTTCTGAGGCCAGTGACAACTCGGACTTCAGTTGGAGCAATGTCAGACCACTCTTGTAGCTAATGATCGTCAATGTATGGCATGGTCCACTGTTTATCCAGAGAGCAAACACTGGAGGTGGACAAGGAGGTGCTAGGGCCAGGGGCACTTAGGAACTGGACTCCCCATACTCATGCAGATCACTGGGCCTTGGACAAATTTCTTCCCTACTTGGGCCTCTGGGCCCTCATCTTCAGGCATCAGGGAGAATCTCTGTCTCTGGGAGGTCAGAGCTGCTTGGTGGGGAGGCTGAGCCCAGAGCTGCCTGGCTCTTGGCTCTTCCCAGGCTCTCTCTACCTGGAAGGCTGCAGAACATGGGACTTGAGGAGTCCAGTGGCACCATGAGGGGGCCAGGTCCTGCTTTCTGGCTCACAGCATAGACTCCAGGTCCTTCCCATCCCCTTGCAGCCCTGAGGGAAAGAGCTGCTGTGGTGGGTGTGTAGAGCTTGCTTGCAGGGGCTCTTGGCTGGGCTGCCTCCGACCAAAGCCCTCCTTTGAAACTCCTCCGACAGCTCATGGCTCTTGGCCTCAGCTTACCTGGAGGCAACTGCAGCCACCCTCCAGCCAGCTTTGAGGGTCTTTCTCTGTCTCAGCTTCCTCTCTGGGAATATGCTTGAACAAATGCTGTAAACAGATAGAAAGATTGCCATCCATCGGCCTAACCCTAATCAAACAGGATGTGGCTGGAGCTGCCTGTGCAGTGGCCCCAGAGGGCAAAGAACCCCTCTGGCTATTCATCTAAGCACAGTGGCCCTTCCCTCTTTCCCCAGCCTCTAAGGCCCGAGGCTGTAACCACCCATGGCAACACCCTTCAGGAACACTCCCAAGAGGTTCCTGGGGACAGAAGAGTCCAGCGCTTCATGGAGGTGTCCTCTTCCTATATTTGGCCAACAATGCCCTTGTGCTTCTTGGGCATGGTTATCTCGCCAACATCTGGAAAATGTTCACCATTTGATCCTTAAGGAACCTACATGGTAGGGTCTACATGATCCCACTGCAGAGCAGGACACAGAAGCACCGAGATTTGAAGTAACAGGCCCGAGGGTACAGAAGTTGTATGTGTAGGAGCTGGGATCCCATCAGGGGTTGAGGGCTCGGGAGAGAGTCCATCCTGGAGAGAGAGAACTTGGGAAGAAAGATCAAGAGGCTGAGGATCAGGACCCTGATAAACAAAGGCAGAGGCTCTATTCCATGACAAGAACGTGGTTGATCCTCAGATGCTGTGGTGCTGCCAGAAGGGACTCCCAGAGCAACGAGCACAATGCTCTTCCTTCTGCTGAACTCAGGGCCTCGGCATAGCCAAGAGTTACAGGAGAATTATGACCCTCCGCTTCCCAAATTCATTCGCTGAAATCTTAACCCCCGGATCCCACAGCGAGTCCTCATTTGGAGACAGGGTTTGCTTGGATGCAGTTAGGGTAGAATAAAGGCCCTAGTTCACGTGACTGTCTTCAGACTAAGAGGAGGTTAGGAATCCGAGATGCACAGATGAGCGTGTGAGGCTCCAGGGAGAAGATGTCTATGAGCTGAGGAGAGAAGTTGTGAGCAGCCAGACAGGCCACATTTCAGCCTTGAACTTTTGGTCTCCAGGACTTTGGACAGTGAGTGAAATCGCTGGGGCCATCAGGCTGTGGTGCTTTGCATGACAGAGGCTGCAGAGAGAGGCAGTGGGTAGGGTGCTCTTTCTAGCGTGCATGGGTTGAGGGCACCTGTGCAGCCTGATGCTGCTCCGGGGCAGGGCTCCACTTGCTGTCTGTTTGGGTGGTCATTAGCTAGGTATTAGTCATCTTTTCTCTATAGGATATGAAAGCAAGAGCTATAAAGGCGCATGTACGTATTTATGTATTTTTGTTGTGGATGCAACTTAACAAATGCCTGGAACTGCAAACACATTCTGTGTTAAAGGTTCTAATGGGCTTCGTCTCTCTAGGAAGGGGGGCCATAAACTGCAGCAACCAACCTTTCTTCATCTTTTTCCATCCCTCCATCCCTCCATCCACTCACTGATCCATCCATGCACTTCCCATCCATCCCTCCACACACCCATCCATCATCCATCCACCTGTCTACTCATCCACCTACCTACCCACCACCCATCTGTCCATCCATCTACCTACCCACCACCCATCTGTCCATCCATCTCTCCACTGATTCATCCATCTATTCATCATCCATCAGTCTACTTACCCATGCACCTACCTGCACACCATTCACCCCTCCATCCTTCTCTGCCTCCCTCACCCCCATCTAAGGAACTGGGAAGACCTCAACTGGGTACGGATGGAGCCTTGGCCATCCAAGCTACATTGATGTGGACTACCAGAGGTTCCTGAAGGTGACTGAGTCTGCAAAGGGGTGTGCCTGTCCCTGCTAGCACTGGAAAGCTGAGGAAGTCACCCTGGATGCCCCACCCCTCCCTGGCTGGTCATGTTCTGCACACACTCGGAGGACCCAGAAGCAGCTCTAAGGTTCTGCCTTCCAGGGCGCCTCCCTACTCTCCCCTGTAGAGTGGCAGACGCTGTTAGGGCTCAAACTGGGGGCATATGACTAGCCAAGGTGGCTATGTAACATATCAAAGCTGGCTGCCAGGTTCTCCCATCATCCCTCAGACCCTACCTATTACAGAAAATGGTTGGCATACCCTGCCCCTACCCTAAACTTCTCCAGCCCAAGGGCTGAGCTGTCCTTCCCCAACCTGCCCTTCCCTATATAATCCAGCCATTTTGGTTTTCCAGTCCTTTTTTCTACCCTTTAAAACCCTCCTGGTTTCTTGATCTCCTGGTCCCCTGGCTCCCCCCCCCATCTCCTCTCATGGCCCAGATCAGGGTCGTGCTCCCTCTGGACCCTCCCACATGTCTCTGGCTATGTTCTCCCTTTTATCTACAATAAACCTTCCCCTTCACCATAGATAGCAGCTGTCATGTCCTCCTTTTTCTTTTCTTTTCTTTCTTTTTATTCACTTACAAGGTTGAAAGAGTGAAGTTGTGAGGGGTTCAGCTGTGCTAGGTGTGGACATGCCTTGTGTGGCCAGCACAGCCAGCATCTCTGTCTGAGCCCCTCTCCCATAGCAGGGGGCCTGGCCTCAGGACCCGGCTTTGGGGGATGAACACTGAATCCTGTCCCTCTCCAGGCTGGTGCCTGGGGTCTGACTGAGACTCTCTTGGGAGTCAGGAGACCCATTGCTCCTTCAGCTTCCTTAGGTCACTGTGCAAACGACCCTGGCCACACCAGCCTCCCACAGACTCCGCTGTAGAACAAGGGGCACCTGCCTCTGGGGTTAAGTAGATTCTACTCAAGGGGCTGCCTCCCTCAGCCCAACAGCAGGCAAGGAGCCTAGATGAACATCGCTCACCTGTCTAAGAGCTTCACTGGGAAGCGTGTTTAGATTGCAGATCCCGCTTACACTTTCATCCTGGGGGTGGGAAGAGTCGGGGAGAGGAGAGCTAACAGTGAACGTCACTCTCCCCAGAGTCAGAGGCTCCGAGAAGACATGAAGGGTCTGAGAGGAACCCCTCAACCTTGCTCAAGGAACTTTTCCCAGCATGCCAAACGGAAGATGACACTGATTCTCACTGGAGTCCTTGGTGCCCCTGAAGGCTGTAGTCACACCCCCAGGAGCCCTGGGCACCACTCCAGGCCAGTTGGGACTCCTGTGAACCGTCCCCGGGGAGCTGCAGGGCCCTGAGATGCTCTTGCTCTGGGTCAGGCCTGCAGAAAGGTCAGAGATGTGGTGGGAACTGGCTGCTGGCTCCAGTCTGGCTCTTTGTCATGTCTTTGTCTCGGTCCATGACACCTTCATCATTTGCCCATTCCCCCCCCCCCCCCGCCACCAGCTCCTGGGAGCGGCCAGGGCCTCCACTTGGTTCAGAGTGCAAAGCAGATGAACCGTCAGAGGGGCTGGGCCGTTGGCCCAGCAGCAGGTGGTGTGTCCCTGATGGGCTTCGCTCACACTGATGCTGAGGGAGAGAGGAGTTGGTGAACTCTACAGATGCCCATCCTGTGTCAGCACCACAGCCAGAGGGACAATGGGTGGCAGACTCTGTCCCCACATCAGAGACATTCACACCCAGGGCTCAGGGGACACAGAGGCAGCTTGTTAGGAGGCCAGAGAAGGTGGCGTGGGAACCAGGGGAAATCAGGTCTCCCTGGTGTCCTGGAGGGGTTGGCTCTCCAGCAGGATTGCAGGCCAGGAGATCCATACCTGCTAAGCTGAGACTTAGAGGCTGGCATGACCACACAGCACCCTCCCAGATGGAGCTGCGGTACCAGTGGGTAGACATCCCTCAGACATGGAGTCTTGTGTGTCAGGATATCCTGAGACTCCAGCCCCAGATGGAGCCCATAGGCGTTTTGATGGTTACCTCCTGTCTCTCTTCTCATAAATGCCCCATTTATTGCCCTAGAGCCACATTGCTGAATTGTTTCATCAAATTCTGACTTCACATATAGTTGCCCTCCATATATTACTTTCTGGAAAAAAAATTTTGTTTGTTTTAGGTGATAGTATCGTTCTCTGCACGCCAGGTTTGACTTGAACTTGAGATCCCCCTGCCTCTGCTTCCCGAATGCTGATCACAGACTTACGTCTATGATCACAGACTTACGTCATCAAGGCCAGGTTTATGAAAGAAGCCCTTTTGGAAAGTGAAAGTTTATGCATCTGGGAAGAAGTCCTCTGCCCAGGTGGAGGCTGGGCATGAAAGAAACAAGAGGCTGGTAGAGACTCTGGGCTCAGCATGGAGCGAGAGGATACAGATCCTTCTGGTGTTAGCAGTGCTATGTGCTAGGAGCCAGAGCAGCTACTCTTCAGTGTATGCCGAGAGTGGGGGAGCTGTCCCTCACCCCTGCTTCAGCATCCTGCGGGGCCAGCTGTCATCATTCTTGGGGTCTTGGCTTGCTGACCTCTCCAGCGGTAGTGACTCTGTCCTCATCCCTGGTGCTTCCTGCATGGAGTGAGAGCTCCCTGGGGGAAAGCACAGGACCCATGCCCAGGGCTTTTCCCTGGCACGTAGCTGGCAGGCACTGTCTAGACAGGAGCCATGTGATCCCACCCCTCATGCTGTCCTCAGTCACACCTGTGCTCAGGACCCTGTGCCTAAGCTAGCACTCTGAAATAAAGTCTACCTTTCTGTTTCTCATAGGGACACTTTTCCCTTCTGAGTGTGACGTGACTAGCTCTGCTCTTTCTGACCCAGGGAAGATGCATTCAGAGTCTTCTAACCCGGCATTCTGCTTTTTTATGGATGCTGGGGTATGTGACATCTGCCCGAGATGGTTTGGAGATGGAGTAGGCACGCTCTTCAAAGGCTGGCATGGGTACTGGGAACTTGGTCTCCAGTGTGTCAGTGCTGGAATCTTGGTCTCTAGGATGGGGTGCAGAGAATGCAGAGCCAATCCCTCCATGGTAGTCAGGAATTTCACTCAAAGAAGAGATGTTCTTGGTTCTCCAGAACATTCTTCAGGCAAGCTGGGGAGCCCATGGAGCTAACTCTGCCTCTGTGCCCATCTGTGCTTGAGTCTGGGAATGACCCGGACTCACCCTCCTCACTGGGTGGTCTTCCCTCGAAGTACTGCCGGCGGGAAGCGGGACCCTCAGAAGTTCTGACCGTGATGCGGGCTTCCGTAAGCAGCGCTCATGGTGTCCTAATTTGTGGGAACAATGGACCCCATCCAAATTAATGACCCCTGGCTGGTCCCTTTGGGCGTCTTTGTGTGCAGACTGCAATCAGTGAGACCTCAGAATGCTGGCCTAATTTGGAGGGCCCATCTTACCATCACATTCGATTTGGGTGACCCGAACTGACAAGCCACCACCGCCTGCAGGCAAAGTCTCCATCAGAGATGAAGCCTTCATAGTGGCCTGCCTTGCATGTCTGGAGATGATAGAGGGGGAGGAGGTAGCCAATGGGGACAGTGGAGGGTTAAAAAAGATCTATAGCCAGACCCCACCACCACACTCCCATTCCACTCACTTGGAGAGGTCTCATCAGGGTTCAAGAAGAAGCAACACATTGGTCAGTTTAGGGATAAGGAGGAGGCCATTGCCTTAGGCACAAGTGCTTAGCAAGAGACCATTGCTGTTAGGTCAGTGTCTGTGTGGGGCTCTGGGATGGATGTGGGCCTAGGAGGCACCCAGCAGGAGAAGATCTGGGACTCATGGTGTCTAACCCCGGTCCCCTCCTCCAGGGAAGGGCAAAGTAGAAACTTGTGAGCTGGTTCTCACTTGAGTCCCCATGAGGGTGCCTTCTGAGGTTTGGCTGTACCCGTGAGCCCTTCTCCAATGTCAGACAAGCAGCAAGTGTGGCCTCAGTAAACCTTTCCTTGTCTCTTGGGGGTCCCTGTCACTTCCCATGACTTGTAGCATGTACTTGCTGTGTTCAGCAGAATTTTCCCACAAGTGGAGCCTGAGACAAGGATTTGGTCTATGTGCTCACCCAAAACTGAAGGCCCGTGTCCCCAAGGTGTTGTGCTGAAGACTTAATGATAAATGTCATGGTATTTGGAAGTGGAGCCTTGGCAAGGGAGTGGGTCATGAGGTTGGTGCTCCATAATGGCATTAGTGACCTTCTAAGAAGATACCCAGAGGAGGATATAGGGGAACTCAGACTGCAGAACCAGGAAGTGGCCCTCACCACACCAGATCTGACCTTGGACTCCTGTGACTAGTGCTTGTGTGGGCCACCAGTTCATATTCATGGTGTCTGAATGGAAAGCGAGCTTTGGTATCTGAAGACGTTCTGGGGAGCGGCAGCGGGAAGAGAAACATGAGTTCCCAGCTTCTCCAACTGTGTCCATCTCTGATAGGGGCCTTGTTAGATTCGGGCAACTGCCTAGAAACTTTTCATGGAGTTGGTGAAACACTGTGTGTTAGTTGGGTTTTCTATTACTGTGATAAAATACCATGACCAAAAGCAAGTCGAGGAAGAAAGGGTTCATTTCACCTTACACTTCCAGCTAACAGCCCATCACTGAGTGAAGTCAGGGCAGGAACCTGGAAGCCAGAACTGATGCAGAGACCGTGGAGGAGTGCTGCTTACCATCTTGCTTCTTATGGCTTGCTCAGAGTGCTTTTTCATACATCTCTGAACCACCAGCCCAGGGGTGGCCCCACCCACAGTGGGCCGTGTCCTCTCACATCAACCACTGATTAAGAAAATGACCCACAGATTTGCTTACAGCCCAATCCGGTGGAGGCATTTCCTCAACTGAGGGTCCCTCTTCCCAGATGTCTCTAGCTTGTTAGCTTGTGGCAAGTTGGCATAAAATTAGCCAGCACATTGTCCCATTGGCCAAAGCACAGCTGTGGTGCAGGCGCCCACACTGTCCTAGGAGGAGTGGCTGCGTGGCACGTGGCACGTGGCAAAGGGTGTCGGTGGAAGGGCTGGGAGGCAAGCCACTTTCAAACTCATCTCGTCACAAGACTGGGTAGGCCTGTGATCTGCTCCTAACTGGTTGATCCAACACCTTTATGTCCCAGATGCTCCCCCATGGCCACCTCTGCTTGATCCTCTAGCCCCTTGGTATGGCTACTACATGCCTAGCACTGCTGTGTGCCCCCCTCGGCTGAATTCCGTTCCTCTTCCTGTCCTCTGGACACCCTTACCTTCAAGGCTGTACTGGGTGCCACATCTCCACAGGGCTCCCCTCGTCATCCTGGGTACGCTCACATCTGTTCAAACATTGCTTACCTCCCCCTCACCTAATTCTAGATGGAGCTGTATCTGTCTCTTCTGTGACATGGTGAAGCCCTGACTGTTGGCAACTGGCATCCATGTCCAGTTCACCTTGTGACCCTCTCCCAGGTCTCTCAGTTCCCAACATTCAGGAAGTGCTCTCAGGCCCCCAGCCCCTGCCAAATTAAAAGAACCAAGAGATGAAGGCGACAGTTGTGGTCAGTTGCAGAGTCTTGTTTTTATTTGTTGATCTCTGAGACAGTCTCTAATAGCTATGTAGCCAAGGATGACCTTAAGCTCCTAGTCCTCTTGCCTCTGCTCCTTCAGTGCTGAGATCACAGGGGTGCTCACATTGAGTTACAGGGTGCTGGGGATCAAACCCAGGGCATTGGCAAACTGAGCTGCATCCGTAGTTCCTGGAGTTTTCGGACAAAGTGACAGCTGTTTGGGGAACACATCGACTCATGTCGGCCATGTTTCTCCAGGTCAGGGCTTCTCACCCCTGAATTCACCCTTGCTTAGAGACCCAGAGGAGGTAAAACAGGCCCCCCATTTCCAATACAGTGTTGAAGACGAGGCTGCACCATGACCCATGAGACAGCCCAGGCTGTTTGTGTGACGTGATTTAGTCCAATTCAGTTCAGTTCCCTCAAGTTCCACCCAGCATTGTGCAACCGAGAAAGCCTTTCCTGAGTATGACTGAGGGGTGACAGGCTAGCCTGAACCTAAGGGCTAGCCTGGGCCCTATCTTTGTTGTGGTCTAGGCTTTGGGATGAATGATCCCACTGCCTTCTGGGTTCTTCTAATCCACTGGAGCCAGAAGTCCTCAGAAAAGGGAAGTCCAGAGTGGGGGAGCAGGCATAGACTGAGGCTCCCAGAGACCCAGCCTTGGACCCAGCATGGACTCTCTCGAGCAGCTTCTATATTCCCATGGGCTCATCCTTGTGTGCTGCTGTTATGTCTCTGATGTTGGATGGTGTGCTGGCATCTGGGTCTTCCTTGCACAAACCTGGATGGATTCACAGCTGTCATGCACAGTCCAGGGGGCCCTGCACTTCCTCTGGTGTGGTCAGGGCAAGGTGAGGGTAGGGGTAACCTTGGAGCTGAGTCTTAGGGTAGAGCTAGAGGCAGTCCCCCCCCCCTGAGAAAAGGAAGATAACAACTATGAAAGATGAGCTCTTCACAGTCAGCCACATAGACACGAGTCACTATGTAACAAACATGTCTAGCACAGACATGGGCAGCCATGACAGCTGAGGAACGTAGGTGAGGCCGGGCCCAACAGGATGGGTGTCTACTTTGGGCTGTGTTCAGTCCTGTTTTCACCATCACCTGGCTTTGGGTGGGCGGCTTGCCTCACCTGGCCTGAACCTGGGCATGGCCGTGGCCTGCTTTCCAAGTCTGTGGCTCTCAGGAGGCGGGGGACATCACGATGTCACCAGTTACGTCCCTCTCTTCTGTCACCTTGACTTCCCTGCCATGATGGGCTGTAGCCTCGAACTGGGAGTCGGAAGAAACCTTTCCCCTCAAGCTACTTTTGCCAGAGGAGTTTCTTGCGGCAGCAAGAGAAGAAAACCTCTGAGGCCCACTCAGGCTTGCTCCAGGGTCAGACATGCAGCTAAGGACTGCAGGAGAAATGGGGACGGGCCTTTCCTCAGGCCCCTGAGGCTTCCAGGCCTCAGTTTCCCCACTTAGATGATAAAGTGGTTAGATGGGGTCGTCTTCAAGATGGGAGCCCTGAAGACTTTGCTGCCGCAACCACAGGAGTAGTGTGAGCACCAGGTTCACCAGGCTAGGGGAGAGTGCTACATGAGGGCTGTGGGCTGCACCCCAGTGGAAGAGGGGAGAGTAGCCAGATCAGGGTTAGTGTCTCCAGTGTCTCTGGTGATTACCCCGGGCTAGCTATCCTGCCGCCTTTGGCTCCATACTGCTATGGGAGTCAAAACAGCTTCTTCCAATTCGAACAGGGTCCATTCTGCTTCTGTGTCGTGTCAGGTGGAACCCTCCTCTCAGTAGACCTGGCCCCCATTCCACGCCCACACCTTCAGGCCCTGGAGGCCTCAGAGAGCAAATAGTCCCGCTTTCTTGTTCACCAAAGCCTTGGGTGGTGCAGCAGGCATGAATGAATGCATGTGTGAAGGAAGGAATGAATGAATCAACGAACTTGCCCAAGATTTACTGTCCAGGTTCGACTTTGAAAGGAACATGGAAATTACTCCGTTAGAGGGCTCTGCAGGGCCAGCAGGGAGATGGCTGTCGTAAAAGCTCACGAGAACCGTGTTCCATTCCCAGTACCCACATAAAAGGACGGAAATCAGCAGACATGGGAGTGTGCACCTGTAATCTCAATAATGGGGAGAGAGATTCAGGAGGATTCCTGGGGCTCACTGGCCCGACAGCCTCACCAAATCAGTGCGCCCTAGACCAGCAAGAGACCCTGGCTCAAAACAAGATTGATGGTGCCTGAGGGATGACCTCTGAGGGATGACCTCTGAAGCGTCCTTTGGCTGTACAAGCATGCATACGTGTACATGTGAAGCCCTCCCCACATTGCACCTGTGTACATTTGCAAACACACATAATCAATAAAAACAAAACGCTCGATAGTTTACATGTGACTGATAGTTCTACTTTTTGGTCATGGGCACTGGGCTATCCAGGTCTCGCGGGCACCTTGAGGGTGCCTGGGAACCTCTGGATTTTCTTACCAACTTCTTGGCATTGGAAGTTTCCCTCCAGCAACCTCTCACCCTGCCAGAGCCCTCCTGCCCTCACCAGCAGGGGCTGGCCACCAAACCAGGCCAGCCAGTCCACTCCTGCTCGAAGGCCAGGTGGCGTGGTGGCCACTTGTCGCCAGCCTGCTTGGGGCGGCTTTCATTCAGGCCTGAGGAGCCTGAGAAAGTGTGGGGGCGGCTTTATCCCTGGAGCCAGGCCGGCTCCTGGGAAGTATTGAAGGCGCGTTATTCAGGCTGACACTTGGCGTCTCCCTCAGCGGGACAGTGAGGGACAGCCCACTCGGGGATCCGGGCTGGCCTTGTGCATAGCTGAAGGTTTTTGGAGAAAAATGTAATAAATCACAAAAGGCCACTTTGTTGTGGTGGAGGGCATCGGGACGGCCGGACGCGGCCGGCTCCATCACTGCTTCTGATGGGCTGGGATTTAGTGGTCTCTTTCTTCGCTCTGTCAGGGAGAACAATGCCCAGTCGCACCAAGGTTTCCATTATAAATCACCATGAGCCCTGTGGAATTCCCTCCCCACCCTGGGGCTTCAGCACAGACACTGAACGTGAGGCCCGAGGCCCTTGCTGCCCAAGGCCGCTTCGGGGGGCCGCCTGGACGGGAGGGGAGGGTTGGGGGCTTGGGGGTTGCCTGGCCTTGGTCTGCTGAGTGCCTGATGCAGCTCCCTGGACCCCTCCCTACCCGTGGGAATAGAGCCCTCCAGCCTCTCTGATATCCATCCCCTAAGACAGGAATATGTCATGGAAAACAAGGGTGGGCAGGCCTGCCCACCTTATGGATGAAAGATCAGGAGTCTACCTTGATGCCTGGAGACAGGTCTATGAAATTGCTGGTGCTTGCTCTACTGTCTGTCTGCACTATACCAAGTTTTTTATTTTATTTTATTTTATTTTATTTTATTTTATTTTATTTTATTTTATTTTATTTTATTTTATTTCATTATTTTAAGAAGGAGCGAGAGAGAAAGTGGAGAATTTGGGGCTGGAGAGATGGTTCAGTCAGGAAAGTGCTGGCCACATAAACATAAGGTTCTGACTTCTGATCCCCAGCATCCACACAAAACACAGGCCATCATGGCATGTGCTTTCAATGCTGGAGATGTGGAGACAGGAGGATCCCTGGGGCACACTCCAGTCTAGCCAAGTTATTCAGCTCCAGGTTCATAAAACCTTGTCTTAAAAAATAAGTCGGACAGCAGTCAAAAAGGACACCAGGTGTTGGTTGACCTCTGGCCTCCACAGGCAGACACACATGTGCATGTACCTGCACACACACGTACACACACCAACACATGCACACACAGAGTTATACACATACAGACACGCGCCAAGAAGAAAAAGATTGGGGCAGGGTAAGGAAGGAACACCAGTGACCTGCAAGGGTCACATGCGGTTCTGGGGGGCGGGGGCAGGAGTAGGTTTAGGCTTCCTTGACTCAAGCTGCAAAAAGGTGGCCTCCTCCTCCAAGCTGCACTCTGTGGGGATAGTGTCTTATTTACCTGCTCTGCTTTCTGGGAGCTGCTCCTGCTGTGTCTGAAAAGACACTCCTGTCTGTACCTGAGACCACATGGACAGGGACTCAGCTAGACCAGGAATGGGGTCCCCTGGCCATGTCCACTGATGATAGGACTTCCCCAAATGGCTGAAGGCCATGAAAAGCAAACTTGGAGGTTTGGGAAAGTCCTTGGGTGTGAAAACTGCATACAGTCCTCCTTGTGGGCTCTAACTGACGCAGGATACCCAGGAACCCAGAGGGAGACCTGGCCACCCTCCAGCCATTCTAGATCCCAGATCAGGTAAAGTGTAGACGAAAAGGGAGGGCTCAGGGATGTTCTGGGGCCCAGTGTCTTTGGGGTCCCCAAGGTTGGAGAGGGATTGTAGGGCTACACAATGACCACATGGATGCTCCCAAGGCTGGAAGCTCCCTGTCCACACTTGCCCTTAGGCTGTTGTGTGCCTTTGTCTTGGTGCTTCCTCAATGACACTTCCCATGGTTGACACTGATGACATCTGAGGTCCCAAGTAGTCATGTGAGCTGCAGTGATTACCCCAGGGGGTGGCTGCAACCCTGCATTGGTTCTTGGGGTTTTACCAGGCCCCCCGCCCTCCACCATGTGGCATGCTCAGGAGCACTGTTTATCTTAGTGGTTATTTCCAGAGCTCTGGGGACCCATTGCCTGCTGACCACCCCACTCTTCTGATCTGTGCTGTTCCCAGGGGTGCTCATGAGCCATCAGATCATGGCAGGGTGTGGCTGAGACTCACTTAGCCTCTGCTGGACATGGGCAGGATGTCCCTCAGTCATCTAAAACAAGGTTTGATCTTGACCCCAGGTTTCTCTCCCGGGTGTCCAGTCAGAGACCATCCTGTTTCTCCATGTCTAGCTCCTGCTAACATCCTCCTCCTCAGGTCACACTGGTTCCTCTACTGGCCTTGAGCAGACATGGCTGCCCAGCTGTCCAGAGGCCTCTCTCTCAACCCTGACAGCTTGGCTTCATGCTGAGGCCCCAAGTGCGCAGCAGGTCAGATGTCTCAGCATCTCCCACTGGAGTGATCTTGGATGTGGTGCTCTGACTCTGTGCCTCCGTCTCACTATCTGTAAAGTGGGGCCATACTGTCATATCCTGACTAGTGTAGCCACTGTCACCCCCTTTCTGTCCCCGATGCCCTCATGGTGGAGAGATTTTTAGTCATCTATGCTTCTCCTGTGGGTCCTGCTTAAGCACCAGTCCTTGACCACCTGCCTGCTTGATTCTTTGTCTTTATTTCAATTGAGCTACTCACTGCGAGTGAGCGATCAGACGTTTCTTGTTGAATGCATGCATGCATGCATGCATGAATGAATGAACCACTTCCCCAGTGGCTAGAGCAGTGCGTGGTGGATGGCAGGTGCCTGTCAAGTCTTGCTGAATGTCACCTGTGGACAAATGAAGCTCTGGGCTTTTCTTCTGTTGCACAGGAGCCTGCTCAGAGATCACGGTCCAGACCCCACAATCCAGATCTCCTCAACTCACTGTCTTCTGAGCAGAGGCTGCTGCTGCTGCCTTCTCTGCCGCCTCCCCTCTCTGTGGCTGTTTCTCCCCAGCCTTTTGTTCCTCTTCAGATCTAGAACTTGGCTGAAAACTCCATTCACACCCCAGTGACAGGTAGCTGTCCTGATCAAAAAGAAGGTCTGATGTCCTAGACCCCGTGCATCCCATATGCCAGCCTGGGAAGCACCATGCTCATCCTGGGACCTCAGAACCCAGCCTCTGAGACTTTCTGGGGCCTTGGTAAAGGGCAGTGAGGGGCTCTTATTTTATTCCCATCTTTCCTGGCCAGCTCCATATCTCGATCTCCCCAAGCTGCATTACAGGAAGTTTTTGTTCTGTCTCAACAGTCTGCTGTGTATCCCAGGCTAGACTTGAACTCACTATGTAGCTCAGGCTGCTTAACTGGGCATCGAGGTGAGTGGGCAGTAAAACCTTTGGGGAGTGCTGCACCCAGGAGCTGTTGGTATTTGAGGATTTGGATAATAGTCTTGCTTTGGGGTTCATGACTTCCCCCTATAGGTCACCCCTTGGGTTTCTGGAGTCCCCTGGTAGGGCCCCTGAGTCAGGGAGGCCCCCAGTTCACTGCATGCACTCATTTCTCCCACCTAACTGGAGACCGCAGGCCTGGCTGTGCTGACAGCCAGAGTTGGCTCCAGATGCTGCTGCCATGGTAACCCCGGTGGATGTTCTCCTAAACAATTCAGTTACTGGAGGTGGTTTCTTTGCAGACTGTGCCAGCCAGCCAGTATGCCAGGACAGTGGATGGGAGGTGGAGAGGGAGGCAGTATCTTTCCTAGGGCCTTTGGTCCAACCCAGGCCTGTCCTCAGAAAAGTGATCTGGAGAAGAGGAAGGATGCTTTGGAAAAATGTGCTGGGACCTGCAGGATAGCTTCCAGAGAGATTCTTCGAGAGGCTACATCCCTCCAAGGAATGGGGAAGCTTCTGCCCTCCATGGCCATTCAGATATTGCTAGGGTCAGGGGAAAATGTCTGAGATGCTGGTCTGTCTCATGGATGCAGCACCCCAGATCTTGTCATCTGTTGATGGTGTCACATTATTATTATTTCTTCTTCCTTCTTTTTCTTCCCCTTCCCTCTCTCCCACTTCCCCCTCCCTCCTCCTCCTCTTCCTTTGCATCCTCTTCCTCCTCCTTCTCCTTCCCCCTCCCCCTCTCCCTCTGCCTTCCCCTCCTTTTCTTCTTCTTCTTCTTCTTCTTCTTCTTCTTCTTCTTCTTCTTCTTCTTCTTCTTCTTCTTCTTCTTCTTCTTCTCCTTCTCCTCCTCCTCTTTCTCCTTCTTCTTCTTCTTCTCCTTCTTCTTCTCCTTCTTCTTCTTCTTCTTCTTCTTCTTCTTCTTCTTCTTCTTCTTCTTCTTCTTCTTCTTCTTCTTCTTCTTCTAGGTTGTTCTCACTGTGTAGCCAAGGCTGGTCTTCGAACTCACAACAACACTCTTGTTTCAGACTTCTGAGTGCTGGGGTCACACCTTTTTTGTTTTCAATTTCTTGTTTGAGACCATCTCACCCTGTAGTCCAGGCTGGTCTTGAACTCACTTAATAGCCTAGGCTGGACTCAAAGTGGTGGCAATCCTCCTGTCTCAGCCTCTCCAGTGCTGGAATGACAAGTGTGACAAACCACGTTCAGTTTAAGATTTCAGTTTTCAGAAAGTGGCTTGGGTGAGTGTCAGGCATCGGAGTAGAGCCATGCTGGCTGCATTGAGAGGAAAGACATCTTCAGTGAGCCAGGGCCCTACCACACAACCATCTGTGCCTTCCCGCTCTGATGTGCCAGGTGCCATGGGTCACACTAGACCTGTCCACATGAACTCAGCAGTGGTGGCTGTGAGGGCTGAGGGGCTGCAGCGGTTTTCTTTCTTGTGTGTGGATGGCATATGGGTACCCGGGCCCACATGGGTACAAGTGTGGTTCTCCAGTCACTCTCCACTTTGTCTTCTGAGACAAGGTCTCGCTGAACTTGGGTTTTTCTCCCAACATGGATTTGGCCAGATCGGTTGACCGGTGAGCCTCAGTGGTCCTGCTTTATCCACCCCACCAGCGCTGGGGTCACAGGCACACACTGGGGATCTGGATTCAGACTCTCTGAGCCATCTCTCCAGCCCAGCCCCTGCCCTTGATGGGGTAGGGAAGGGACGGGAAATACAGTGCAGTTGGCCAGAGGCACTTCCTGGTTCTAATGAGAAATTGTTCTTTTCTGAGTGTTTGCTATGTTTGGGGACTGTGGCCACTGGCCAGTCACCCACAAGAAGGGTCATTTAACAGGGACCAGTGTCCGCCCATCCTGCTCTGCACTGTTCTGACTGGGGTCCTGCGGCTGAGATGACACATAGCAGGAAGCTCTGTCCACCATCACGCAAGTGGACCTAGGCAGGACCCTGTCCCCATAAAGACAAGAGCAGAGGGGTCCTCAGTGACTCTTCAGGAGAGACACCTTGGGGACTGGGGATAAGGCTCAGTTGGTTGACTGACTGCCTGGCATACATGAGGTCCTAGATTTCAACCCCAGCAACATGCAAAACAGACCTGTAACCCTAGCACTCAGGAAGTCCGGGCAGGAGGATCAGAAGTTTAAGATCATCCCTACCTATAGAGTGAGGGGCCAGCCTGGGCTACATGAGACCCTGGCTCAAATAAATAAATAAATAAATAAATAAATAAATAAATAAAAAGATAAAGATAAAAAGGAATAAAGAGAGGAAAAAGACAAAGAAAGAAGAGAGAACATGCAGGGAGAGACAACGCCCAGTGTCCAGCCCCTTGCCCTACACAGATGAAGACATCGTCTGATATGTTACTCTGTGTCAATGGGAAGCACTGGGAACTCAGTCATCTTGCTCTCAGTCTAAGACTAAAAGCCCAGTGGAGTGGACAAAGTCAGGAAATCCTGGAAGAAGACTCGGGAGCCCAGATTACATGGATCCTGAAGCCCACCTGGCCCCGGACAGCCAACCAGAGCAGCAGACTTCATCACTGATGCTCACCCAGGCTTTGTGCTTAGGAGAGAGCTCAGGGATTCTTACTTAATCCACATCCTGGTGGAGCAGATAAGGACACTGAGACCCAGAGCTGGGGCCAGGGGCTTTCAGACCCCCATATGGTGGAATTCACAGGAGACCTTGCTGAAGTGAGGGCCGTACCTGAAGGAGAGGGGTCCTAACAATGGGACTACAGAACTATGTAGTTCCCTAAGTTGACAAGCATCTTTCTCTCTCTCCTTCCTTTGCTCTCTGTTTCCATCTCTTTTTCCTTTCTTTAAAAAATTGTTATGTATTTTATATGTATGGGTGTTTTGCCTGCATACATGTCAGTGCACCACGTGTGCCCCACAGAGGTCAGAAGAGAGCATCAGATCTCCTGAAGTTACAGATGGTTTACATGTGGATGCAGGGAATCAAACTGAGGTCCCCTGGAGGAGAAGAACATCAGCCAGAGCTCTTACTCACTGATCCATCTCTCCAGCCTCCTTTTTTTTTTTTTTTTTTTGCTTTCTTCTTCCTCCTCCTCCTCCTTCTGATAAAAGGTTTCGTGTAGCCCAGGCTGGCCTTAATTTCGCTGTGGGGGTGGGATGACCTTGAGCTTCAGGTCTTCTGCCTCCACTTCCTGAATTCTGGGACACATCTCGTTCATGTGGTGCTGGGAATTGGCCCCGGGGCTTCACATACATCAGGCAAGCGCTCTACCAACAAGTCACAAAACCTGCTCTAGGTGGCCTGAGGCCAACTTGTCCCTCCTGAGTCACACTGGAACAGAGATCCAGGGTGTGGTGTTATCCTGGGTCTGAGACCTGGGACACCTGCTTCCTGGTGTCAGAGGAGCTTGGTGACATTTCTAACCCAGGAGCCCGTTTGGCTATGGTTTTCCCACCACTGTTTCATCACGTGCTCTGTCCAGGCCTGCTGAGACTCAGACCATTAAATGAAGATGGTGTTTCCCAGACTCCCGCTCAGAAAAGTTGCTGCAAGAGGGCACTTGCAGCCAGGGAATCACAAACACCTTCCTTTCATTTGGTGTGTGTGTGTGTGTGTGTGTACATGTGTGAAGACCAGACAACAACCTCAGCTGTCATTCCACAGGCTCTTTCCAAACTTGTTTTCATTTGTAATATTCATCTTATTTATTTATATGTATGTGTGTATGTCTGTGTGTTTGTATGCATATGAGTGCAGTGCCCATGAAGACCAGAAGAGGGCATCAGATCCCCGCCCCTTGGAGTTGAAGTTACAAGTGGTTGAAAGTCATACGGTATGAGTGCTGGTATCTGAACTTGGGTCCACTGGAAGAGCAGCCCATGTTCTTCACTGGTGAGCCATCTCTGCAGCCTCCTCCTAACCTCGTTTTTTTAAGGCAAGGTCTAGCAGGGTGGTGGCAAACATCTTTAATCCCAGCTCTTGGGAAGCAGAAGCCGGCAAATCTCTGCGAGTTCAAGGCCAGCCTGGTTTACAGAGCTAGTTCTAGCACAGCTAAGGCTACATAAAGAAATCCTGTCTCGAGAAAAAAAAAAAAAAGAAAGAAAGAAAAGAAAAGAAAAACAAGGCAAGGTCTCTCACTGACCTGGAGCTCACCTCCAGGCTAGGCTAGCTGGCCAATCAGGGGGCTCCAGGATCTATTCATCTCTGTCTCCCCAACATTGTGATTACAAGTGTGTGCCATCAGGCCTGGCTTTTATTGTGTAGGTTTTGGAGATCTAACTCTGGCCCTTATCCTTACAGGCAAGCACTTTACCAGCCAAGCTAGAGGACATTTCTTATAATCCTTCACGTTGGAGATTAGGAAACATCCTTTATTTTGTGACATTGTCAATATCCCAATTTCTCTGACTCCCAGGATCAATGTGGATGGTACACTTTCAGTGTTACTGAACAGTAAACTGAGGCATATGGCATTTCCTCCCAATTCATCTAGCCTATTTGGTTTCTTTTTGAGTCTTTTCAAGAAAGAAGTAAGGGTCAGCCATTCCTGGATTTTCTGGCTTGGTCATTAGGGCAGATGTCCTGACGGTGTGACCCCAGGCTGGTCATCACAGACCAGCTTCTGGGTCGATGTGAAGACCTGCCTTTTCTCTTGACTGCTTGTGACCAGGGAAAAGCAACAGGTCAGGGTTAGGAGTGACTCCCTCCCACCTGGGATTCCCTGCCAGTCTCAAGGTGGAACAAGCTCCAGGGAGCCCCTTTCAGACACCTTCTCCTTCCCCAGTACAGATGAGCATGTGCATGCAGTCGTCTGAGTATGCATCGAGCTTGTTAATGGAGATCTTGACGTGGACTGCCCGGTGGTTTGCTCGGAGGTGCTTTCTCTCCCTGGGGAATACACAAAGGGGTTGTCTGCTCACCTCTTACTGCTGAGGCCAGGGACACTGGCCTCCTTGCGGGTACTCTCTCCTGGGGCACCTGTGCACCGATTGCTCTGGGGGACACTCACTCCTGGCCTGTCTTCACTCACTATCTTAGTTAGGGTTTCTGTCGCTGTGACGAAACAGTACCATCTGAGCAAGTTGGGGAGGGAAGGGTTAATTTGGCTCCCACGTCCATCTTACTGCTCATCATCAAAGGAAGTCAGGACAGGGACTCAAACAGGATCCTGGAGACAAGGAGCTGATGCCTAGGTCCTGGAGAGGTGCTGCTTACTGGCTTGCTCCTCATGGCTTGCTCAGTCTTCTCTCTTACAGAACCCAGGACCATGAGCCCAGAGATGGCACCACCCACAATGGGCTGGACCCTCCCCCATCAATTACTTATTAAGAAAAACGTCTTAAAGGCTTGCCTACCACCCAATCCTATGGAGGCATTTTCTCAATTAAGGTTTCCTCCTCTCAGATGACTTTAGCTTGTGCCAAATTGACATAAAACTATCCAGCACACCTACCAGATCAGTTTCTTTTCTGTTGTGGCAAAATGCCACGACCAAGGAAACTTATAGAAGAGAGTTTATTTGAACTTACAGTTCCAGAAAGATAATGGTTCAGCATGGTGGGGAAGTGGCCGGTCTGATGGCTGGCATGATGGAGGGAAACTGTGTGCACCTGTCCCTGCATGGGAAGCCACTTGCTACCTCAGGGCAGGGGGTCCGTAAGAGCAGTGCAGCTACTCAGGGGTCCTGGGAAGGACTCCTGTCAGTCTGCTCCTTAATCTCACTTTCAGCCCCTTCCTCTCGACTGTCCATCCACCCACCCATTCAGCCCACACTTTCTATCCATCCTTATTTCCTTCCTTCTACTCGATCTCGAATTTCGTGGCACCTGCTGGCCCAGACCCTTGCTCCAGCCAGCCTTGGGTTAAAGGACGGTTCCCACTCTGGCCCATTGGTCCGAATGCCCCTGGTACAGTCTGTACCTTCCCCTACCTCCTGCCACGGGCAGGTTCTAGACAGGCCCACAAGCGCCAGCAGACACAGGCACATTCCCGGTGTACACTGCCTCTGTCTCCCAGCAGCAAGGCCATGATGGCCTCTACTTGGCTGAAGAGGACCTTCTGGAATCTTGCCCCCAAATAGTCCACAGTGCTACTTCATTTCCTGACTAAGTGGCCAGCCCCAAACAGAACTCATCTTATCTGGTTCCATCTGGGAAAAGCCTGCCAGGCCGGCACCAGTGGATCTTCTGGGAAATCACCTATCCTACTAAAATTCACCCTGGGAGGCAGGACCCAGCTGCAGGATGCAACAGGCCTGGGCTTCAGTGCATGCTCAGCAACCACTAGGCCCAACCAAGGGCAGCTGCCCGTGAACTGTTTTTTGTTTGTTTTGTTTTGTTTTTCTAGTTTCATTTTTAAATCTCAAGCAACCTTGTTAGGGCTCAAGTGAAGCCCCTTCCCCTTTCACCCCACCCAAGATCGCCCTGAGGGGTTTCCTTTCTTCCTCATGGTGCTTGTTCCTATCCTGGCTGGTTCCTATCCTGGGAGCCCATGGCTGGGCCTGGCAGGGGTCTAGATAGGATCCTAGTCTACAGGCCTGGGGCTGGCTAGGGCCAGAGGAGGTGTGAGGTGCTGCAAGCTGATACATAACACCCACACTAGCCGCCAAAATGGCCTCATCCATTGCAGCCCTCACTGTAGTCCAGGCCAAAGTTTCAGCTTGCAGCAGAAAGTAATAGAGAGGCCACCTCCACAGGGAGTCCTGTCCTGCCAAACTGCCCAGGCTCTGGCCCCCACCTGCGTATCCACCCAAAGAGTGGGGGAGCCCTACTCACCTTGAAACTTGGAGTGAAAAAAAATTAATAAGAAAACGGGATGCTCTCAGATGCCAAGAGGTGCAGTTAACCTAGGAGGAAGTTGACTTTGATGAGGAAATCCCTTAGTGCCACTGAAACTATGCTTGGAATGGCTAATGAGCCCTGGGGGGGGGCAAAGAGGGGGGCTCCAGGAAGTGCTCTGGAGAGGACGCCCTCCCTGCCAGGTTTCCCTTGTATATCGGGCTTATCTGCAGGAAACGGCTCCAGAGACAGAATCCGCTGAGCAGGCCCGTGACTCATGCCTGCTCACAGTCCAGCCACAGCCTCCATGATGGGGACACAGTAGCATCTCCAGGGTAGTGGCCACAGCTCCCCCCACCATATCCCCTCACCCCTGTGGTGGGAAGAGAAAGTTCTCTTTGAGGGCTCCTGGGGCACTTATTTGTGAGGCCCTAACCTGGATCAGCTGTGAAGTGGGAGCTGAGTGTGTGACTTGCCCAGTGGTGGGGGCAGGCTTGCCAGGGTTCAAGGGCCAGCTGGTGCCTCGTGTGGTCATTGGAAGCTTCCAGATGCTCCGTCCGTTTTCCTGCAGGGGTATAGCCCACAGCCCCCAACACAGGAAGAAAGGGCTATTTTTGGAGGCCAGCATCTGGTGCTAGGGCTCCCATCACCTCAATGGTCTCCTGGCCTTCTTCTCCAGTGGGGAGAGCCATCGGAAACGCCTGACTTCTGATTCTGCCTCTGATGGTAGGTGGGGCTGGAGATGGAGCCTCCCAGGCTGGTCAGCCAGCAGAAGAGACAACACGGTTTGTCTGGCAGCCTTGAAGTTGCCCATGCCTCCCTGAAATTTCAGGGATGTTTTCTTGACTGCTGGCCGTGGCTCTAAGAATAGGCCAACAGGCCCAGTACCTTCTTGAGTGGGTCCCATGACAGGTTCCATGGGTCACCATAGTCACCAATCCAGTGTCTCTTGAGGTCTTCAGTAGTTCTGTGAGTGGAGCTCCCAGTGGAAGTATAGTGTGGAGCTCAGCAAAGGATAGCAGAGGGTGGTCCATGCTGTCTTCTCTCAGTGGCTGTCTCCCCTGGTTGCTGTCCTCCTGGGCACACTGGCCACCTTGAGCCCCTGGAACCCCTGTAGCACGCCCCTGCCCTCCAGCCTTCTGGGTCCATAGCTGCTTGCATTTGTGTGCTAGCTAATGGGGATATTCTCTACTTCTGAGGCAGAGTCTTACTCTAAGCCCAGGTGGACCCTAAACTCTCCGTGATTCTCTGGCCTCAGCTTCCCCAGTTCTAGGATTATAGGCATGATCCATCAAGCCTGGCTCCAGGTAAGAATCATGTGTGCAAGCACATGTGCACATGCGCATACCCACACACATTCACATGGGGTCTAGAGGCCAAGGCTCAATGTCTTCCTTCATTGCCTTCTGAAACCTTATTTTGGGACAAGACCTCTCACTTGAAGCAGGAACTTCACAAGTGGCTAGGCTGGCTGGCCCACACCCCCTCGGCATCCTCCTGTCACTGTCTCCCCAGCTCTGGGATTATAAATGTGTGCTACACCAATGCTGGGGGTCAGAACTCAGGTCCTTACGCTTGTGCAGCCAGCATCACTGACTGAGTCACTGTCACAGCCCTCAAGATCCATTTTTTGGTGTAATTGAAAATAAAACGCGGTCTTCATTGCATCCCCGGTCTTCAAGCACTCCATCCCCAACCCCAGAGCCCAGATGTCAGAAGGCAAGGCTGAAAGCCACAGGGCTGGGGAAGAGGGACGTTTTCCACTTCCCCTCCTGGGTTCTATATTTAGAATTTCCACTTTTCACTTGCAAAGGTTCTCCCATCTCCCCAGCGTTTAACTCCTGCCAGCATCCTGCTTCCAAAGTTCACCTTAGGCCTGGCAGTGGGTCTCTTACCATTTTCTTTCAAATCTTAACCACAAGCTGTTTGTCCACAATTCTATCTCTGGGGATGCACCAAGTGTCCCAGGGCACAGCTTGTACTGGAGGCCTCCATGGTCTGCAAAGCCCAGGATCCTGAAGAGGTTGCCAGAGAGTGCCCTAAGGCTCAGAGGAGATGCTGTCTGCTCCCGACATATCACTGTCACACATATGGCTGTGGGCTGGGAGGAGACCCTCACACATATGCACAAGCTACCCTGGGCTCTCAGAACTACTACAATGCTTCTAAGTCCAGCACTGAGCCAACTACACCCAGGCCTGGGTTCTCTTTCTTCCTTTTCTCTTGTGCCTGCCTGACTTCGATTTTATAAACCTGCTGTGCACATACTAGGTATGAGCGAGGGGCGCAGAAGGTCAAAATAGGAGACTCTGGTGCTCACAGTGTTTGTGCTAAGGAGTGGGGAGGACTAGTCTAAGAGTCTAAATAAATAGCATTATAAAGTCATAGTCTCTGGAGAAAAAGACACAGAGTGGCAACAGGAAGTCAGACGAAGTGGGTGCAGTTCTATAAAGGTGATTGGGAGATGCCTGGACAGTTGACAAAGACCTGAACAGCAAGAGCAGAACTTGGTCCCTGGGGATCCCCCCTCTTCAGGCCATCCAGTTGAGACCTGGAAGGTGGCCTGTTTTCTGTTTGTTTTAGTCAAGCATTCTCTGGAAGAATAACTAGAATCATGAAAATATATCACCAAGGGGCTTTATTCAGTTAGCTCACACTGTAGAGGCTGGGGTGGCCAACCATGGCCTCTATATGCTGGGGAGGCAGAACCTGATGACACCCCCACACCATGAGGCCACTGTCACGGCAGTCCTGGTTGATCCTGAGAGCCCAGAGGCTCCACAGAAACTGCTGGACCTTAGGCCACACTAGAAGGCTGACAAGTTTGGGTTCTGATGATAGTGAAGGATGGTGGTGGTGGTGGCAGCGACAGCGGAGTTGATATATTTGCCAGCAAGGGGCAAAGGCAGGCCGATATGATAGGCCTGCTTTCCCCTCAGACTTTAGGTCTGGGTTGTTGCTAGAAAGTGACTCCTGCTCAAGGGTGGTCTTCCCCTCAGTTTATCCCTCTGGAAATGCCCTCCAGACCTGTCTCTTAGTCGATCCCAGATCAATCATCAGACATTTTGCTTACTTTTTTCTTTGTTCTTAACTCCCTGCTCAGCCTCCCCTGCTGGGGAGTGTCGCCCAGTTCATACCCACTTGGCTGGCCTGCAACAGTTCACATGGAACCTCAAAACGCAGGATGCTGGAAAACCCTCCCCAAACTGGGTCCTGGCGAGACCCACCCTGGCCCGAAGGACCTCATCCTGGGTCCATCAACGGGTGGTGGGAATCAACGCACAGGCTGCGTTAGAAGTAGAGCTGGGGACGGTGACACCGTTCCTGAGCGACTTGCAATCCCTGGCTGCTTTCCACAGGTTTCCACCTGTGTGTAGAGGAGGGAGGACGGTCACAAAGGCTGGTGGCAGAGGGGCCGCGCTGTTCTCTGCTCTCTGGACAGATGGCAGCATGCATGACCCTTGAAATGCTTGTCCCCCTTAAAGTAGCATTTGACTGCATGATTTGCTCGGCCCATGCAATGGGGTGGAAGGGATGAAGGGGGCCACAATTAGAAGTTTCAGGAACATGCTTGCCAGTCTGGTCTTTATGGCAATGGAAATACTGTGGGGGTCCCTGCAAGCTCTATGACCAGCAGAGCAACGGACCTTGAGAGGGAAGGAAACCCAGCTCAGCACGATTTCGTTAGCCAGGCTGGTTCAAACTTCTGGAGTCCAACACTAGGCAGTTTATTTTAGATATATTTAAGTACAATACAATTTGGGGGGGGGGGAAAGCTTCCTGTTAACCATTATTTTAACTCCATGTGCACAGTAAAGCTTAAGGTGTGACTACATGGAAATGCTTCTGCAAAGGACATGTGACCTCTTCCATAAAGACAAGAGTCTATAGTTTAAGGGCTAGGAGCTGATGTAGTCTCAGTCATACAGATAGTTAGAGCTCAGCAGGCTCTAAAGTACATGTGACATCTCCCATAAGGATGGATTCTATTGACTGAGAAGCATTACTCAAGATAAAGGTCTAGGAAAGAAGAATTTAGGATAAACACAGTAGTCTGGGGGATTCAGGTGTGGCCTGGCCCTACAGATAGCGAAGGTCACCAGGCTGTTAACAACATCCACTCACAGCTTTCTTGGTGGAAAACTGACTATACATCCCTTTTGTTGAAGAGACAAGCCTGAGTGCTTAACATTCCTGGCATCCCTAGTGCTTCTCTATGAGCACAAAGACTTCATGCCCTCTACAAAGTATAGTGAACACAGTCCTTTCTTTAATCAGGGTCCCTGGAGCATGTATCCTACTGGACCTTACTCTTTGTTACATACATGACAAAGATGGAAACAGTCTTTGCAATGGAAAGCCAGGGCTCAGCAAACACCAGAGCAGGGACCAAATGTGGCTCACTGCCTTCTTTTATTAAGGAAGGGTGTGTGTGTCCCAGAGGTCAGCTGTAGATGCTGTTTCTGTCCCACCAGCAGCTCCCAAATATACACACTGCGGCTTATATTAATGCTCGGCCAATAGCTCGTGCTTCTTGCTAGCTAACGCTTACATTTTTACATTAACCCATATTTCTTATCTGTGCTTTGCCCTGTGACTTGGTACCTTTTCTCTGCATGGCATGCACATCTTGCTTCTCTTTGAGGCTTCTCGCTACTCCAGATTCCATCCTCCTCCTTCCCAGCATCCTCCTAATCTGGCTCTCCCACTCAATCTCTTCCTGCCCAGCCATGGGCCAGTCAGTTCTTGAGATTAACACATAGTCACAGTGTACGGAAGGATTGTTCCACAGCAGTCATCCTTGGCTGCAGCTCCTCAGGTGTCACCCTTATTTGTTTATTTATTTATTTCCAGATTTTAAAAAATTCTGATTATATGCATTTGGGTGTTTTGCCTGTACATATGTCTTTGCATCCAGTGACTATAGAGGCCAGATGAGGGTGTTGGATTCCCTGGAACGGGGGTTACAGGCAGTTGTGAGTCACCATGTGGGTGCTGGAAACTGAATGCAGGCCCTCTTTTTTTAAAAGATTTATTTATTTATTATGTACACAGAAGAGGGTGCCAGATCTCATTACAGATGGTTGTGAGCCACCATGTGGATGCTGGGAATTGAACTCAGGACCTCTGGAAGAGCAGTCGGTGCTCTTAACCTCTGAGCCATCTCTCCAGCCCAGCCCTCTTTATTCAATCGCTGAGCCACCACTCTGGCCCCTCACGCTTCTTTGGATTCAGCCCCATGGATTCTGGAGCTGAAACCCATCTCGTGCTTGCCTGGCAAGCATGTTACCCACTTTGCTGTCTCCTCAGCCCACAGATGGAATCTTATCAGAACATGACCCTGTCACTTCTACACTCTCTGAAGCCACTTTATTTTCAAATTAAGAACTTGAAACAGACAGAAAACCTATTTATTATCTGGCTTTTAATGGGGAAAGCTTGCCACCTGTGCTCTAAGCCACTGTGACCTGGGGGGAGGGTATTTGTTACTGTGGTGTGACCTGTGTACACTGACTGATACTGATACATCAAACCTTGCCCCAATGTCTATGGCATGTATCTCCATGTTTGAAGACATGCTACATCAGTATGATCTGGAATGCTTTATCACTCCAAACCCACGGACTGATTTTGAACCTTCATTGGAGCCTTTATTGGCACCCGAGGACAGGCAGATCCAGGGAGGTGAGAGGCAGTCTACAAGTCACTTGGGGCTTGCCCATGCTTCTGAGTCACAAGAAAATGTGTCACTGCGTTTCTAAGATTTCTCTGCATTGCTGAAGCCAGTGTGCCCAGCCAGTCTGGGAACCCACAGGCATTTCTACCCCCACCATCTTCTGTTTGAGAAAAAAGATGAACAGAGGCTGCTTCAGCCCAGGGCTGAAGAGAGAAGTGGGATCCTGGCTTCCCCACCAAGCCGGCTCTGCTTTCTTCCCTTATTTGTGTTTGGTACCTCTCACCCCCTAAGCTCACACCTCCTGTGATCAGACCAGCCTGGGGGTGTGTGGCCATCATCCCGCCCAACCAGGGGCACTGGCTTCCTCACCTTTCTGTGTGTGCCCATCTGTGCATGGCAGCTGCAGAGCAGGGATGCCTATGTCCTTCTTTGCCCACCACCACACAAAGGAGGAACCGGGAGCCCTGTCTGGGCAGGGGCTTTGGCTGCTTGGAGAGCTCAGCTGTGCAGCTCCTCCAACCACAGACTTTGTGGGGCTTTCTATTTTTTATTTTTCATTTTTTTTTGATAGGGTCTTAGGTAGCCAAGGCTGGCCTTAAACTTCTGATCCTCCTGCCTCCACCTCTCTAGTGCTGGGGTGACAGACACGCACCAACACTCTGGGTTTATGCAGTGTTGGAACTCAAGCCCAGGGCTTCATAAACACTAAACACTCTACCAACTCAGTTACATCTAGCCCTTGTTATTTATTTATTTATTTATTTATTGAATTAAGCTCTTAGGCTTACTCAACATACTTGGAGGCAGTGGAGTCTCCTTCACGGCCCAAGAGGCACTGGCGAAACACTTGCTATGAGGAAATCTTTCCATTGAGAAAAATTCCTGGGTGCGTCTGTGCTCAGTGGCTCCAGTGAGCTGTGTGATGGCCATGATTGAGAAGAACCTGGGGCTTTGGAGATCATGGTTCCTGCTGCCTCTGTCACACCTGGTGCTTGGCAAGGGACAGGAGCCTCTCCCTGGCACTGGGTCATTGCCCACTTCACCACCACCCAAGAATGGAATGAGCTGGGGCCCCTGAGGAGCTCTGGTAGGCTGTTTCATCAGGTGGACATTCACAGTGTCTGAGGACCAGTTCTCATACTCAGTTTTCAGGTCACAGGGGAGAGGACAAGGTGAGGAGTCACCTGGCACGTCCCCTGCTCTCACTGCAGAGCCCTCCAGCCAGGCCCTGCAGGGTTACTCTACAAACTGGACATGGCCCTGCACAAATGTCCCAGAGGAGAGGAGGTCTCACTCTGCATGGAGGAGAGGCCAGCCTTCCATCTGTCCCCTTCCTGACAGTGGGCTGTGGGATTCTGGGCCCCTTGGGTTATGTTATTGTCTGGAGACCCAGGTCCAGAAGCTCAGGGGCTGGAGAACAAACATACAGCCACTTCAGAAGCAGCCTGGGAACATGGCTTGCTTGCTGGGGATAGCATGAAGCCCTGCATTCTATCCCAGCACTGCATTCATCAGGCATGATGTTGCACACTTGTAATCCCAACACTGAGGAGGTGGAGGTGGAAGCAGGAAGATCAGAAATGAAAGGTTATCCTTGGCTAGCTACATAGTGAGTTTGAAGTAAGCCAGGGCTACATGAGACCTTGGGAGTGTGTGTGTGTGTGTGTGTGTGTGTGTGTGTGTGTGTGTGTGTGTGTGAGAGAGAGAGAGAGAGAGAGAGAGAGAGAGAGAGAGTGAATTGATTAGTTAACTAATTTTAAAATTATCCAACCCATGCCTGCAGCAGCCCACTCCCTCCTAAATGTCTTTTCTGAGGTCTATGGAAGCCTGAACTCTAGTAATCCAGGATGGAACAGGGTGGACCTGGGCCTCAGCTTTATGCTCCTACTTGCAGCCCGTCAGGTCCCAGCCTCAGAGGGAACTCATCGACTACTAGGGAACTGAAAACACATGACTCCAATCAGGAGAAAAATGACTTCATGGCCACAGCCCCTGAAGCAGACGGCTCTGCTGCCAGACCCTGTCCAGGAAAACTTCCAGAAGGTCCTGCATGTTCTGCAGCCTCTGGCTGGGGTCTCCCCTGAGAGGAACTCGCCTGCACCACGCCAGGACCGAAGGCTAGGTGGCCGACTGTGGGACCAAAGGAATCCAGCCACAACCCAATGCTTCCCGCACCGGGGCCTAGAAGCGCTTTCATGAATGGCCCGGCTTCCCAGACAGCGGATTGGCTAAGCCGCCAGCCGCGAGGCCCAATCAGCAGCGGCGGTCGCTTGGTCTCCGCGTGGGGCTTGAGAAGTCACGCAGCTGTGAATGGCGGAGAGCCCCTCCCCCAAGGAGAGGAAGAGGGAGAGGGGGTTTTATATGTATATTTATTTTTAAATTCCCTGCACTGTTCGGGGGATGTGGGACAATTATGTCCGTTCCGAGTCTTGGCTGCAGCTCCTGACAATAGCCATAGGCTTGTCTGTGGCCTCCAGGATTGGCATTGAAGACCTTGTGTCTGGAAAAATGCTTGTTGGTTGGAACTGCATTTCTTTGCCTGTTTTTCAGACTGGTTCCATGTCCTAAGGACAGCATCAGGACCTTTCACAGGCTATGCTGCAGGACCCCAGACATGTCTTAGGGATGATGGGTTTGCATTGGCTTAGGGTAGGGACTCCTGCATCAGCTTTCTGTGACAGGCACTGTACAGGCTTGGTCATACTCCTTGGTCACTCCACTGTCAGTCACTGGCTAGGTCCTAGCTTCCACTGACAGGTGCTGTGCATGGGGCCCCTGGGGTCTAGGGACTGGAGTGTAGACATTCTGGGCAGCTTGTGTTTGCTATTGAATAGGGAAGCAGGCTCTGTTGCTGATGTAAAGCAGGCATGTATTTACAAGTGCTTCTGGAGAGCCCCACAATCCCTGCTGCCTGTCACTTCTGATGCCTAGCAAAACACAGAAGCCTCTCTCTCCTTAGTGTTGGGTCCTAGCTAGCTTCACCACCACCCAGAAGCTGAATGAGTTCTGGGCCGCTGAGGAGCTCTGGTAGGCCGTTCCATCAAGTGGACATTCACAGTGTCTGAGGACCAGTTCTCATACTCGGTTTTCAGGCCACAGGGGAGAGGACAAGGTGAGGAGTCACCTGGCACGTCCCCTGCTCTCACTGCAGAGCCCTCCAGCCAGGCCCTGCAGGGCCACTCTACAAACTGGACATGGCCCTGCACAAATGTCCCAGAGGAGAGGCAGCCTTCCATCTGTCCCCTTCCTGACAGTGGGCTGTGGGATTCTGGGCCCCTTGGGTTATGTTATTGTCTGGAGACCCAGGTCCAGAAGCCCAGGGGCTGGATGCCAGTGCAAACTATGTGGCTAAAGAGAGGGCAAGCCTGCTCTTCCAAGACTCCTAAACTTGGAGAAAACTATCCTGGACAGAATCTAGACTCCAAATGTAATAGGGAGGAAAGCTGTCTTGCAAGGTGGGTTGAGGTCAGGTTGGGGAAGGCCTCGAATGCCAATTTGAGGAGAGGTTTTGAGGCCCTGGGGAGCCACAGAAGGTTGGAGAGGAGATGGTACCCCAGAACATGTAGAACTGACTCCCTCTGGCAGGGAACCAGGGCTGAGCCTCTGTGGAACTTCTGCACAGGAGCCAAGTAAGCTGTTCTCTGTGATCCTGGGCTCTCTCCTGAGTGGTCCCCAGATGCAATATGGGAGGGTAGAGTAACGGAGCTAGAAGCTCTGCTGGGAACATGTGTTCTCTCTCCCCTGCAGGACTGCTCTCATCTCAGCAGTCCTCGTGTGTGACATAGCAAGAAACTCTTGCCAGATGTGAACAGATGCCTGTGCCACAATTGTGAACTTCCAGCCTCTAGACACAGCGAGCCAAGTCAGCCTCTATCGTGTATGAATTACCCAGCCTTCCTGAGTGTGGTGCAACCCAGCTGTCATTCCAGCACTGGGGAGGTGGAGGCAGGACAGTCAGGAATTGGAGGCCCATTCTTGGCTACATAGTGAGTTGGAGGCCAGCCTGAGCTATATGAGACCTTGTCTCAAAATAAACAAACAGCAACAAAACCAAAGCCAGCCAAACAAGCAAACAAAGATCGATAAAGTTACCCAGCCTTGGGCACTCTTACAGCAACAGAGATCAGATTAAGACACCATGGCCACCTATCAGACTTCCCAAGAACACACTTCTAGCATAGCTTTTTGTTTGTTTGTTTGTTTTTTGTTTTTTGTTTTTTGTTGTTGTTGTTTTGTTCTGTTTTGTCAGAGAGAGAGGCCTAGCCTGAGCTGAAGCTTCAATTCCTAAGAGGGGCCATGTATGTCTCCTGTCCTGCCTTGAGCAGTGGGCTCTCCTGTGGTGATAATGTGTTCCCCAATAATGTGCACCCTAATAAACTTATCTGTGGTCAGAGAACAGAACAGCCACTAGACAGACTTAGAGGTCAGAAAATGGTGGCACACACACCTTTAATCCTAGCCTTCTGGAGACAGAGATCCATCTGGATCTCTGAGTTTAAAGCCACACTGGAAACAGCCAGGCATGGTGACTCATGCCTTTAATCCCAGGAAGTGATGGCAGGAAGCAGAAAGGTATAAAAGGCGTGAGGACCAGGAACTAGAGCTGGTTAAGCTTTTAGGCTTTTTGAAGCAGTCAGCTGAGATTCATTCGGATGAGGACTCAGAAGCTTCCAGTCTGAGGAAACAGGATCAGCTAAGGAATTGGTGAGATGAGGAAGTTGTGGCTTGTTCTGCTTCTCTGATCTTCCATTGGTCACCCCAATACCTGGCTTCAGGTTTGATTTTATTAATAAGACCTGTTAAGATTCATGCTACACTGTCCTTTCTTTCCTGCATCCATAGACTGGGATGTAGATGTGGGTGTGTGCCAATTCAATTGCCCATGCTTCTGTGGAAGAGAGAAGTCAGTCTCTGGTCTAGGCGTCTTCAATGTTTCTTAGCACCTGAGTACATGGACACACCAAACCTCTGCCTTGTGCTTCCTGTTCTCACTGTTTGCAGGATGAACACCCATCTAAGCCTTCGGTAGTAATCAGGGGCTGGCAATGTCCACAGACAGATGATGCCCAGGGACGAGCAACTGCCTTCACTAGCCAGAGCCCAGGAGAGGAAGGAGGTCATTACTGATGGCAAAGTGGATTGTAAAGCTAGAGGCTGCATCCGTGTCCTGGGGCTACTGTCCACGTTAGCATCCTGTTGCCTGACCTAGGCTGTCCTTAGGAATCTGGGTGGAAGCTGCTTTGACGCCTTAACTCATGCACTCTGCAGGCCTGCAAAACTGGCATCATGTTGGTGATGTCAAGGTCTGTTCCCAGCCCAAGAGGCAGCCAGGGCACCTTTGGACTGATGGTTGCAATGGCCTGACACATGCATGGTTGAATTTGGGAAAACAATGTCCTAGGTGCCTCTTGCAAAAGGAGTATCTAGAAATCAGTATTTCCCTCCCTCCCTCCCTCCCTCCCTCCCCCACAGTGTGTGTGTGTGTGTGTGTGCATAAAATTTCACTTATTTGTTTATATGTGCATGTATGTGTCATGACACGTGTGGAGATCGAAGGGTAACGTGTGGGAGTTGCCTCTCTCCCTCTGCCATTTGGGTTCTGGGAATTGAACTCGGGTTGTCAGACTCAGCAGCAAGCATCTCTCCCTGTCAAGCCATCTTACCACCTTTAAAAATTATATATTTGTTTGTTTTTATCGAACATATATCTATGCCCAAGTGTATGTATGTGTACCATGTGCATGCAGGAGTCCATGGAGGCCAGAAGAAGGTGCCAGATTTCCTGGAGCTGGAGATACAGCTGCTGTGCAGGTGCCGGGAACTGGGCCTAGGTTCTTTGTAAGAATAGCCAGTGATCTTAACTACTGAGCCATCTCTCCAGACCCTCACCTTCTTTTCTTTTATTCCCAGAGGCTCTCAGTGAACCTCGATCTTACCAATTCAGCTACATTGGCCAGCCAGCAAGCCCCAACGATGCTCCTGTTTCTGCCTCCCCAGTGCTGGGATTATAGGTACCCACCACCATGCCTGGCTTTTACCTGGGTGCTGGAGATCAAACTCAGGCCCTCATGATGTACAATAGGCACTTTACTGCCTGATCGTCTCCCCAACCCTAAAGAACTTTTTCCCCCAAAGAATAATCTTTCAGGTGAGTTAAAAAGAAAACCTCCATACTCTTGCTGCTGCAATGGGTGGGAGTCTTGCTCAGTTCCAGAGACACCCTGAAAGAATTTCCCATTTTCCTGATGCCAAGTTTGAGGTTTCCTGGCCCTTCAGTGGCCACACTTTCCTTGGCCCCAACTTGAAATGTACCTCTCTTCTGTATGAACTGCAAGATTTTCCAATCCTGCTGCTCTGATTGTTATTGTAAACCTTGCTAAGATATGTGAGTAACAGCCATGCCACTGCCTGAAGTCTGGGCTGCCTTGACATTTCCTTCTACTAGATGAATTAGTTCATTATTTTAAACCCTCCCCACAGCCTCCTGGAAGGACAAAATGCACACAAGGTTTTGCTTTGTGTCTGTTTGAGTGCAGCAGAGAGTCTGTAGCCTGGTTTTAAGTATGCTCATTAGAAACCTCTTTAATGTTGACTGCCCTTTTCCTGTTGACCTTGGTCTGGGCTCAGCTTCTTCCAGATCACCTGTTAAGCTCTGCTTGTGACATTTCAAGTCTGTTCTGTAGCTGCTCCTTTCAACTTTCCTCCCACAAACCAGCTCCAAGAGCCTCTACCCCCTGCCAGCTAATGGCAGTACTCTGTACTCAGTGCCTAGGTCATGTTAGTTAACGTCAGTGACTGGGAAACTATGTAGGAAAAGAACTTAGCTGAGGAAGGACTTATTCAGAGGGAATCTTGTGGTGGCTGGGAAGCAGAGAGATGAGGGGCCAGGGACAAGATACAGCTTTCCAGGGCATGTCTCTAAGGGTCTGTTTCCTTCAGCCAGGTCATTCCTCTCAACAATCCTTTCAGCTCTGAACTCATCCCCAAGGAAGTTGCTTCACCAGTTGGGGACTGAGCCAACACACAAGACTTTTAGGGAGATCCCTCATATCAAAACCATGCACCTCTTGCTGTCAAGACTCCCCAGGCTCTCTCTAGGGGGTCTATATGCACAGAATAGCTTGGGTGAAGAAACGGGGGGTACCCAGCCTCCATATAGGAGATCAGGGGAGGAATGGGGCTCTTAGAGGGAATCCCCCTCATCCACAGACTCCAGCATCCTTCAAAGTAGTGAGGCGGTGGGGGGGGGGCAGGTTCTGCCCAATTACTGTTGTTCAGAGCCTCCTGTCAGCAGAGTGGCCACCCTCTGGGGCTGGCCACTTCTCTTCATGTCTCCTGAGACTTTTACTCAGGGAGACAGACAAGCCAATGGGAAAGACCTTGATATTTGGAGCATAGTAGGAGCCTTCTGGTCCTCTAGAGGCATTCTAGGGAAGGGTTCCCTAAAATCTGACTTATCAGAGGCTGGGACCTGCCTCTCCTCACAGAGGAATCCTCTTGGCTGGATGTAAAGCAGGAACCAAAGGTCCTGTCCATCTATCTCTCTGCCTATCTTTCTTCCTATGTAATCTGTC
Organism: Onychomys torridus; assembly: GCF_903995425.1. Taxonomy (NCBI): domain Eukaryota; kingdom Metazoa; phylum Chordata; class Mammalia; order Rodentia; family Cricetidae; genus Onychomys; species Onychomys torridus. The sequence goes on from NC_050443.1 coordinate 122,754,915, forward strand.
TCTATCATTGTCTCTCTCAGTCTTTATGTCCCTACGGATCCTTCTCTGTATTTCTGTCCCTGTCCATCTGTCTCTCCCTGTCTACTCACCTCCTCAACCTTATTACCACCCCATCTCCCTTCTTTACTCTCCACAGCCCATGGAGAGGGATCTCTGGGAAGTTCAGGCCCCACTGGCCATTTGTCTGGGGACTTCCCCCTTGGTGAGTGAGCAGTGATTAGCAATCAGGGGTCAGGAACCAGGCAGAGCCAAGGGCTGGGGGAAGAGCAGGAAAGCCCAGGGTGGGCAACAAAGCAGTCAGCGTAGCCACTGGTCATGTTCCTGTTGAAACCAGGACAGGCCTTGCTCAGTGGCCTGTTACTGTGCCTGTGGCCCCATGGGTTGTGAGAAAGACCTTCATGAAAGCCAGAGCATGCCAGGTCTTGCCAGGGTTGTCCCATGATAGGTTGCAGCCTGGTTGAGAAGAGGAGGGCAGGTCACTGTCCCCAGGGTCTGGCAGGCTGGGGTCTTGGCCTTTGCAGATGCTGAGGATAGGTAGGAGCTGGGGTACTGTGGCATTCAGGAATGGAAGGGGGCTCCAGCCCACAGAGCACGCCCAAGGCCATGGGAGATGCTAATGTCAGGCTGCCTCTTCCTCAGGGGTTCTTCTTTGCATAGCACCCCTGCATGGGTGGGAGAGGAGCACTTGTCCACAGCCTCAAGGTTAACCTGCAAGGATGTGGGCATTGGTGCCCACTAGCCCAGGGCTGTGTCCTCATCTCAGTGGATCAGATCCCAAGCTGTGTCAAATACTGAGGGACAAGAACAAGTCAAAAAATCACAAGTGGGCACTTGGGGGCAGTTGTCAAGGTCCTTGCTGTCCTGTGTGGCCTGGGGACACCTGTCAACCTCCTGTGTCTCTTCTTCCTTGCTGGATCTGCTTGTCCATGCTGGCTGGTTTCCTGTCAGTGTTGAGGGACATGACACACTCTTCCCCTGTTGGGGAGACTTCTCTCTCTGCTCGGGTGACTTGGACCACAGTAGAGGGGTCCCAGGCCACCCTCTTAGTGGCTGTTCTTTTACCCTTTCTTGGATTAAATTTCTGGCACTGTGGAGACAGAGCTGGCATCTTCTGGAGATCCAAAGCCCGAGGTCAGGATGCCCCTGGTTATAGTGGCTCAGGCCTGCCTCAGGTAAAGCCTTGTCTCAAAACAAGATCCTGCCGGGCAGTGGTGGTGCATGCCTTTAATCCCAGCACTCGGGAGGCAGAGGCAGGTGGATCTCTGAGTTTGAGGCCAGCCTGGTCTACAGAGCGAGATCCAGGAAAGGCACCAAAACTTACATGGAGAAACCCTGTCTCAAAAAACCAAAAAAAAAAAAAAAAAAAAAAAAAAAAAACCAACCAACCAACCAAACAAACAAACAAAAAACAAAAACAAAACAAAAAACAACAACAACAAAACAAAATCCCAAGAGAGGTGTGAGTTCTGACTTCAGAATTGGCGGGGTTCGGGATACACTTCACTCTTTGAGGGGTCAGGGACAGGGACACAGCTCTATACTGCTACTCTGAGCAACCTAAGGAACTCCTCTAGACTTTTAGGGACGTTGAAAGCCAAACCAGGATTCAACCCTGAGAAGAATTTCAGGATCAGCCGGTTTATGAAGCAAGCAGTGGATCTTATTAAATCAGCATCAGGTTAGGAGACAGAGAGGAGTTCAGAAGACAGCAGTGGGGACAGCAGGGGTAGGGAGCAGAGTAAAACATGCACATGTGTGGGGATATGCTTCCCCATGTCAGCCGTGACAGTGACGAACGCTCTTAGAATTAGCCCACACTCCCTTTTGGTGGCTTCAAGTCTCAAAAGTTGCTAGGGACCCCACCCCTCTTCTGATAAGGAAGATTATAAAGTGGCTCTGGGGATGGGTTAAACCTGATGAGGTGAATCCAGGAGCTCCCCACCACCCACACCCCGGGAGCAAGGGCTCAGGATACATCCCTTCCTGTCAACAGGGTTTCTGAGAGATTCCTAGAAAATGCAGGTTCCCAGCTGGGAGGAGCTGCTGGTTGTTCTGACTTCTTGCTGGTTGAGAGTCTTCAGTCAGACCCTAGAATGAGTTCCCCTTCCCTCTGGTGTCCCCACAAATTTTCATGCCCATCTGTCCTGCCTCGGGTCCCCAGTGCCTTCCTGGACTCACCCTCCCTGCTACCCAGCAGTCGGCCTCCTCCTCCCTCGCCAGTCACTCTTTCCATTTGTTCACTAGAATGGCAGCTCCCTCAGGACTGGCTCTGTCCCCTCTGTCTGTCCACGTCCCCTGTTCTGTGATTCCCAGTGTCTGTCTGCTCAGTCATTGTGCTGGGCAAAAAGGGAAGGCATGAAGGACACAGCGTGCGTGTGTAGAAAGACAGACAGAGTGAGGCTCTACCACTCAGGGACATGGGAGTCCCACCCCTGGCCCAGCAGGTCAGCACATGTTGTCATCATTAAAGTCCTAGCTGCCTTTAGCCCCAGAGCCTTTGTGGACTTCTATCTGAAATGCCCACCTTCAGTAGCCCCTGCTTATTCTAAGGAGACTTGAGAGAATTTCTGAGAGCCCTGGGGGGGTGGGGATAGGTGACAAAGGCCAAGAGGCTTCCTCCCAACCTGGAGGATCAGCTTCAAATTTGCCTGTGCATTTCGAAGCTGTATCATAGGCGAAGAAAATCTCCCAGGATGCAATATGCTCCCTGGTGGACCCCCACCGCCTTTTACCCATCCCCAGTTGGCCATCCTGTGGTTCGGCCTCCAATAGGGGCCACGGAGCAGCCTCTGACTTGGTCTGCAGCCGGAATTCTTCATGAGTGACCCTGAGAGGGCATGTATGGAGCCTGGCTGAGCACTTAGCGCTTACTTCAGGAGTGTTTGCAACTGGCCTCTCCCAAAAGAGAGGGGACCACCCATGGTCACACAGCCACCATCCAAGTGCCTGGGGCTCTCTGATGCCCACGTGACCTGCCGGAACCTACACAGAGCCATACCTAAGATGGTCTCTGGTCTCCTGTGATATGCATGCACCTACAGCCCCCTACTCAATGCCTGGCTACATCCTCTGGGGGAGTGAGGGGCCTTTGGTTTCTCCTCCCCTGTCCCTTGCTCCAACAGCTATGATGCAGGATGTGCTGTGGCCTGGGGTGCAAGCCTGGAATGGGGTGCATGAAGAAAGGGGTTCATCTGAGACAGAGATCTGCAGCGCTGTTTCTGGGCCCTGCCTGAAGACCCCGCCTGGGCCCCTGCCTCCAGCAGTGGGCTTTGTCTGACTTTGCATTTCTCACTTACAGTTTGAGTCTTTTTTCCTAGGCCTCAGGATTCACTTCCTGCTGGGAGGATCCTTTGACTTTATGACCTGGTGGTCTCCAGGAGGCTAGAAGTGGGTCTTCCCATCATACTCTAGCAAGCCTAGGAATTCCAACCTGATCCTCTGTTCTGAGCTCCAAAAGTTCAGAATGGTGGAAGGATTCCACATGTCCAGCAGAACAGTGAGCAGGGCCAGGGTAGGCGCCGCCTCAGAGGGTAGGGAGGCAAGGGCTCCCCAAGACCCTGCCCTTCTCACCTAACTTTAATTTTGGAAACATAGATAAAGATCTTGGGGCCATCTGGGTCCTCAGGAAGTGGAGTCAAGCTTTGGATTCCATTAATGCTGTGGTACAGCAGAGGGTGGCCCTTTCACTTCCCCAGCAACCCATTTGCCAAGTGGCTGTTGTCAGGCTCCAGCCCCAGCTCTCCCACTGCTCCGACACAGTCCCCTGCCCCTCCTGAGGACTTCTGGCTTTCATATATCCACAGACCTGTGGGGCTCCTCCACCCAGGAGTACCATCACCACCTTCATCCACCTGCACCTCTTCCTCTCCTCATGTTGAAGCCCTGGCTCCCTCTCCCTCCACATGACTCCTGAGAAGGCCACCCTCGTGTGGTCAGGTAGACCTGCTTTGCTCACAGAAGAACCCATGCTAGGAGGTCCCACCCGACTCCCAGGGTTCACTCCCTCTTGAGACTCCCTACATCCTTCTTCCCCCATTCTGGTGCCTCTTCTAGCCCACTGGCCCCTCCTTCAGGCTGATGGGTTTAGAGGATGCTGGGAGCAGGCGGGTCTGAAACACTAGGCTCCTGGGGCTCCCAGGCTCATGGGACCTGGGGGTTCCTTGGTTCCCTCTCTTTTTGCTCCACCCTTCTGCCTGGGTGACTTCATCGGTTCCCATGGATTGAAAAACCTTGACTTGGTGAACTCCAAATTTGTCTCCAGGCTTGATCTCCCCTCTGACCTCTGGACCCAAATATCCGGCTGTCCCCTTGACAGCTCCCTGTGGGGTCTCCCAGATCATGACTGATCTTGGGCTTCAGGAACTTTGTCCCCAGGCCTTTCCCAGCACCCTCATCTCAGGCGATCCACCCCACATAGCTACACATAGCATTTTCCCTGTCTCCTCCCTCCTGACCCATGTCCACTCTCAGGAACCCATTTCCTGAGGATCCCGCCCCATGGAGGCCTAAAGCAGGGCCCACTAATATAGCACAGAGAGTGGAGAGGGTGGTCTCTGTTAAGCTTCCCCACCGTAAAGACCCTCAAGAACCAGGGCTCTTCTAGGGACATGTGGGGAAACCACTTCCTCTTAGGCCAGGATGGAGCTTAGGCCAGCCCAGTAGAGGCAGGGCTACTGTTCTCCTGGGGACTGCTGAGCGGTGGCAGGGACCTCTCTGGGGACTACTCTCCAATGAGGTCATACAGCCACAAAGCAAAGACTCTTGATAGATGTACTATGTTCCCAGACACTGGGGGTGGGGACTGCTGACCCCTACCATTCCTGGGTAGTGCAAGCTCTTCAGGCAAGTGGACTGCAGCAGACCTTATTTCCCATGCAAGCCCCGTCTCTGGACTTTGCGGTGTGGGAGATGATTTTGAAGCTGCAGTGCTAAGGAGGGGAAGGGGAGCTGATCAGGTCCCTGATGCTGTGTGACATCAACCTTGGACAGGTATTTAGTGAGCAGCTCCTGCAGGCTGAACACCCAGCCCACAGGACACTGAGCTTGGAAAAAGACCCATAGAGCACAAGCCTGTGGGAAAGGGAGAAGCTGGAACTCTGAGTGAAGGTTCTATGATGGCTTTGTATCCCAACCAAGGATGACAGAGGTATGAGGTGGTCACTGACCTGCCGTTGGCCACAGGGTTCCAACCATTGACCCTTCTTCCCTTATTTCTCTCCCTCCCTCCATTGACTCATCATCCATCCATTCATTTATTCATCCATATGTTCACTCATTCATTTAATCATTCCATTATTCATTCAATCTTTCACTATTCAATTGCTTATTCATTCATTCACTGGTGTGTTCATTTGTGTACTCCTTTGCTTATTTTATGTGTTCATTCACTTACTTGCTCGTTCACTCATTCATATATTAGCTCACTGTCTTAGTCACTGTCCTACAGCTTTGAGGAGACACCATGACCAAGTCATCTCCTAGAAAAGAAAACATTTGATTGGGGCCTTGTTTACAGTTTCAGAGGTTAGTCCATTATCATAATGGTGGAAAACCTGGCAGCACTTAGACATGGTGCTGGAGAAGTAGCTGAAAGTTCTATATCCTGATCCACAGCAGGAGAGAGAGAGACTGAGACAGAGACAAAGACATGGAGAGAGACTGGCTGGGTCTGGCATGGGCTTTTGAAACCTCAAAGATCACCTCCAGTGACACACTTCCTTCAACAATGTCACACCTCCTAATCCTTTCAAATCCCTGGTGACTAAACATTCAACTATACGGCCCTATGGGGGCCATTCTTTTTCAAACCACTGCACTCATTCATCTGTTTATTTCTTCATTGGCCTACTTATTTATTCATTCATCCCCTCATTCATTCACCTCCACATTGCACATCTATCCATTCACTATTCATTCATTCATTCATTCATTCATTCATTCATCTGCTGAGCACCTGCCATGACCTAGCTTTGTATTGGGTGCTGAAAATGGGAATGGACAAAGAATAAACAAAAGTGTTTGTACCTTTAAAGGTCACGTTTTAGAGGGAAGAAAGGCCCACCATTTAGTGCAATCAGACATGTACAGTTACGGAAATGATCAAGAGTTACCTAGAAGAGAAAGATGGACTTTACGTACATATAGATGTATACATGTAGGTGTGTATAGGTATATATGGGTGTACCATATGTTCATGCATGTTTGTGTGCATGTGTTTGCTTCTGTGTGTGAGTGTACACAAGTGTGTGTTTGTGTACATGAAGGGGAGTGTGAATAGGTGTGTGCAGGAGTGCATGTCTTGGTCAATGCTATAAGAAAATACTTGAAAGTGAGTAATTAAAAGAAAAGATCCAGGCATAGTGGTACATGCTTAAAATCCCAGTATTAGGGAGGCTCAAGCCGGAAGACTGTGACTCCCAGGCCAGCCTGGGCAATACAATGAGTCCCAGGCCAGCCTGGGCTACATAATGAGTTCCAGGCCAGCCTGGGCTACAGCAAACAAAGTTTATTCAACTCATGGTCTTAGAGGTGGAAATGCATCTGTGCAGCCTCCAGTGAGGCCCCATCGCTGCCTGACACATGACAGAGCAGCAGCGGGGGAAGGGGCCACACACAGAGGGGCAAACACACGGAGTGACCTTGTAGTGACTCACTCTTGCAGGACTAACCTGCTTTCTATGAGGACTACATTAACCCTTGCCCAGGACAAATCACTTCACACAAGGCCCACTTCTTAAAAGACTCATCACCCCCATCACCACTAGGCTTGGACCTGGAGATTCCAAGTACATGGACACACAAGGCTCATTTGAAATAAATCCACTCCGCAACAGTGAGTGCGTGTGATCGTGTGGTGTGTGTGTGTGTGTGTGTATGCTTGCCCTGTGGGGTGGAGGATGGGGAGGAAGAAGTGTCCAGGTTTTAAGGCACATGAGACCTCCCCTGGGCTGCTCTGGCACATCCCAGCTCCCTGCACACATGTTCCCAGCCAGACCCTTTGTCTTTTCAGAAGTATGGTTCTGCCCCCTGTATCAGCTGATGGCAAGAGCCATGTAACATTTCCAAGAAAACTCCCAGGAAAGGGTGTAGGGGCCAGTGTAGAGGCTAGGAGGTACCAGGACCCCAACACTGACCACTAGTGGATTAACACTTAGAAGTCCTGATGGGAAGCCCCAGGGCCTCAGTGAGCTGGATGAGCAAGAAGGACCTAGACTGTAACAGGGCCAAGACAGGGTCCTGTCTCTGGGACAGCCTGGATGCTAGGTGTGGCAGGCAGGGTCAGGGGTTATGTTTAAATGCGGGGGAGCCCAGGACAGAACTCCTAACCACACTTTGCCAAACTGGCGTGGGCGGGCGGTCCCTTGGATGGTCCTGGAACATAATAACAAGGGCTTATCACTCATCAGACCAGTCACGCAGCGGCAGTAGGCACAGAGAGGCATGTGGGAAAGTTCCCAAGGCTGAATGGAGTCCAGGTAACAGAATGAATGCCTGATCCAAAGACATGAATAGATGGAGTGGGGGGGGAACGCGGGGGAGGGGAGGCTGACAGCTTTCTGCTCCCTGTCTGGTGGCTAGTTCTGCATTGACTGGCTTAGGCTGTGCATTCAAGGCAGGGTACCACCTGATTTTTGTAACATCCCCATTTCACGGATGACTTCAGCCAGCCTCAGAGGTCCTCAGGGTGTCTGTGTGACTCCAATTTGCCACATTCTGAGCCCCTGGGGCAGGGATTCCATAAGATCCACTTGGAACCCAGTTCATAGAGCAAGTAGGAGCTGCAGAGTGCTGCCTAGAAGGTGAATTGGTATAACCGGGTGGGAGTGAGTATGTGGGTGAGTGAACACAGAACTGTCCTCTTAAATGCTCTCCTCTGCAACATGAGCTACTTTCCTGAAAAACCTGCTTTAGGTTCAAGAAATCTCTTGTGCTCTGTTTTCCTTTTATTTTCTTAATTTCTTTTTAATTTCTTGTTGTATGGGTGTGTGTGTACATGTTCATGTGTGCACACGTATGTATGGGTGCACGTGCAGTTTGTATTTGTGTACAGAGGTCAACATGAGGTGTTTTCTTCTACTGCTCCCTACCTTGTTTGCTGAGACAGGGTCTCCCTCTGAACATGGAGCTCCCCATCAGCTAGACTGGCTACCTGGTGAGCACCAGGACTGCCTGTTTGCCTCCAGGGATGCAGGCACAGGTGCCCACCACCACTTTGGCTTTGCGTGAACTCCAGGGATCCACACTCGGGACGTCACGCCTGTGCAGCAGGTATCTCACCCACTGAACTGTCTCTGCAGCCTGCTGTTGATTTTCTGTTACTACATAATGATGCACTTGAGGGCTGGGCTGCCCGACCCTGCAGGTCCCCAGGCAGAGTGTTGAACCTGCAAGGCTTCTCCTGAGCCCTGGAGCCATCTCCAGGTGACACATCACCAGCCAGCCATTGCCACATAGACAGTTGCTGTGCTCTACTTGTGATCAACCATGGTGAGTGAAAGCCACACGTATTTTGAGCAGATGCAACCTTTGGTGAAATATGGCCCCACAGCTGGCTGCATTTGCAGCTGTGGAACCTGTGGACTTGGAGCCTGTCCACCCCATGGAGTAAAGGCAGCAGGACATGACTCAGCTAGCTGAGTCTTCTGTCTACAAAAGCTGCAATCCAGGCATGGATGGAGCCTAGATCATCCTCAGTTTGGAGTGAAGATCTCTTTGCAGCCTCGGGACTCACTCTGCCCTCCATCTCCAAGTGTATACTGCTTATCAGCCTTCCAATGGGCTCACCTGGTACATAAGACTTACCTGCTCTGCATTTGTTGATTCACCCTGTTGTGAATTGTGTAATTGTATATAGTTGTGTGATGATAAAGCTCCACTGTGTCCATACACATCTGGAGGAGACTACACATGACAGAGTCACAGGGACCGGGGGCCCTAGGAACCCCCTTAGACTGCTGCAAACCTCACTTTCCTGAGCAGGGGCCCGAGTCTGTCCCAGGAGTAAAGAGTTAGGCTCGTGGGGTGACTGACTGGGCCAGTCGTGGCCTTCTGAGAACCCACGCCTGACTCCTTTCTGAAGAGTTGCCATGGCAGTGTATGCTGGGGTACCAGTTATGCTTTCAAGGACCACCTGTGTGAGAGTCTGTCTGTTCCTGATGTCAGAGTCAGGGTAGAGCTGCGGTAGTGGGGGCTGGGTGTGATGGTTAATGTTAATTGTCCTTGTGACAAAATCCAGAATCACCTAGGAAGACGCCTCTGAGAACACCTGAGGGAGAATCTTGATTACGTTAATGGGAGGTATGCCCACAGTGGGTGGCACTATTCCATAGGCATTTATCCCTGGCTTATAGAGTCTGAGCTCTTTAAGTCTGTGTTTGTGTGTCACCACTGTGTATAGATTTGTCTTTGCATTCAGGTTTCCCATCTTCCCAAAGACACTGTCCATCCTGAGGATCTCCTTAGCTGATTTATATCTGTGAAGGTTGCTCTGGGGCTCAGTTGGTAGAGTGCTTGCCCAGCATGCACCAAGCTCCAGGTTCTATCCCCAGCATATTAAAAAGATTTTTTTTTTAAGTCTTTCTTCTGATAAATTAGACTTTGAAGGTCTGATTTAATTTATAGTGACCATTGCCAGCCAGGGAACCATCCAGTTCGCTGGTTATGGCTGGCCTGCTGGAAGGGAGCAGCAGGCCTAGTTTCATTGGGGCAGGGCCCAGGGATGCCTGGGTAGACTGGTATTTTCACTGCCTGGGGCCCTGCAGTACCATGGCAGAACTCAGGGCTATGTGTTGGTTCTGGGAGGTCCTGACCCCTGCCTGGCCTGTGGCCTCAGAGTTATCATCTGCTTTTCTTCTCTTCTCTGGACAACAGCTTCGCCAGTGACCCTGTACTGGGTTTATTTTGCTGGAAAAGGGTCAAATTCCAGTGTTCGTGATCCTGTGTGCACCCCAGGACAGCTGACCTGGCTGCTTCCCAGAGTTTGAACTGGAAGAGGACCCTGGCCAGACCATGCGCAGCCTGACGCAGACTTGCTCATGCCTAGGGCAAAGCAGAGGTGCTCTGTGCCTGCCAGAGGAAGCAGGTCCCTGTCAGCAGAATTTTTCAGCCTCCTTCCTTTGAAAACCAGACACATCACCACCACAGTTTCTCTCTAGTAACAACACTGTCACAACTTCACAGGGGGGGTGCTGGGTGGGGTTGGGGGGCACTAAAGAAATTGTTTGGGGTCCTGGGAGATGGCTCAGTTGGTAAATTCTTACTGTGCAAGCTTGAGGGCCTGTGTTTGGTCCCCAGCACCTGTGCAAAGTGCCTGCTGTGGCCTCTCAGCATTGGGAGGCAGAGACAGGAGGATTCCTGGGGTTGACTGGCCAGTCAGTCTCACCAGATCCGGATTTAGTGAGAGATATCGACCTTGGTGGCCATTTAACAAGTCACATGTATGTTCCTCTGGTGTCACTACAATAATGCAAAGGTGGTATCCTGTCATCTGTCACTCTGAAGACACCTGAAGCCTACACACTGCTCAGAGAGGACTTTTTCTGTTCTGCCCATCACCCCACATCTCTGAGCAGGTGTGGAGGGCACGATGCCAGGAACACTACCGATGCAGAAAGCTTGACCCTGGGGTGAACAGAGGGTCATGAACCTCTCACTTTCAATCTGTAGATGAGGCAATGGGGGATCTTGTTTGTTCCCATCCATTAGGAGAAGTCCTGGCCCATCAGCTGGTTAGGAGTCCCAGCATGAGGGTCTTGGAGGTAAGATACATGGGGCAGGTCCTGCCTAGCTGCAGATAACCCTGGTCAGTCCCGTCCCTCCTCTAGCTAGAATGGCCAGAGACAGTGTCTGGTGACTCTGGTGTCTTTGGCTATGCTGTGAGGGTGGCCCAGCTTTTCCACGTCAGTGATGAGGATAATGTGGCCACTGACCTCTGGCTCATAAGCCAAGCCATGGCTTTTGCCTGTGTTCCTGCATGGCTCTAGATGGGACACGTTTATACACCTGTGAGGAAGCTCCACAGATGGAAGACTGAACCCCGGTGTCCTTCCAAATAGGACCTTGTGTGGTGGCCAGCATTGGCTGGTTTAGATCTTGGTGGTCTCCTTTGCCGCCGTGACTCAGTCATTCAAGGAAGACCCATTTTGAGTGTGACAGCGCATGCCTGTAATCCCAGGAGAGGCAGGAGGATCTCTGGGAGTTTGAAGCTAGCCTGGTCTATATAGCAAGTTCCAGACCAGCCAGGGCTACATTGTGAGATGCTGGCCCAAACCTAGCTGCCAGTCCTGAGTCTCTCCTGAGCACTGGGGTTGTAGTAGGGACCAAAATAAGCCTCTGTCCTCAGGTGGTAGCTCAATCTGCAGGAAAGAAGAAAGTGGTAAGAAGTAAGGTAGGCAGAGGAGGCCATGTGGCCTTGGGGGCCACTGTGTAGGCTTCCTCCTATCTGTGGGGGGGGTTTCAGAGCACTGGGTAGGGACACTAGGAGACACACATGGAACAGGGTCAGGAAATGCATCTGCAATAGCGGCCACTGGTCCAGCTGCAGCCTGTAGACAGGACAGGGGTGGGACTAGTGTGGAGCACACACTGACAACCCAGCCTGAGAGGGCCTGCGGGTGCTCAGCTGCCTCTGGGGTATGTGCCTGGCTGTGGGGCTGGTTGTTTCCTCTGTGACCTACTATGTGCATACCACGTGGCCCCTCCTCTTTGCACCTGCCCTGGACACCATGGACACACTAGGAGCCATCAAGCAATCCCCAAGATCACAGCCCTCACAGCAGCCCTGTTGGGCCCCAGCACAGTCTCCCATTTGGAAGCAAATTGCGGTACACTGCCTGGCCAGGCCTTGTTGCTGAGTCACAGCTGAGACCAGGGCCTGACCATAGGACATTTTTGAGATTCCAGGGCTGGCTCCACAGTGGCAAGCCTTCTTGCCCTGTGGCAGGTCCAGCTTCTCCAGGCCCAGAATCCCAGCCTTGCAGGACCAGGAAGTCTCTGGGGACAGGAGAGATGGAAATGGAGACTGGAGGCGAGGGCTAGAGGTCATGGGCTGGGCACCCTTTGCTCTCTTCCTCAAGGACTGTAGTCAGCAGGACCCTGTGGTCCCCGTCTGCACCCAGGGCAGGGGCAGGTGTTAGTGACAGGAGACATGCTCAGAGCTCCAAGCCCTTACTACTTAGGGAGGTTTGGACCCTCCTAGAGATTAAAATGTTTCTATGCAACAATTCATGTTTATGGCTTAAAATTTAAAAATGTGAAAGAGGACCCCAAGAGATATCTCAACAAGTGAGTGAGCCTGCTACCACACCTGACTATTTGTGTGTGTGTGTGTGTGTGTGTGTGTGTGTGTGTGTGTGTGTGTTTACTAGTGAGCACACATGTTCTTGTGTGTGGGGGCATCCATGTGGAGGCCAGAGGTCAATATCAGGACTCTCCCCCAGCTGTTCTCCATTTTAATTTTTAGACAGGGTCTTTCACTGCATTTGTGGCTCTCTGGGTCCCCAGAATGCTTCTGTCTGTCCCCTAACACTAGAATTATGATATGCACCCTGCACCCAGCTTTTTCATGGGTGCTGGCATCTGAACTCGGGCCTCATGCCTGTGCAGCAACCCCTTGGCCCACTGAGCCATCACTCCAGCCCCTAGATGGTTTTAAAAACAATTTCCCTGCAAGGTATGGGCTATACCTGTAATTTTAGTACTCAAGAGTCTGAGGCAGGAGAACCTTCATGGCTAGCCTGCACCATACACCATAGAATGAGACCATACACACATATAAACACAATCACACACACACACACACACACACACACACACACACACACACACACACATCTCTAGGCATGGTGGCACACTTCTTTAATCCCAGAATTTAGGAGGCAGAGGCAGATGGATCTCTGTGAGTTCTAGGCCAGTCAGAACTACATAGTAAGATCTTTTCTCAAATAAATAAATTTATTAACTAAAATAAAATTACAAAGATATAAAATAATAAAACAAGCTTTTCTATCCCAGCCCTTCAGCCCTACTTTTCTCCCCACAGAGGACAAATGTCAGTTTCCAGAGGGTTTTCATGGGGATATTTTATTTAAATCCTCTTAGTTTATGCCTATAGATGGGTGCATGTGTGCTTAAGTACACACATATGAACATGTATATATTCTGTTGTCTTAAAGGGAGCATCTCAATCTTTTGAAACAAGACAGCCTTTGGGCTGAGTATCTAGGAAGTGCAGCCAAGATGAGTAGGTTGAGAGGACCATCACACAGTGAAGCCAAAGATGTGGCCAGAGGCCATTGCTACACAAACTCTCCGAAGCCCTCTGGAAACCTCTGCCCCAAGAACCTGAGGCCACCCTGGGAAAGGGAAATTCGAGCCAGCTACCCAGGCTGGGCCTGAGCACCAGGGTCCTCTGGCTGAGGTGAACATGAGCCTCTCAGTGAAGGGCTGAGGGGCAATGTCCCTTGAGAAATTCTCCAGTAGTATATAGGACCTTCCAGAAAGCGATCTTGTCACCCAGAGACCCTGTGGAATGTCTGGGTGTGAGGGGGCATCATATGCTTGTAAGACCCAAAGATTTCAGGTTGATGACAGATCCCTCCTCTGCACGTTCTGTGGTCAGTGTGCATGTGTCAGAAGGTGCCATAGGTAGACTTGCCTGTGATAGAGACAGGCTGTCTCCTTTGCCTTTCTCAGGCTGACACATGGCTCAAGAAGCCAGGCCAGAGCGAGAGAGGTGCTGGGAAGGAGAAGAAGGGCATCACTGAGAACCCGGGTGCTCAGGGACCTGCTAGGGTGAATCTTGCCTGTTCTTTTCCCTCTCCATGTGAAACAGAGCTTGTACTAACACCCCACCCCTGCCTGCGGTTCCCAGGAGTAGGAAGGTGGGGCCTCTAAGACGGCGTTCATTTTCAACCTGGAATCAGCAAGATGTGTGGGCAATGCTGATGTTGAACTCCTGAGTGCCCTGCCCTGCCTTTCCCTGGGTGAGAAAGCAGCTTTTGCATAAAGCAAACAAAAACATAGGACAGATGATGACAAACTTGCCTGAGTAGGGCTCAAAGCTCCTTGGTTAGTCAGGAGAATATATATTCCTTTTTTGTTAACTTCTTTATTACATTTATTTGCATGTATGCAGAGGTCATAAGACAACTAGGGAAGGTTGGTTCTTTCCTCCCACAGTGTGGGTCCTGAGGACTGAACTCAGGTTATCAGGCATGGCAGCAAGTAACACCCCCCACATACACACACACATACATCTGTTGAGCCATCTTGCCAGCCCACTGTTTAAAGACATTGGCCCAGCTAGCATTCATGAGCTCAGCTCTATGGCTAGCCTTGGCACCATAGGCCTCATCCTCATTCATACAAGTCTGCAGACATGTCTCCCTCCAGGGCATGGCTCAGACACCAAGAAGAGGGGCTTCTGCAACACCCACCCTCTGTTCATCCTTAGAGCAGCATGGCAGCACTCAACTGAGAAACAGTGTTTACTCAGTGTCTGTCTCTACTGGGAAAGGACAGTGGCTGGCCACCACCGACCTTCAGTCCCAGCCTTCAGTATCCCAGATAGGTACTAGAGCTGTCAGCCTGGGGTCGCATCCCTCACCAGTCAGGCTCAGCCATCATCCTCAAAAGCCAATTAAACAGCTGAGTAACAGTGAAAAGCAGACAGGCACGTCATTCAGTGTGGCCACATTGGGAAGAGGGACAAAGAGGTCCAGAGACCTCCAAGTCTGTCCTGCGGGTCTTAACTTGAAGTTCAGGCTTAAACAGAGGGCAGGAGGTGTGCATTCCTCAGCAGTCCTGGTCAAGGTGTGGTCCTGCCTGTCACTGACCCATCACTGTCAGCTCCAGTCTCTCCTGCAAGTGGTCTGACAAGTTCTCAGAACTCTGTGAGATCTCTCTGGGAGACAAGCTCCCCCTCTGGCTGGCACCAGGCTTTAGCTTTTCCCTTCCTCAGCATGAGACTCCTAGGAAAATTCCAATGTCTTGGGGTCCATTGTTTCAAAATTCTGATGGCCAAAGGGCAGGACACCTGTGTCTCTTGTGTCTCTCTCCAGAATCTTTCACTCCTGCCAGGATGGTGATACCAGTGACACCAGCCTAGTCTAGATAGACTAGACACCTTCTTCCTCCCACAGCAAGGCAAGGGGGCAGATTGCTAACTAGATGTTTGCATACCCTACCAAAGGACAGCCCGTCTGCACACACAGATCATCTGCCCAGCCTCAGGCCCACAGCCTGGTAGGAAGTCAATGCTCTCCAGGGAGTTAGCCATACTAAGAGCCTGTTTCTCCACTGGACACTCCCTCTGAGCATCTTTCTGAACCAGCCCCCATCTGGGGAGTACAGCTCACAGATAAGATTCCTGTCCTCAAGCCTGTAGCTTTGCTGGAGTCATGGGACCCATGACAGCTCACCCCCTAAATCAACCACTGTTAGTGGGTGATGGCTAGGTGCTCAGGGTTGCAGATGGTAGGGAGGAAAGCCTGTGTTGTCAAGGAGCTGTTGGTGAAGTTGCATACCACTCTACCAGGAGCACCGAAGTCATGCGCTGGTTGGGTTGAGTCTCTAGGACCTCTGGAGATGGACACCTGGATTGAGTCCTCAAATAGAGCCCTGGGGTCCCATGGAAGTAATTGTACCTCTCTCAGAACTTCTTTTGATTTTCAACGTTGAGAATAAAACCTGGGCTTCACATGTTAAACAAGTACCCTACCATGGAACTATAGAGACAGGGTCTCTCTCGGTTGTTCAGGCTGGCCTTGAACTAGTGATCTTACAGCATCGGAAGGAGGTTCACAGAGGTCCCACAGCAGACAAGAGACCAAGAAGCTGAGCTGGGGCACAGCCTGCCTCCATGATATTAGCAATGGATGAAGGAGGGTCTTGAATTTGGGCCCCTCCTCTGCTGCTAGTCTAGAAGTTTCTGCCCAGAGCCCAACATGGCTCATGCATCCTCTGTGGCTGATTCAGTGCCAAATCCTTCCAGGGCAGGTAAAGGGCAATCACAGAATTCAGCCAGTGCTGCCGCTGTTCCTGAGGCTGGGGGCGGCTACAGGAGTTGGGCAGGCAGGTGCCACAAGCACCTCCACCCCAATGCAGGTATTGACTTCGGCCAGTAGCAGCAGCCCCCCTGTAAAGCTACTCCAAGGAGGCACAGGTAGGAACAGGACCCCTCGCCCCTCAGACAACTCCTAAGGCCCAAGACCCATCCCAGGCATAGAAAGTGGAGCTTCCAAATAGAGGGAAGTTCCAAGCCTCCTGAGGGAGGTAGGAAGGTGCTGGTCCTGCCCACAGCTGTAGACTTTCTGATGCCTGGACTCAGACCATCTTCTCGGGGTGGGGTAGGACATGGATCCTGTCATCATACTTCCTGTAAAAACAGGAAGTCTGGGGGTCAGTAGTAAGAGTGGGGAAGGAAAGGGAGACTGCACTGAATGAGTTTAAGTTGGGGCAACCCACAAGGTCCAGGGTGGAAGGAGTAGCCACCCCAAGACTCCAGAGTAGAGGGCTAGTCTGAGGACTGTTGGCTTTGCCCAGCCACACCATCCCAGGCTCTGGTCTCTTGGCCTACTGGCCCCTGATTTCCCATGGATCCTGGGGACGTGGGTATGGTGAGCAGCTTAGAGCTGGGGAATCTAGTCACAGTATACCCAAGGATACTTATTCGCCTCCTCTGGTCCTCAGTTTCCCTTCTGTGACTGCTTTGTGGAGTGGCTGGAAGTGATTGTGGCCATGACTATGTGAACCTTGACCTTCTGTAGGCACAGTCTTCTCTCGAAGAACCCCTGCTTGTGTGTCAGCCTTGGAAGGCATGCCCTCAGTCACATTCTGAGACCACCGTGAGTCCTGGACTGCTGGAGTTTTGTCAGGAAAAAGGGAGTGTTGGGAATCTCAACCCACAACTACTGCCTGGTTCTTAGGACCGGAGTAAACAGGGCTGCAGCTCAGGTACCCCAGGACCCCAGGCTCACCTTCCTCAGCCCCTCCCTCAGCCTCTCTTTGCCCCCAGCTTCCTCCCTGAGCCCCTGCCTCCCACTTCCCCTCCTTTTGGGGTGAAAGGAGCAACTGCCTTTCTGTGCGCTTCTATTTCTGCACCTTCCGCTTCCTGCAGAAAGTTCTGGAATCCACAAGGCCAGCTGGCCCTGAGGGCAGGATGTGGGGGGCCTCAGATTTCCTTTTCTCCAGCAGCCTGGCCCCATGGACTCCTCAGGGAGAGGGAACTGCTGCCTGGGCTGTGCCGCCCTGGAGGTAAACTTTCACTAGTGTGTGTGGTGACCACCTCCTGTATACTGGCTCTAGGCTCCGAGGATGCGCCGCAGGACAAACACCCATACAGCCTTTGGCAAGCAGCCTTTGTGGCTTTGCTCTGCCACAGCTTTACAGGCAAAGGTCAGCTATATCAAGCGAGCTAGGCAAAGGGAATGGCCAAGGCATGGCAGGTTCTCACAGACAGTGCAGCTGGGGCAGGGGCTCAGCTCAACCGGTAGAGTGTTCACTCTGCCAGGGTGAAGATGCCCTGGGTTCCATCCCCAGCACTGCATAAACTGAGCGTCATGGTGCATATCTGTCCTCCCGCACCTAAGAGGTGGGGACAGAGTCCAAAGTCATCCTTGGCCACCTAGAGAAGTCAAGGGCAGCCTGGGCTACATGACACGCTGTCTCAAACAAACAAAACAGAACAAAGAAACTCACATAGGTGGGACGCAGGGCTCTTCCGTTTTCTACTCTCTTGAAAACATGAAGTGTGTGTGGAGGAGATACAGAGGAGAGGGGGAGGGAGACATGACCGGTGCTGCTGACGAAGTTTCTGGAAATCCCAATTGTTTTTGAGCCACTTGACATTCCAGGGTTTGGGTGGGAATCATTGGAACACCTGCGGCCTCAGGGCCCAGGTAAGACAGTGCAGGTGTTGGGAGGGGACCCCTTTGTCATCATTGTGATTCGGAGGGTGGGGCTGGGACCACCTGGCCTCTGTCCCACCCAGGGCAATGCTATCATCTGAGGAAGGAATTGCAGGTTCCCATGAGCCTGCCCGATGAGCAGAAGCAGCAGCCTCCAGGGTATGTGAAGGAATCAGAGCTGGTAACCACCCTGGGGTGGGGTGGGGGGCTGAGTCTCTGTCTCTGGTACCTGCTGGGCTGGCCTCCACCTTTTCCCTCCTGCTCCACCTGCTCCCTTGAAAGCAGCTCTGGTTGTTTTGTTGAATCTGAACTCCATTGAGTGAGAACTTCCGTCTGTTTTAAAGATTAACTTCCCAGGGCCGGGGGCATGGCTCAGTAGCTAGAGTGCTTGTTGTATAAGCATGGGGACCTGAATTCAGATCTCCAGAGCCCAAGCAAACTTCCAAGTATGGAAGGACCATTCTCAGTGTGAGCTCTGGAGTGAACACAGAACATCCTTCAGAAAGCCAGGAGCAATCATGTTCTCTCCAGCTACAAAGAAATGCGAGGTCTACTTCAAAGGCTTCCTACAAAGAACCAAAAGTCCTCTGGCAGGATTATCCATTTGGGAACCCATCGCCCGCATGTCAGCAGCTTCTGGATCTTAGTGGTTTGTAGGAGCTTTTTGCATATGAAGGATATGTTTGTCCTTCCTAGTTTGTGATAGGTTTTCCACATTTTTCTCTCACAGTTAAGGCACGTGTGAGCCAGTGTCTCAGATTTCTTTTCTTTATGGCTAGGATTTTATCCCCCACCCCCATCCGGTTTAAAATTTTCTTTTTTTTCTATATTTTTTAATATATTTATTTATTTGTGGGACATGAATGCCAAGATTGGTGGCAGGCAACTTTATCCACTGAGTTATCCCAGCAACTCCAAAAATATCAGTTAACTGTTTCTTTTCTGCAATGGGGCCCAGCACCACCTGGCTTGGGCATGTGGACTGTCCCCATAGGGAGAAGTGGTAGTCTGTGGTCCCCTGGCTCATGCCTGCTCTCTGGGAACAAGCCAACTGGCTGCCCGACTCTAGACTCTGCACTGGAACCTCCAGTGTTCTTACAGTTTCTGGGCAGAGGGGACTTGCCCCACACCCACTGGTGTCCAGATTCTTGTTCCCTTGCAACAAAGCATGAGAAGTCATCCAGCCAGCAGAAGCAGATGGTCCTCTCTGTTCATAGGTTAGGGGTGAAGACTTGGTCTATGGGAGGGCTGGCAGGGCAGGGTGGCTGGTCGCTGGAATCTGGATGGATGTACATCTGCGACCTCATTTGTGTCTGGAGACAGGTGAGCCATAGGGAACACCTGCTTCTAACATGATTCCACATTTTGTGATTACACACATGTCCCTGGACGCTGAATGGAGATGAATCGAGCAGATGGTATGAATCAAGCAGAACTGGGTGTGTGGTATGGGCTCTGTCCCTAGGGAAGGATGTCAGGCCAGCAGAGGACAGGACTGGGGGTGGGTGGGGAGAGGTCTGCTCACACAGGAATTTCTGGAGGAGGCTCTAGCTGAAGCAGCCAAGCTGCCAAGGTTGCAGGCCGTGTTCTAGTGCCTATGTGGGCAGCTGTGGCCTTCCTTCCATACTGCAGGAGGGTCGGAAGCACTGCTGCCCAGGAGTTAGGTCCTGCAAGCCAGATGTCAGGGAAAGATGGACAGACCCCGGGACTGAGGCAAGAAGGACATGGTGCCTGACAGGCTGAGGTTAGGAAGGAGTCCCAGTTACAGCAAAGCCTAACCCCAATCAACCCAGCAAAGGAAAGGTCGCCGCAGGGTACATCCTAACACTCGAGGAAGAGCTCACGGCAGGTCTCCCCAGTTTCTTTCAGAGCGTCTCTTCGTTCACTCCACTAAGTTGGCATTTCTCTGGCACCACAAGGACAGTGAACCACACACTAATACCCCCATTGAGAGGCTGTGTGTTTAAGATGGTGGGAGGGACGGCTCAGTGAGTATTGCCGCTTGCTGCCAAGACTGTTACCTGAGTTCCATGCACAGAAGCCACCTGTGGAGGAAGAGAATTGATTCCTTCCTGCAAGTTATTCTCTGACCTTCACTTCTGTGCCCCAAACATACACACACACACACACACACACATCACATCCACACATATTACATACACACACACACACACACACACACACACACACACACACCGTGCACACACACACACACACACACACACACACACACACACACACACCGTGCACACACACACACACCGTGCACACACACACACACACACACACACACACACACATCACATCCACAAATGTCACATCACATCACATCACATGCACACACCGTGCACACACACACACACACACAAGTATCATATCATACACACACACATAAATCACATCACATTCACACACACACATCATATCCACACACACACATCACATCCACACACATATCATAAATGTCACAATACATCCATACACACACATCACATCCATACATGTCACATACATCACATCACATGCACACACCGCACACACACACACACACACACACACGTATCATATCATACACACACATCAAATCACATCCATACATCACATCATACACACACACACACACACACATCACATCACATCCATCCATACACATCATATCACATACCACACACACATAAATCACATCACACACACATCACATCCATCCATACACATCATGTCACATACCACACATCACATACCACCATACACATAAATCACATCACACACACACACACACACACACACACACACACACACATCACATCCATCCATACACATCATATCACATACACACACATACCACACACACATAAATCACATCACATCACACACACACACACACACACACGTACACACACACACAGACACACACAGACACACATCACATCCATCCATACACATCATATCACATACACACACATACCACACACACATAAATCACATCATATCACACACACACACACACACACACACACACACACGTACACACACACACACACACACACACACGCGTGCACACTCACACAGAGGAGACTACTGGCTAGCTACCTCTAATCCCTAGACGTTATGAGCCAGTGGCATCCTGGCCAGGTCCCAGTACAAGACAGGAAAAGCACAGACCAGTGTGCAAAGGGACAGTAGTGGCTATCAACAGGGATACTGCCATGTTAGATCCAAGGCCCCACTCCACAGGCTATGGAGTCAGGTCTTCACATACAGAGTAGGTGCACAGATGAATCACAGAGCAATCCGAGGTGCCCAGGGGACCACGCAGCTAGAGCCTGGCGGGAGCTTGCCTCCACCACCCAGAATGGCCAGGGTGCCAGATGGTTCTTCCGGTTCCTCCTGGCAGCTCCCCAACCTCAACCCACCCATGAGTTTTGTTCTCAGGATCCATGTAGATCAGAGGTAGCAAGGCACAGACCTGTAAGCACAGGCCCCACGCAGATGCTCACAGAAGGCCCAGGTGCTCACATGCTCTCACATGTACTCATGACCCCACACAGGCACTCGTGGTGTACACAGAGCACAAACTTGAAAACATGCCTGCATGCACTTGCACACGTGGTCATACACCTACATGCACACATACCACCCAAAACAACCCGAGGCTGGGGCTACCATCCACGTGCCTTGCTGCTAACCAAACTAACCAGTTGGGACTTGCTTAATTGATGTCGTGGGGAGGAGCCAGCAGCATCCACAGACGCCTGCCAGCATGTGGGTGGGTGCCCTCCAGCCCCTTGCTCCTTGGTAACCAAACCCAAGCCTGGCCTCAGGAATGCCGGGCAGAGGAGAGAAAAGGAAAAATGCCCACACCCTATAATTTAAACATGTCCTTGTGGCACACAGCCTGCTCGGCCTTGCCAATGCCAGGCCTCCCATGGGCACGTGAAAGGCTGCCGGCTGAGTGGCCGGTGGGCATGGCCATCAGGCAGGGACACCCTGGACTCTCACTCCTCATGCCCTGCAGCCCACTCAGGTCACCCGAGGACTCTATGTTACCTCACACCCACTGCCAGCCCTGAGGATGACACAGGGTTCTGTGACCTGCCGTGAGCTCAGGCTGCCTTTCTCCCCTGGCCCCTGGGTCCTCAGCCTTGGCTGTCCTCAAGTGAAGTCCCCATCCTTTAGCAGGGCCACCTTTCCCCTCTTCCCCTCTGGGTTTTGCAGTATGATTTCTGCTTCTACTCACCTCCATCCTCAAAGTCTTGGCCCCCAGGATGCTGGTTGAGCCACTGGACCCAGTTGGCATCCTGAGTGGGGCTCTGGGTGGGCGTCAGCTTCCTGGAGGAGGACATCACAAGTGGCAGGGATCTGTGGGTTTCCCAAACCTACCTCACCCCCGTATGTCAGGCCACACTTTGACCAGAGTATGCTCATGGCCCATGAGGTAGGGCCCTGCCATCGTGGCTAATCCACGAAAGGGCTCTCATTGCGAGTGTGAAGCGATACACTCTTCCTCAAGGTCTACATGTGCCCTGGTGGTCCATTGCTCACCGCCAATACTCCTTCCTGTGTGTTCTTGAATGAATCACATTCTTGCATACCCCAGGGCCTTTGCACAGCTGCCCTTTGAATCCCTTCCTCCGCTGGGAAGTTGTCCTCTGGAGTTATATGACCTGGAGAGAGTCTTCTGCCGTCCACAGCACTGCCCACCTCCTCCCTGGACAGATTGCTTTTTAGGTTTTAGGTTTTTGGGTTTTGGTTTTTTTTAATTGCATTCTTTGCTCACATTCTTTATCCCCTGCAGTTACGCTCCTCCACGTTCCTATCCTGGACACAGCTAAAGTGCTCACTAAATGGTGATGAGGAGTGAAGGGAGAAGGTGCCAAGCTGGTACCTGGCATGTGGTGGCGGCAGTCACACCCCGAGGGTTGTGTTTGTTACAGTCACTCACGTTCTTGTCACCCGGTAGGTTCTGGTGGCAGGAGCGCTGTGTTGGAGCAGAGGATCCTCTGCTGAGCTGTGTCTATACTGCCTCTCATGTCAGACCCTCCAGTCTCAGCTCCTGCAGGCTGTGGCTTTCTGTGTTGTGCCGTTTGAGTAGACCGCGAGGTCTCCATTCACTCTTCCTTCCTGTGTGTGTCCCGGCCAAGTCCAACCTCCAAGTCACAGGGCTGCGACTATACTGGCTGAGCCCTCCCTAGTCTCTGGGTGCCTCTTGCTCAGCACTGGCCCTAGCAAGTGTGAGCAAATCTCATCTTCTCCTAGAAGGTACCATGGGGCACTCAGAGCACCTGCCTGACATGGTGGCAAGCCCTTCACAATTTCTGTGAGTAAGTTCCAGGCCCCCTGATGATTGCCCTATCTCAAAAGTCAATGTGATGAAAGGCTTCCTCAGACAGGGTAGCAGGTATTTCTCAGAACAAAGGGCTATGTGGGAACCTCAGAGCAACCTATGTGGGAAGGGTGGGGAGCTTATCCTGCCAGGCATCTCCCCAAGGCCCCTAGGGCTCTCTTAAGCCCTGTCCCAGCCCTACTCAGGCCCTAAGCAATTTTAACTACTTGTTTTCTAGATATGCTGAGATGGTCAGATGAGTACTCTCTTTGGGCCTCAGTTACTGGGTTACATGGGGATGTCCCAACACTCTTTGCTTCTATGTGACAGACCCTATTTCCTGAATACTAGCACTCTGAGAAACTAACCATCCCATCTCCTGTTCCTTTGGAGCTAACTTGCCCCACTTTCAACACCCCTGGCCCAGAAAGAGATGAGGGCCAGAAAGAAGGTTGAACACCACTCAGACAGATCTCTGGGAAGATCTGCCCACACGTGGGGTGATCCACCTCTTCTGGGGCCTAGCTCCCTTCTCTTCCCCCAAAGAGCTGGACAAATCATGCTCCTATGCTCTGGAGAGCTAACACTCCAGAGCCCCAGAGACTCAGAGGCCTGCTGGGCCTGAGTGATCTGAATGTAGCCTAGGCAGGGCCATCATCTTTGTCCACAGTCATAGTTTTGTTTGCTTGTCTGTTCAAAAGATGTGTCCCCCTCATATCCCATCACCTCATCTCATCCTCTCAGTGTCCGGCTCTCTGCCCTTCCCGTCACAGCAGCCTCACCAAGGCTATACCAACTGGCTGCCTTGTCCCTGTGTACTGTGGATGATGAGGAAGTAAGTGACCAGTTGGACCCTCCTCTGTAGGAAGGACCTAGTGCTTACATTAAAGAAGGACAGAGGGGTGGGGGGAGCCAAGTCCAGGACTATAGGTCAGCTCAGCTACAAGCCCATGTTTCCTGGAATGATGAATTTCACTGGTAGGTAAGGACACCAAGCGACCAGCCCTGATCAGTTAGGGATGTCTGCAGCTCTGGTCCTCCCATCCCATCTGGAATTTGTTTTTTTAAACCAAGTCCACTATTCCCTGAGCTCATTCTCAGTGTATATGGTGGGTAGAACATGGCAGCCACCATGTCTGTCCCCAGCCCCTGAAGATTGTTAAGGAAGTGGAAGGTGAGGGATGATGGCATTAGTGGAATTCATAGGGATCTGGGGGTGGCAGGCGCAGGGGTAGGATTAACCCTGCCCAGTGGTGTGTGGCCACACTGCTCCCAGGAGCTGCTTATGCAGGTGAAGGAGTTGCTTGACAATGGTTAATGGCAACTATTGACAATTAAAGTACCTATGTCACGTGCACATGACATATGACACAGGCACTTTATGGGTAGAGACATTATACAGACATCATGTTATGTATCTTCTTGAAATGTGAGTGCCACGGTCAGAAGGCCTCGGTCCCCAGTTGCCCTGCTCTGTTTTCATGTTCAATGTACCTGGTCACTGCCTGCTCCTCATGTACATGGTGGAGAGAGCCCTCTCCAGAGTACTGACACCATAGGAGTTGCCGAGCACTGATGGATGGCTGGCTTTGTTGACTGTCTAGTCTTTGGAAAGTGCCCAAGAAAACATGAGTGGTGTAGACTAAATCGGAAGTGTGTCACTTGTAGCTTTCAGAGCATGACCAGCCTAGAGCATTTACCAACCATTCATTCAGGATGCACCCAACCTGGCCAACAGGCAGCTCCTGCTCTGGCCGAATGAGTCAGGTTCCAAGCCCTGGTCCATGTAAGTTTAGATGGAGGTGTGACTCACTAAGGTCAACAAGAATGAGACCAGCATATCTACACCTGCTCAGAAATGGTCTCCGGAGCTGGCTGTGGTCCATCAGCTAAATAAACAAGACTATTCACAGAGGACCCAAGGGCACTGTGCCTTTGAGTGTTCTCTGAAAATTGGACTAGCAGGAGGTTTTCTTGGCATGGTGAGTTGTAATCTGACGTGGGTCACCAGAGATAATTCTACCTCACGTTGTGGACAAGTAACCCATCTTCAGCTCACAGATCAGTGACATCTACTCAATCCCACATGTGCCCCCAGTGATATCCTTCTCAATACTCACACTTGCCTCCAGACCAAGACCAACACCCAGAGCATAGCCTGCCTTCCCCTGCCATCTTAGCATCTTCTAACATCCCCCACCTTCCTGGCACTCCCATTCCATGGTAGACACTTTCTTGCAACCCCCTGGACAGATTCCTGATTTTAACATATGCTAGCTCTGTCTGTGTGTCTGGCTTCTTTTCTCTCCCAAGCCATGGAGGTAAGATTCCTTCATCTTTTCATGTAGCTTTGACCATGCATTCTCTGTTGCATAGTATATTCCACAGCGCATCCAGGTATGATGGAACACACCTCTAATGCCAACAGTCTAGAAGCAGGCAGACCTCTGTGAATTCAAGGCTGTCTTGGACTGCATAGTGAGTTCCAGGCCAGACGGTTACATAGCGAGACCCTGTCCCAAGAAAACTAAAACAGGACAAAATAAATAAAAAATTCCATGGTGCATATATCCTTCAGCTTATTTTCCCACTCTGTTACAATGGGCATCTGAGTGGCTTCCAGTTGTGGGGTGGCTATATGTAACATCACCAGAAGCAATTGAGTGTGTGTCTTTGGATAAACAATGAGTGTAGATTTGCTCAGGAAATGTATCCAAAGAGACTACTGGGTCTGGGTTATCATATGCCTAGCTTTAGCAGAGCCTGCAAAAGCATGTCATAGAAGTAAGTGTGTCCAAGCCGGGCGGTGGTGGCACACGCCTTTAATCCCAGCACTTGGGAGGCAGAGGCAGGCGGATCTCTGTGAGTTCAAGGCCAGCCTGGTCTACAGAGTGAGATCCAGGAAAGGCACAAAGCTACACAGAGAATATATATATATATATATATATATATATATATATATATATATATATATATATATATATATATATATATCAGCACACATGCCCCTTAATGAAAAGGGCCCCATCTGCCAGGGTGGCTTCTTTTAAAGATGACTAATGTGAGGGTCCTTCAGAGACTGTGTGCCCCTGGTGCCTGCCTGGCTGTAGATCCTGCTCCAGGGTTGTGTCCTTGCTTTCCCATTGAAGCCATCTCAGGCCTGGGATTTCTTCACAGTCCTGAAAAGGGGAAGTTATTAGCATTTCCTGTGGTCCTCGGCACATCCTGCGTACCATTTAAGAAAGAATTACCAGTGGGCCTGGTGGCACAGGCCTGTCATCCCAGCTGTGGGAGAGACAGAGGCAGGAGGATCACTAGTTCAAGGCCAGCATGAGCAACTTAGTGAGATCCTGTCCCTAAATAAAAAGTAAACAGCGGGCTGGGGCTCAGTGGTAGAAGACTTTGTCTAACACATCCCATGCCTTCAGTTCCATCTATACAAACACTCACAGGAAACCATCACCCCTTAGCCACCTGTGCAGGGACTGTAATCCTTTAGTTCCTTCCCAAACCTCACTTCGATCCATGATCTATTGGGAACTGAGCTTCACACAGGCTGCAGGCTGAGAGGCTGCTCCTCTTCAGGGGGGTCACACAGTTGGCCCCACCCCACTTGTTGAAAGACCCTGCCACATGCTAGCCATGGCATATGACCTGTGTCTGCAGGTCTTTGTCCCCACAGGTGAAATGAATGCTGTAAGAAGGCTACCGTGTCTGAAATGCCACTGTCCTGAAACCTCCCAGCTAGCTGTACTAGCCACCTGTCTTTTCAGTTTGTCTGGGCTTTGGGTTTTGTTTCGACTTGGTTTGGGTTGGGTTGGTTTTGGTATTTTAACAGGCTTTCACTGTGTAGCCCTGGCTGTCCTGGAACTCACTCTGTAAACCAGGCTGGCCTTGAACTCACAGAGATGGGAAGTTCGTTTGTTTTTGAGACAGTCTCACATAGCCCACAGTAGCCCCAAAGTTACTATGTAGCAGAGGACGACCTTGAACTCCAGATCCTCTTGTTTCTATTTCCCAAGTGCTGAGGTGAGAGGCATGTGCCATCATACCTAATTCTGTGCAGGGCTGGGGATGGAATCCAGACCTTCATGTGTGCTAGGTAAGCATTCTCCCAATGGAGTCACATCTGCAACCAAGTAAAGGCTCAAGCCAGGCTCAGCTTGACTCTCTTGCTTCCCAAGTGCTGGGGTGACAGGTGTGTGCTTGTCGTTCCCCATCTTTGTCCTTCCTCGTGAAGATGATTACTTTTGTTCTTGGCTCTTTGGAATTTCCCCTGGAATCAGGAACCCCCTCATCAGTGTCCAGCAAGAGGGACTTCACCAGGAAAATACAGGGATGAGGCAGTGCTATCCTGCTTCTCCCGGCTGCCGGGCCCAGACCTGG
Organism: Onychomys torridus; assembly: GCF_903995425.1. NCBI lineage: Eukaryota > Metazoa > Chordata > Mammalia > Rodentia > Cricetidae > Onychomys > Onychomys torridus. Next base: position 122,782,530 of record NC_050443.1, read on the forward strand.
GGACGCAGAGCTGAATGGGTCTGTGCTGGCTGCAGCCTCAGGGCTAGACCCTTTTCTAGTCCATTCCATTGGTGACTGGAAGCCTAGCGTGCAAAGGCCACTGGCCCAGGCCTGTGCAGAGGAAGCCCACTCATCCACAGACATTGCTCAGTACCTACTGTGTGACAGGTGGAGTCACCCTGCCACTCTCTGTCCCCAACCTCCCATGTGTGCCCCAACTGCCACAGGGCAGGAGCTGAGAGACAGGGAAAGTAGGGAATCTTCAGGCTGGAAGAAGGTCACATGCAAAGATCTCAGGACACGAGAGGACCTGGTACATGTGAACCAGGACCTCAAGAGAGTCTCTGAGACCAGAGAGGGTGAGGGAGGCAGAAGGGCCAATCCTGGATGAGACATGTCAGCTCTCAGCTTGGAAGTGCCAGAGCTGCCAGAGGCCAGGAGGAAAGTGAGAGAGCTCCGGGAGGGGCTGCCTCACTCACTGGAGGTGACAGTGCTCTACATATGGCAGGGACAGGTGATGATGGGCTGCAGAGATCCCGAGAACACAGACAGTGGGATGCAAACTGGAACCACAGAAAAAGGAAGCAGAATGTTGGAGGACAGAGGAGACTTGGGGTAGGGACAAGGAGGAAAAGCAGGCAACCCAAACTGTGAAGACAGGTGTGAAGACCACATGTGCACCATGTCAGCTGCTAGGGCAGAGCCAGGGCACTGAGCCCAGGAAAGCACAAACAGTGGCAGGGAACTCCTTTGCACCGGATGGTGAGCAGAGTCAGGGCAGTCTCCTCCCTGGTCACCTCTGCATACAGCACATACATGCTCTGTGAGCTCCACACAAGTGAACAAGTGGGTTGGTGAGCAGATAGGTGGATAGACAGGATGGTTGGATGGATGGATGGGTTGGTAGATAGGTGGATGGGCTTCCCCAGGAGCCAGGCCCCACACTCAGACCAAGCCCATAGAGACTGGATAGAGGCTGTCATGGGCAACAAGCAGTGTAGACAGCCCTGTCCTGTCCAGTGCTGCCATGCTTCTGTTCCCAGCCAGGACCCCCAAGGTCAGATAAGACAAACTTTCCCATTCTTAGCTCCTTATTGTCCGAGCTCAGCAGATCTGGCAGTGCAGAGACCCTGTGTTTGGAAGGTCCCGGTGTGTTTCTGCCTACTGGCTCTGCCTGGTGGTTTTGAACTTGATGCCTTTTAGAATCAGGTGATGCAGTTGCTGGGCCCTGCCTGTTGTCTGGCAGTGAGGCCCAGGCTACCTCCTTCTACAAGGCAAAGAGAACCACCCCTCCCTGAAAGGCACTGATGCATTCCAGAAGGGAAGCATGAAGAAAAGAGGGACCCTGTGAGCCTTTCCTGGTGAACCTAGACCCACTTCTGCTCCAATACCAGGGCCTCTGCGCGCCTGCTGAGGCAACATGAAGCCAAAAGGTCATGGCAAGAGGCTCTGAAGCTGTCCCTACCTGCACTCACCACCTTGGACTCTGCACAGGAGGTCCTGGGAAAGTTGGTTAGGTGGCCACCCTCAGACAGAAGGTTCCAGGATGGGGTGGCTGGAGCTGGGCCTCAAACTTGGAGTCTCAGTCTCTGTGGCTTTAAACACAGGGGCTTTGGGAAAGTTCATGTGAGTTGTGCCCTCGGTTCACCCTCTATAACTGGCACCTCCAGCCAGAATGTCCACTTTGTGAGTTGGTGTTTCCACAGGCTTGACGGGAGAGGTGGTGTTCTCCCAGTGCCAGGGCTGGGGAAGGGGCGTGGAATCTTCCCCTATTGAATGGTCACTTGTTATCTGCTCAGACCATCAGCACCAGACTTTCCCAGTCTGAAGCATCCCAGGGGTGAATCTCACTGGGTGCCCCTGAAGGAGCCACTGTGTAGTGGGCTACTCTGCCTTACTCACCCATGCAGAACCTGGGGCCCGGGACCTGGAGTGAAGGGTCCAGGGCTCCCCTGGGTGCATCCATAGACTTCTCTGCTGTCCCCTGTGGTCATCCCAACCCTTCCCTGTGCTTCCTCCCTAACGTATCCGGAGCAACTGCTCCCCGAACCTGGCCCCAGCCAGAAGTTCCTCTACCTTGAGGTTCCTGGGTCTCTTGAGGTCCTGGCTGTCAATGACTCTGTATTTTAGAGAATTCTTTTAGTCCTTGGCTGTGGCAGCTATTAATCCATCCCTCGTTCAGGAGAAGGTCAAGGACTTCTGTGACTTTGGTTGGACCCTCTGGTGGTCGCTGCCCACAGCCGAAGACCCTTCTCTCTGGCTGCTTCACTGAGCCCCATCTGTGCTGGGCTCCTCTGGGTGAGTCTTGGAAATACAGAATGAGGAACATGTTCATACGTCCACTGTTGCTGAGAACACCCATGGGGACTCTGGGGACATGTGCAGCCCTTGGTGTGAAGGAGTCTGGTGATGGTTTAGATGGGCATAATTTAAATCCATCTCTAGCTGGGAAACCCAAACCCTTTTGCTGCCAGGGCAGTAGCTTGCCCTGTGAACACACTGACTCTCTTTCTTTCTTCCTTCCTTCCTTCCTTCCTTCCTTCCTTCCTTCCTTCCTTCCTTCCTTTCTTTCTTTCCTTCCTTCCTTCCTTCTTTCCTTACTTCCTTCCTCCCTCCCTCTCTCCTTCCCTCCTTCCTCCTTTCCCCTTCCTCCCTCCCTCCTCCTTTCCACCTTCCTTCCTAACTCCCTTCCTTTCTTTTTCTGAAATTTTCAAAGATTTATTTTTATTTTTCTCTCATATATTACATCCCAACCACAGCTTTCCCTCCCTCCTCTTCTCTAAGTCCCTGCCCTACCTCCCCTCTCCCCAAGATCCACCCCTCCTCCTTTTCCCTTTAGAAAAGGGCAGGCCTCCCAGAGATGTCAACCAAACATGGTGTATCAAATTTCAATAAGACTAGATACATCCCCTAGTATTAATGAGGCAACCCACTAGGAGGAAAAGGGTCCCAGAAGCAGGCAAAAGAGTCCAAGATGGCTGGGGATCTGTCTGTGACATCTGTCACTCCACTACCTGCCAGGGTTGATTCCACTGATCTGGCTGATTAGGCAGTGTCCCCTTCCTCCCTCACTATGGGAGTCCTCCCGGAAGCAGTGCACTTGGGAAGCATGGGGCCTTCAAGCCCAGTTGTCCAAGTATCCTGACAGTCCCCCACCCTCCTGGAATAGCCAGTTGTGGAGGACTTTGGGGATGTCCAAGGCCCCCTGCTCCTCCAGGTATAATTTCTGCTACAAAGTGGGAGGGCCAACAGGCTTGGATGGGTGTCCTGGAATGTGCCCAGAGCTGTTTAGCCTTCCCAGACCTCATTCCTAGCAAGTGGCCAATCTGGGATGGTTGCAGGGCAGGGCAGAGGCCAAAGCCTGTGGTCTCATCTGCAGATCTGAGTGTGGTCTGTCCCCTGGCTGACCAAAGTTCATCCCCTCACAGCCATGATCCTAGGCAGAGCTGCCCAGGGTCCTCGAAGGCTCTGGAAAGACAAATAAACAGTCACACAGAGGCAGCATCTCTAGATCTGAGTCTAGACAGACTTTGCCCAGACAGAGGGACCCCAGATGGGGCCACCTCCATGGGAACAAGTTGCGGCTAGTGTGAGGGAGCCAGCCAGACTCCCTTGGTTACAGAGGAGCTACAAAGACAGATGGTGTCTGTGTTTGGTGGGACAGAACAGGGTGGATATATCCCTAGCAGTCAGTACAGGCCTCTGGGACCCAGGTAAGGAGAGCCAAGAGCAGAAACCCGAAGCCAGTGTGTTCATGGTGTGGCTCAGCTACCCCTGCCCTCTGAATGCTGGGTCCTCCCAGTGCAGGCAGGATGTGAGACAGTGGGTAACCTGGACAGTCACCCACAGACCCTCCATGACATGAGGAAGGTGAGGTATGTGGCTTAACTGGGCTCTGGCCTCCCATCAGGACCACTGGAGAAGTTGGATGTGTTGGGCATCTACTTAGGGTCTCCCTACCCTGCCGATTCCCTAACAGCTAGTGGCATGAGACCCTATGACCATTTACATAGCAGGGATGGGGAACTGAGGCCGAACTCAGGTTCTGTAGCAGTGACAGAGAGGACTCAGGTTTGTGACCTGGCTCTCTGTCACACAGTATCTTTGCCAAGCCCTTCAGGGATGGTTCTTTCTAGTGAGCTTGGCTATTTCTCAACATCATATTTGAAGAGGATCTTTGTATATAGGTGGAAGGGAACTCATTAATTGAGTACTTACAGTATATTGGTCAACTATTCCCCACCCACTGCTCTTTCACCACCTCCAGCAATTCCACTGGCCTTTCTAGCATCTCCAGCATCCTGTCCATTATCTCCAGCATCATCTTCAGCATCCTCAGCATTGTTAGTACCACCAACATCCCCAGCACCATCCACTGTGCCACAGCAGCTGTGGCCTCACTCTCATCCCAGCTCATGTATCCCAGGTATCGCTGCACACAGTGGTGACCCACAGAGTGTGGAATGCAATGCTTCTGAGGAGGGATTTTGTTTTGGTCTTATCAGTGACTGGAGGGTAGACACTGTCCCACATCCAGCTGGCTTTGCAGTGATGGGGAAAATGGAAATGACAGGGAGAGAAGAATGATGAAATGGTAAATGGTGGCATATTCTCCCCAACAACAAGGAGGGGATATCTCTTGGCTATAATTTCATTCTGCAGTGGCCTGTTCAACAGGTGGAGTTCTGGAAATATGGTGGTCCCGGTCAGAGCAGGTGTGATGAGCCTGGCCAGCTGAGCTCCCTGGGGTGTGAGCGCCTCTACCCACATCCAGGGTCCAGCTGGTATCTGTGTAGGGGCAGCATAGGTTCTGCTGGGATGGAAGTATAGAGAAGATCCATGCAGCCCCCAGTAGCGAAAGCATGGCTCTCCACAGGCTGGTCCCTATCACTCAAGGATGGGAAGATGCTATGTTCTCTTATCTGCTCAGAAGATCTTCAAGGCTACAGGATCAGAGGACCCTGAATGGGACTGTCTGGGTCTGGGCCTCATAAGGTCCCAGCTCAGAAGTGGCAACTAGAGAGGGACAGGCTGAGAGAACAGAATGAGATTGCCATCTCAGCCTCCACGTCTGGCCCAGGGATCTGCATGCAGCAGGGACCCAATCCATGTGTATAAAGAAACTGGCGCTGGGTGGTGGTGGCGCATGCCTTTAATCCCAGCACTTGGGAGGCAAAGCCAGGTGGATCTCTGTGAGTTCAAGGCCAGCCTGGGCTACCAAGTGAGTTCCAGGAAAGGCACAAAGCTACACAGAGAAACCCTGTCTTGAAAAACCAAAAAAAGAAAAAAAGAAAAGAAACTGGCTTACATATGGGTCTAGTCCCAGCTTTATCTGCTATGTAGTCCAGGCTGGCCTTGAACTCGTGATCCTCCTAGCTCATAACCTTCCAGGTACTGGGATTACAGATGTACACTATGCCTGGCTCAAAGCTGGGTTTTGGAGAGCCACTGGAACCTGCTCCAGGAGTACGCAGTGTGGGTACCCACTCACCCATAGGTGCACCACATAAGTGCAGGTGGTGGGCACTCCAGACCAGCTCCAGCTCCAGTGCTGAAGGCTCTGTGGAATAACTCCAGATCCTGTTGAGGATGCAATTTGTTCCCACAATGCTGGAACTTTCTGGGGGTTTTTTTGTTTGTTTTTTGTTTTTTGTTTTGTTTTGTTTTTGTGTGTGTGTGTGGTTTCTTTTTTTTATTATTAAATATGTTTATTTATTAAATTTTTTTCCATTTTACATACCAACCCCAGTTCCCCCTCCTCTCATTCTCCCGCCTCCTCACCTCCCTCCCACTCTACCCCATCCACTCCTCAAAGTGGGTAAGGCCTCCCATGGTAGTCAACAAAGTCTGGCATACCAAGTTGAAGGAGAGCCTAGCCCCTCCCTGTTGTATCAAGGCTGAGCAAGGTATCCCACCACAGGGAGTGGGCTACAAAGAGCCAGTTCATGCACCTGGGATAAGTCCTGGTCCTGCTGCCAGGGACCCCACAAACAGATCAAGTCACATAGCTGTCACCCACATTCAGCAGGCCTAGTTCGGTCCCATGCAGGTTCCCAAGCTGTCAGTCCAGAGTCAGTGAGCTCCAACTAACACCGGTCAGCTGTCTCTGTGGGTTTCCCCATCATGTTCTTGACCCCCTCTTCCTTCCTTTTTTTTTTTTTTTGGAATGTCGAACGTCATTTATTGAAGGAGGGAGGAGGTCTCTTTCTGTGGTTTTGCTTTGCTTCTATCTATCTATCTATCTATCTGTCTGTCTGTCTGTCTGTCTATCTATCCATCCATCCATCCATTATGAATGTATGTATGTATGTATGCATGCATGCATGTATCTATCTATCTATCTATCTATCCATCCATCCATCCACTATGAATGTATGTATGTATGTATGTATGCATGCATGTATCTATCTATCTGACTGTCTATCTGTCTTAGATAAGGTCTCACAAGGTCCCTGGCCAGCCTGAAACTCACTGTGTAGACCAGGCTGGCTTTAAACTCACAGAGCTCTACCTACCTCTGCCTCCTGTGTGCTGGGGTTAAAGATATGTGCCACCAAGCTTGGCAACTTTCCAGTTTTAATGTAACTTTAAAAGTCCTTTCCAGGGTTGGGGATTTAGCTCAGTGGTAGAGCACTTGCCTAGCAAGCACAAGGCCCTGGGTTCGATCCTCAGCTCAAAAACAAAAACAAAAACACCTCCTTTTCATGTGAGTCCATCACAGTTCACACCCCAGAGGGAAGCTACACGCCACCGAATTTGGAGATGACTGTGACATGCCTGGGTGCTGTGTGTGGCCATTTGTGGGTAGTGTGTGTTTGGACATGGGGAGGGTGTATGAAGTTCAAAGCTGCTTAGAGAAGAGGATGGGCTCATCATAGGGCCTCACAACAATTCTCTGGGAAGGGGAGAAAAAAACTAAACTGAGGGCCACTAACACCCCAAGACCAGAGCTGCATCCTCTGCTTCATTACTCCGCAGCCGTGTGGCTGTCAGCTGATCCTGGTGTTCTTATCCCAATAGCTGGGTGCCAATGGGTGCCAACTGATCATCCTCACAGGAGAATCTAAGGTTCATTCACTCATTGCATGGACCACTCTAGAGAGGCCATGGATGCTCAGTGTGACCTGTGGAAGCTGACCTTCTAGCAGAAGGTCGTGAACTTCAAGGAAGCAGGGAAGGTGGGAGGCTGTGTCTGGAGAGGCTTCCTTAGCAGTCGAAGACCAGATCTCAGGAAATGGGATTTTAAGTGGCCATGGTGACCATGAGAGTTGGGGTGAGAGGTGGATAGGGGTGGGCGTTCCAAGCCCGGTGCCTCTAACCAACACGTATCCCCCAGGAGCCCACTCCCTGCCAGCACTGATTTTGAACACATTGGCCTCTTCTTGGGTGGTGGGGCTGTGGGACTTCATGGGCGTCCTTGCATACATTCACTGCAGTGTGGGGTTCAAAAGACAGATCTCTTTCCCAGGACCCAGTTCAAACTCAGGGTACCAAAGAGGTTGGTTTCTGGTAAGAGGTCTTTCTGACTGTGTCCTCACATGGTTGTCTACAGGAGAGATGGGACTCTTTAGAGTTATTTCTTGTGAAGACACCAGTTTCATCACGGGACCACACACATGACCTCACTCACCTATCACTTCCCCCAGCCCTGCCTTCAGACAAGGTGGGATCAGAGCTTAGCACTGCATAGGGAGCCGGGTTCATTCTATGAGATGGTTTTACCATGTGGGACCGCTCAACAAATATGTATTTGTGGAACAAATGAATGAGCAGGCCCTGCTGGCAGAGGCAGGGTTGTTCTCAGCCTACTGAGCATTTGGAGTCTCCTGGGTCCTTGTCTCCTTTTCCCTTCCCTCCTCTGGCAGCTTTGAGTGGACTTCGGAGGTGGCAGGCGGGTGGTGGGCTCATCCACACCTGGGGACTGGCAGGAGCAGGGCTGTATCTGGCCTGGTAGTTGCGTCCGCTCGAGTCTGCCCACCTGCTCCACCCTTTCTATGCTCTTTTCTTTTCTCTGTGGATCTCTTGAGGTCCACCATCTCAGCTCAGACCCCCTCAGAAACCTGATCATCAAGGCCACTTGGACTCATCTGTCCCCTTTTCCGTGTTCTACTTGGGACAAAGAATCAGAAGAGAGTGCAGATGGGAATGAGTGGGGTGAGCGTGTGAGCTAGAGAATGAGTGACTGACAGAAGGAACAAGCAAGTGAATGAATGAATGAATGAGTGAATGAATGAATGGGCATGTGAATGAGTGAGTGAGTTAATGAGTGAGTGGCTATCTAAGGAATAAACAAGTGAATGAATGAGTGAGTGAGCAAATGAGTGTCAGGGAAGGAACAGTGAGAGAGGCAGGATTAAAGGATGCAGGATCAGGGCTTCTGTGTCTTTTGACTCTCCCTGTTTCCCTGAACATGCTCCTCCCACAGTCGGGCCTCAGTTTCCCATACCACAGTCAAGCCAAAGGCCCCATGTCATCTCAGTGTGCAGGTCCCTGATTCCTCACTGAATTCAGAGGGCTGCCTGATGATGGCGTGGGAGGAGCTGAGGACTGTAGATGTCTGTCACCCCAAATGCCCTCCCACCTGGGCTGAGGCTACTGTCTCTACTATGACAGGTGAGCACAGGGCCTCCCTGCCTCTGCTTGTGGGCCCCTCTTCACCCTTGCCCAGGCTTCAGCCCATGGTATTATGACTTGAATCTACTCTAACCCCTGTTCTTGAACTGGGTGGCCTTGGGCAAAGCCCCAGGGACTCCGTCTAGTCAACAAGCTGACCCCTCACAGTTCAGTTGCAGAGATGGGTTGAGCTGGCCTGCCTGCCTGAGGATCCTGGCACATCAGCTCCCCACTGTGGACTCGGCATTAGCCAGCTCCAATCCCAGAGGCCTCTGGGAGCAAGCCTGACAACACAAGCTCCCCAGGCCCAGATGCACTCCACCCTTCCTTTCCGCGTGGCCTCCACAGGACATTACTTCATTGGGGGTGAGGGGGTGGGGTGGGGGTGGTGCAGGCAACAGGCAGGCCAGCAGATTGGACCTGGAATGTGCTTCTGGCATTGCTGCTTTGTGTCCAGTGGGAGGGAATGGGTGGCAGAGAGGCTGCTGAGTGTCCAGAGCTCAGATGGCAGGATGTTCTAGAGGCCTGGAGGTGGTCAGGGCCTTCCTTGTCCACTGATTCTACCCACTGCAGCCAGAGAGTGTGGGCGGGAGGGGAGTCAGCTGTCAGTGGGTCTAACTGGGCTGTTGGAGACAGAGCAGGAGCCGGCTGGTGCCATAGGAGGCTCTGGTCCCATCAATGCTCAGCACTGCCCACTAGGGTTATTAGCCTATGGCCTGAAATGACCTGGCCTGGGTAGCGGGGCTTCCAGGATGGGAGGAGGGTGCTGACAAACAGGTGGCAGCTGGGGTCCTCGCCCTTCTGGAACATCACTTCCCTTTCACTCCCAGGGGTCACACACGTTCTGCAGCTGTCTACCCCTGTCTATTGTGGGTGTGGGCCCAGGAGGTCAGGTTCTGACCAGCTCAGTCACCAGCTTTCCAGGCCCTGGCTGGGCCCAGTGTCCTAGAAAATTCGTTTTCTCTGAGGACCAGCCTTGCTCTGTGCTCTACCATATGCTGAGGTTCTTTTCCTGGAGCCCAAGGAGGTGCCACACCTGGGGTCTTGGACAGTAGATATCGACTGTCCTCCTCCTGGAGGCTGGGGGTGTTCCAGGGATGGGTCCTTCCAAAGCCTTTCTCCATGGCGAGCAGACAGCTTCTTCTGCCTGTGTCCTCATAATCCCCCTCCATGTGTCTGGGTCCTGACCCTCCTCTTAGAAGGGCCATGTAGATTAGGCCCACCCTCAGGGTCTCACTCGAACACAATCACCTTAATTAAAGACCCCACCTACTTAGTTAGGATTCCTATTGCTGCAACAAAACACCATGACCAAAAGCAACTTGAGGAGAAAAAAGGTTTATTCAGCTTACACTTCTACATTGCTGTTCATCACCAAAGGAAGTCAGGACAGGAACTCAGGTAGGGTAGGAACCTGGAGGCAGGAACTGATGCAGAGACCAGGGAAGGGTATTGCTTACTGGCTTGCTTCCCATGGCTTTCTCAACCTGCTTGCTTTCTTGCTTTCTTTCTTTCTTTCTTTCTTTTTTAATTTTTATTTTCCGGAAGCTGAGGATCGAACCCAGGGCCTTGTGCTTGCTAGGCGAGCACTCAACCACTGAGCTAAATCCCCAACCCCTCAACCTGCTTTCTATAAAGAATCCAAGACCACCAGCTCAAGAATAAAACCACCCACAATGGGCTGGATCCTCCCCCATCAATCACTAATTAAGATAATGCCTTGCATGGAGGCATTTTCTCAATTAAGGTTCCCTCCTTTCAGATAACTAGTTTATGTGTCAAGTTGACATAAGACTAGCCAGCACACCACCTCAAGCAGAAACATTCTGAGGGCCACAGTTGAATTAATACATTTCAGGGCATGCAACTCAGCCCATACACTCTGTAAGATGACAAGAGATGGGCATTACTTCTCTTTCTTGGTCATTTGTTTTGCGTATGTTATTGGGAGGTGATCCAGGGCTGTAAGGGTGGAGTGTTGAGGACAAGATGGAGGATGGAGCATAGACAAGTGGAGGGATGTAGGGTGGACAAGACAGAGAATAAAGAGTAGAAAAGATAGAGAGTACAGTGTAGACAAGATGAAGGGTGTAATGTAAACAAGATGGAAGGTGCAGAGTGAACAAGATGGAGGATGCTGTGTAGATAAGATGGAGGTTGGATCAAATATATGAGGAAATCGCAAATGTCAGTGCTATGAGGAACAATGGCCTTTTGAAATCAACCCCTGATTTTCCACTGTGGACACACAAAGATAATGTTGAGTGGAAAAGGTCTGTATTTCACCTTTGTGATGGCATCTATACTTGACTCTCTTGCAGCTAGGTGTGGCCATGTTACAGGGGAAGGAGGGAAGGAAGGAAAGAGTAGAAGAAAGGAGGGAGAGGCATAAGGAGGAGTGGGAGAAAGAAGGAACATATTACAACTTTCATAAATCCTCCTTGAAAAACAAGGGGCATGTTCTTTCTTCATCCATCTTGCTGCTGGGACTCAGATGTGGTGCCTAGAGTTTCAGCTGCCCTCTGGATGGTGAAGATCATCCTTCCAGGAACTACACCTCCTTCAGAAACAGTAAGGAGCCTCCATCTCTGGAGGCTTTGTATGGCAGAGCCACCTCCCATCCCATTCATTTCTTAATTTTCTTGTGTAAAATCAAATTGTATCTTGTTTGGACCACTGCTCTTAGGGAGATATCCTTTACTCACAGTTAGTCCTAACCCTGGCTGATACAGTTATTTAGGCTTCTGTGATATTGGATATTTTAATTTTCTGTTCAGATTGGGGTTTTGAATATGTATCTTTCTTTTATATAATCTATAAAAACATATTAGTTTCATAGAAAATAGGAAAGACAGAGTCTGCAGATAGTGCAGTCCTTCAAGTGCCTGCTCAGCAAGCATGAAGACCTGAGTTTGATTCCCAGAACCTACATGAAAAGCCAGGAGGGGGGGCAGTAATCCCAGTGCTGGAGAAGTGGAGACAGGAGGATCCCTGTGAGCTCCAGGCTCATGAGAGACACTGTCTCAAAACACAAGGTTGATGGTGTCCTGAAGAGCAATACCGAAGACTGTACACACACACACACACACACACACACACACACACACACACACACACGGGAGGGGGATAAAACACACTAGCTGACACTCAGCTGTTATTGTGTGTCCCCCTACTGAGGTGTCCTCCATTTAGAGCTTGTGACAGCCTAGCCTCAGAGCCCATGGTCTCCAACACTACTCATCTTGGCCTCCCTGGGGTGCGTGGGCTCAGAGGTCCCGGCTTCTCTTTGCCTATCTCCTGAGGCTCCCACCTGGCGTGGACCTGGCAGGGTCTTTGGCCAGAGGCTTCCCATCTGACTCTCCAGGCTGAAAGGCATGGCAGCACTGTCTCCAGTTCCTGTCCCAGTGACTTCCCTGCAATGATGGACTGTGCCTGGAACTGTAAAGCAAATTAACCCTTTCTCTCCTGAGTCTCCTTTGCTCAGGGCAGTTGTGGCAGCAACAGCACAAAACTAGTACCAGATGACTCACAGGAGACAGGGAAGGCTTCCAGGAAGGAAAATCTGTGGGGGGCGGGATGAGACCTGGGGCCAGAGCCAAGGGAATGTGCAAAGGCCTCCTGATAGGAAGGGCTGGCTAAGCATCCATTACTCTATGTCCTGCACATCCCACTGGGAAGGCAGACATCTCATGCCATCTCCTCTGATGCTGGGAGACTCCAGGGAACAGCTCCAGGACAGGTGCATCACACACACACACACACACACACACACACACACACACACACACACACACACCAGTAAGTCTCTCATTGGATTTTGCAGCAGGGAGGAGAGAGGTAGTGTCAGTTCCATGCCCTACGCAGCATCACTATCGACAGACTGCCCATGTGTTAGAGCCCTGTGGGTCATATTTGGTGTGATCCATGGGCAGTTTGTGAGCACTGACCCTGACTCTGGGCCTTCAGCTGTGTCTCCAACAAGCATATCTTTCTTTGAGGACCCTGCATTAACCTGGGATGCCTCTTCTATGGCTGTTCAAGGGTCCCATGTGAGACTTTCTTGTCCCCAATCTCCAGCACAGGGATGGGCGGCTGAAAACCACCACTGTTCCCTTCAACTGTGACCCTGATAACCCTGCCATGGGTCAATGGTGTCTGCTGTTGGGGGTGGGTC